>NC_073704.1:23231753-23560920 GCF_023634085.1 Falco cherrug | reverse complement strand
AAATTTTCCCTCAAAACTGGGGCGGTAAAATCAATTTACTTCTAAAACCACTTGGGTGTTGGATGAACAAGCAACCACTCTGACTGCCATTTTCCACAGACCATGAACGTACCGACCAGATCTGCACAGACCACAGAAATGCAGGCACTCGGCCTGTGTACTGGTTTCAGCAGGGTCACCACAGCGCAGCAACAGTCTAATCACATTGCCTTTAGTTTTGAGAGCCAGCAAGAAAGTAACAAATCTCCTTAAATGTACATTTATTCGTTAAGATATAACATTAAGTAAAACATTAAATCTACATTTATGTTTTATGTACCTTTCCTGAAAAATCTTTGGTGCGTCACTACTCACTGAAGGATTTCTAAACTCCGGCCATTTCAAAGTGCTGCAAACTTTCTGTGTAAGCCTTTTGCAAATATCATATCTGAGAAATGTAAGTAAGCGATGTGAGCAATTATTACTTCACTTCTTACATTCTATTCTACATTCTTATATGCAATTTATTATGATGATTTATAGCCCTTACTGTTAAAAATTGTGTTTGGCTAATTTGAATGTGTTTGGCTCTAACTGATGACCATTCAGTCCTGTGGCAGCTTTCACTTCATCAACAGAATCAGACATATTCAATATTTTTGTTCTCAAATGAAGATGAAACCTGTGTTCTCTAAACAGATCAAACTTTGTGCTTCTCAAAGAATAATTTTTCTCCAGTATTCAAGCAATTTCTGTAGATCTTTTCTATTAGGTCTTTTCAAGAAGAGGAACATCAAAACCAGATGCGTTATTCAAAGAGTGGTCTCACCAATGTGCCATAAAACAGCAGTTACATTCCTGTCCTGCTTGTTCTGAAACGTTCGAGTATTTGCACTCACTTTTCTGTTACAATATCAGAATCGGACCTCATACTGTTATGTTTAGCTCCTACCACTTTCTCAGTGCTTTTTTGTGGCTCTGGCTTACAAGATATAGTCTCTCATTCTCAGGTATGAAGTATATAGAATGATCCCAAATGCGCAATTTACCTGCAATCAGAAAATATTGTAATAGGTCCTGTTTTACCTAGAAATTATATGCCTTCAGCCCTTTTTTTTCCATTTTCCCAGTTTCTATATTTGTCAAAGCTTATACTTTATATTTGATTTTAGACTCTTGATGAAAAGAAAGTTAAGTGGATTTGGATAAAATCTTGCAAAATTCTACATAAAAAGGAATTCCCTGTTACGGTTAAAATAGGTGATGTTCCCCTTGCTGGCTGATAGTATAGAGAGTGGGTTTTAATCAGAATACAGTGGGGTATCAAGTAAAATGATTCGGAATGCTTGAGAAGTACAACTTTGCAGTTGCATGGAAAACTACATTTCTAATCAAAACAAACAACATAATCAGGATTATTTGACAGACTGTGCTTTCTTAACACTTTGGCTGTTACTGATCATAACTTTATTTTCTCAGAAGAATCCTATATTTTAATGCTTCTTTTACTTGGACTGATCTTCAGTTAACCAGCTTACTCTATGCCATATTATGCCATTGACCACAAAGTACATCAGCAGCTGGTTTGTAGCGGGACTATGTGAACACCCACACCCCTTCCCCACAAACCCTGAAAAATTAGATTCACAACACTTGGAATTTACTTACATTTGAGATAGGCACAATATTTCCCTCCCGCACAGGTCAAGAGTAGTCAGATTACAAAGTATTTTGGGGATAACTGAAAGGTATTTTATGCCTGGAAATATTATTTTAGAGATGAGTCATGTGAAAAAAACCCAGACAACTAAATCATTATTGTTACCTGCAGACTGGTCCATGTCATAATGAGGGAAACAGAGTATAAAACAACAACCTTTAAGAGCTAGTGCTTCTTGAAGAAGTATTCTCTATTGTCTTTAATTACATTGTTAAGTTTGAGAAGTTATTTGTTTTTCATGGAGCATCTGCTCACCAGGCAGGCCTTCTCCTAGTTGTCTCAATTTTAATTACTTGACTACTTTCATGAGAGAAGAATCCATATCAAATTTTATTTCTTCTAGGAAAGAAAGAAAAAAATAATCTTCTGTGCTTCATCTCGACTGTTTATATTTGTAGTCTGAAGGAGAGCAGCCAAGGTCAAATAGGTGGCTCTGCATCCACTGTATTAAAAAAAATGCCCCTGGACCTATAGGTAGCAATTTCTTAATAATTATAACAACCCGAGGACAGCTAGTCTTGGAACACAAAACATACAAGCCTCAAACTAGAGCCCTCTCAAGTGCAAACTAAGCCCCTTCATTTGCTCAGCTTGTTGAGAAATCTTCATGCTCCCCAGGGACATGGAGCCATCCATCCAATCATTCTTCACCCAGGTCATGATTAGAAATTATATATATTTTTAAATAGATCTTATGCACATTACTATTCAAAGCTATGAGTACCAACCGTGTCATTTTGCTATCCTTGAAAAAATGCTTAAACAGAGGTGAGATTCAAGCTACAGTAGGAATAAAATATAAATAATGCTTATGATAAGGTATCAGTACAGTTTTGCATGTACTTAAAATAGTATATGGTTCCATACAAATCTTTTTTTTCGCCAAAACAAAAACTTAGGTACCTTATATACTGCACATAATTCAGAACTGTGCCATTAAAAGGATAAAAGCTAAGTTGTTCCAGTTCTATTCAGGGCAATATATGCATAAGCATGTATAAAACACATAAAGTAACCTTTTGGAAACTAAAGTTACTCAGAAACAACTAAATATTATGAAATCAGGATTAACATAGAGATATATATTTGTTTAATTCTCTCCAAGTACAATACTTCCGTCGAGAAAACTGAGAAGAAATCCTGTATCCATTTGAAATTTCTAAGACACTTTCTTTACAGTATTTTCTCCCTAAAAATTTAGAACACTTTATAACCTTTAACTTCCAATTCAATGTTACTGCATTTAAAAAGTAACTGTGTATTGCAGCAACTAACACATCTTCATACAGGTTAGGTTGCTGTTCGTGGCAGAAGCAGTGGGCTGACAATGTGTAAGAAGAGCCATACTACCAGAGTTCCTGGCGTAGAATTGCATTCAGTCACTCCAGGCTCACATGGTGTGAAGAAGGCTTGTGGGACAGAATCCCTTATCATGGCTCTGAAATAAACCCAGCTCAGCAAGGACTTAAATCTGGTCTGACATAATGCCTTCTTTCATCGAAGCAAGTAACCTGAAATGGTTCAAACTGGTCTGATGATAAGGTCAAACTCTACTTTTTTGGCACATACAGGAGTAGAATCATAATTCAGTGTTATATGCTGGCTCAAAATATTACTACCTTGTCAAAAGACGCCAGCTTCTTGGAACTGAGTTAAACTGCAGCTTCTGCCCTCCAGATCTCGGTGCACATCCCCAGCCTTGGATACCTTATCAGATATTGGAAGGGCTCTATGGAATGTGGATTTTACTGCCTGCTGAGGCTGGTCCCCTAAATGCTCACCTCCTCAATGTAAATGACTTCCACACTGTTGTGATGTTTCACCTACCCCTCAGTGCTCAGGAATTATGTCTGAGACAACATGACAAGAAAACAAGAAACACAAGCTCAGCTTTCTTATGTTTATAAAGCACTTAAAAGAAAACAGATCACTGGGAGGAAAAAAAAAATTATCGCGCTGTCTAATTTCGCCTTTTGTTTTCAGCTGATCATTCACCCGTGTAGGCTTCTAGGTAAAAAGACCACTTGGTCCATAGGAATTGAGACCGGTACACAGCTGATAGCTCACACTGCAGCTCTGATACCTCTTAGTGTTGACTTTTGAATGAAACATCAAACACTGCCTGACCCGGCTGCACAGACTGCAGATTATAGTTTACTTTTAGGGAAGTCCAGGCTTATGTAGTTACCCCACAAATACGCAACATAAACTCATTATTTGACGCGGGATAACATCCTACTTGGGCAGGATCTAAGCTTATAAATCTCAACATTATGTTATATTTGGGAGCCAAGGGAGCTGCTGAAGAGATATTGGTTTTTTCAATACTGCTTCTGAAGGTAGGATACCACCCACTAAGACTACCACGGACCAGCAATCTAGGTTATTCTTGACAAGGTCTCAGGAAAATAATGGCCAAACCTAACCCAGCTTCCATTGTGAGAAAATCATAACATTGAGTTCAGTGTCTAATCCTGGGATGAAATGTCAGCATTCCCAGAAATATTGCAAAACTGTCATTACCAAAGGTAAATCTACTCAATTGTCTACATGGGAATTCAGAACCTGAAGCTTTGTGGCTTGCATGGTAAAGCTGTGGCTCTTAAAAATGAACTGTTACTAATTGATAGGGGCTTCAAAATGAAAATATATGGTATTTGAGATCCTGTTTTGATCTTTTTTACTTTCACACATGTGCTTTCTGTATCCTGTGGATCTTCTATGTGACTCGGTGGGTACATACTCCACATGGTATTCTGCCTTTCTGATGTTAAAATACAGCACATAGGCTCTTACACATGGTGTAGGAGCTGTTCTTTGATGGACATAGAATCAAGCAGGAATTTGAAATATGGCCAAGACTTTGCTTTTTTTTTTTTTCTTGGCTATTGGACATAAGTGTGAATTTAGCTTGTAGAATTTATTCTCCTTTTATTGTATTAGATAAATTGAAGTGGCAAAATCCTTCTTCTTAATTGTCTTTCTCCTGCAGTCAGTTCCACAAGGTGTGGTTTAAGTGATCAGTACTTAAACATATACAATATGATAGCATTGTCAATAGAAGACATTATTAGGAACTATTTTATTGTCATGAAAGAACTGATGTGTGTTTCTTTCCTTTTTCTTTTAGTCTTACCAGTCAATACTATTACATCCACTGGTTTACTCCTGGATAAGCACACTTCCTTTAACTCCTGTGTGTTACTCATTTCAGGCTGCACATTAAAATATTTGTCCCTCAATAAAATGTCTCAAAAAGCTCTCTATATCCAGGCAGTTTCCACTATTTGTCTGCAGATGTGTCAGTGAACATTTCTTCTAAGCACCTATTTTAAGTATCTTATTTATATACCAATATAATTGTTGATATATTAATATTTTATTTACATACACTGTATTACATAAACAAAACTATATTCTATTTTAATGTATATATTAAAAACCAAATTTTAATCAAGCATTTTTATACATTTCCTTTTTTAATACAGTTTTTTTTTAACTGAAATAATCTTCTTTGCTTGGCACAGATTATCCTCCTCAATAATTAAAGCTTTTTAGAATTCAGCAATGAATATTGCTGAGTGTAAACTTCAACAAGAAAAGTACGTTACTGTAGCATTAGTGCAGTTTTGTTTACTGTGAAGCAAACTACTATTCAGTTACTCTACTCGGTTATTTTGCAAATTACAAAAGGACATTTCCATTTTAAAGGAAAGTTCAAGGCTGAAGAATTTGGTTTTCTTCTAAAATGCAATGGAGAGAAAAAATATATGTGAAAAAGTTTAACTGTTTTGCAGTATTGAAATCTTGTTCTAAAAGCATGGACTAGTAATCTGACAAAGAGAATGAAGAAAATGGGCAACTCCAAACAAAATTAAACAAAATATTTCATTTAGATTTCTCGCCCCCAGCCCTGTCCCCTCATCAATAGTCAATTCACTTGTCCTGGATCTACATAGGGTACTCAAATGGCCTTGGCTCCTTTTGCAATTTCTTAGAGCCCAAAAGAATTTAAGCAGAACTTGTGTTTTGGCTTTAAATGTACAAGGTCATAAGGGTCTTCTGAGGGAGAAATTCTACATTGCTTCAGTAACACTGTGGTTCATGTTGCCAGTGATCTTCAAACAAGTAACATATCGAGTCTGTTATCCAAAACCAAAAGGTTCCTTAAGAATGTCTACAAGAATTGTAACAACAACAAAAAATATCTAGGCCTCTAATAATTTATATAAAATGTCACAGTATCAGCTTTTCAAAAAGCTGACGGATTAGATATCAATACCTGCTTTGTAAGCTTTATGAATTTCATGCCACTATCGTTTCTGTAATGTGATCTTGAAGTAGTTGAGGATATTGCAGAAAACAAACCACAGAACTGCAGTGTATCGGAGTCCCGCCACCGCAGAGCAAGCCCAGCATCCAACTATTGTCCTTTTGTGTTTCAGAACTGCTGGAGGTTTATGCCTAGTTTGGTTTTGATGGCCTTTGTCCAACTTACAGTATGATCTACAGTCCTTGCTCTGTTTAACCCTTCTTTAAGATGTGTAGTCCATGCATTCCAGACCCGTACCCGATACACTGACCATGCTAGAATTATAGCCCATGCAGCACTATTTCAGAAACAGACTGGTTAATTTATCACTACTGTGAAGTCAGATTCCCTCTTAGGAGTACCCATGAAGGACAATTCACCAACTACTATTTCCTTTGCCGCATACATAGTTAGTTTCCTAACTTAGACAAATCAAGATCAGTGTAAAAATATCTCTTTTAAATTAAAAATATGACACAATTTATTAGTCTTTTTATTAAATAATAGAAGTAGCACCCAAATATAATTATTTGGATTAACAAAGCTCTATATTATACTTTCAAAAAATCCTTTTGCTTTTTTAGTTTTGCTTATGGAGGAATACATCTTCACATGAAACATAACTTATCATAGCCAATCAAGTCTGTTCTCCAGATAAATAAAAATTAAACAAAGTAAGGTAAAGTGAAAATACTGAAGATGGCTTAGGCAGTTTGCTGATAACTAAAATTTAAATTGATAGTCCTTTTGGCTAATAAAAGTAAAACATTTGTAGTACTTCAAGAGATAAATAATGGTTTATTCTTGTTTTCTAGAAGGATAGGACTGACTACTAACTAAGGACAATATCACAGGCTTTTTAACTTTTATTTCATATGGAAAGGGTTTGGTCTTCACTCTCTGTTTATATAGGAGTGGAACTGGGCTGTTAAAGACAAACAAAAGTGCAAATATGGGATAGAAACCCTTATTCCTAAATAAACTGAAAGGGTATTGACATGCTTAGGTTTTCTTAGTTCCTCAGATTCTTTCTTTGTGAATAAGTGACCAAATCAGTGGGTAGCACCTGTGAGCTGCTCAGGAGTCATCATCAAATGCTGTATTACTCAAAGGAGGGCCTAAGAAGAAGCTTTATTGTGAAATAAATTGTGCTGAAATATCATTAATCCTTAATAGCCAGTACTAGAGTATCACCTGTAGAAGAACCCATATTTCACAGCTCTTCCCATTCCTCTGCACTACTAAGATCTTTTTCTTAACCCACTGTTTAAGCCATAAATGTATGTGAAATTTAGGACTTCCTTCAAAATACTCTTGAGTACACAAAAAAAAGCAAGCAAAAAATATTAGCACATGTGAAATAAAGAGAAAAAATAACTTGGATATCTGATGGGTGTTGAATGTTTTTCCTTAGTCACAAAGCAAGGAGGAAGTTCCTTCACTGAGCAGGGTGGGCATGTCAGGGAGGCGTAAGAACCTACCTTTACTGGTGGAGATGTTCCTATTCTTGCCTACTGTTCAGGACACCAGCATAATTTTTGCCTCTTAATGCCATTTTTGAGAGCTGATACCATACAGCCTTCTTATTCTTACTGAAAGAGCATTCCCAAAACACTCTCAAGCAAATTCTCATGTAGTAAAATAAGTTATGAAAGCATCCATAATATGTGATTCTATATAGTCATGGACATATGAGTCCTAAGACAGGGGAGGAATTAGTATGTATTTGAATTGTGAATAGACTCTTTACAGCCTCTGCCCTAAAATAACATTCTTTCTTTCTTTCTTTGTATCTACAGCAAAAGCCACTTTTGTGTGGGTGAATAAGGTTCATTGCTGAAAACAATCATTTCAGGAGCTTGTTTTTATCTTACTGATGGCTAGGGTTACACTGCAGATTGAACTGTAAAATATTCCTTCACTGCTCCTTTGTTTCAGTGAGATAGAAAGTTTAATCCATATCAAAGACATTCCACATGAAGCATATTCATGGACAATGCTAGATATAGAAAGAAATCTGCATATATTTCTAGTTTTTGAGATAAACAATAGATCACCATGTAGTCACATCTAATAAATTCTTAGCCCAGAAACCTGTCTGTCTGAAGAAACAAACATCTACCAGAAACGTTTGCCAGGCTTTCTGTATTTTGAATTCAAAAAAATCATTAGCAACAGCATGAAGAATTTTTGCAACTTCTGTAACCTACAAGTTAGTGGAACTCATCATTTTTACATTTTAAAAAGCTGGTACAGAATCCCTATTAAAAATATAGGAACAACAACATCAGTTTTTATGTTGTGCCCTATCCAGCTGACACTGTCCTTTCGGAAAGCCAATGACTTGTTAGTACCTCTAGCAGGAGTGTGAACAGATGCGTCCCTGACAGGCGATGGATGGTCAGGGTCCATCTGGCCAGTGCAGCTTGGACAGAAATGATGTATACAGCTTCATCAGCGAATGACTGTCATCAATCCTGTGCCATGGATAGCGTAAATGACAGCTACACTGCAGCTGAGGCCCAGGTGTGAGAATGAAGAAGGGGCTGATTTAAGAATGCTGGGTAATCAGGAATGTATAGTCTCCAGGACTTTAATTTGTATCTTTAACCTCCTATAAATATCCCTGTATACTGTAGGAGGTATGTGTTTTTAAAGAGTCTGATCGTGAAATTAGCTTCAGGATGACAGACATTCTTTGCTCTCCTTTAGCTGCTGATTACCCCAGTTCCCAGTATACATTAACAAATGCATGCTGAGCTTTGGCCACTGTACTGCAGGCTCCACAATTTAATTATTACCTCATTGATTTTTCATGTATTTCAATTTTCTTTTCTTTAAGTCAGAGTGACTGTCCTATTGGGGGCAATGTTTGTTTTCACTTTCCAAGATTTCCTTGTGGAATTTATTTTGAATTCAAGGGTTATTTTTTTAACCTATCAGGAACTCATATTTGCTTAGCCTGTCAGTTAATAGACAGGTAGATGCACAATCCCCTAAAATGAAACTGAACATTATGGTTGAAGCTAGATATAAACAGAAAAAAATAATGCAGTGGCCACTGGTAATCCCTAACTAAAGGTACCTCCATTTTTTAAATTGTCCTGTTTTAGCATGCATCAAAGAGCATGCATAATTTGCATCTATTAGCATTTTATTATTTCCGAGCATTGGGGATGGGAAAATGGACACAATTATTGCATCCTCAGAGGGTATTTCTTTCTTTATAACTATTCCATAATAAATCCTTTTTCTTTATCAGTGGATCATGTAGACTAACATAGTGTTTTAAAAGCACAGGAAGTTATGAATGTTTTATATAAGGATATGAGTCAGCCCTTTCAGTACACAGAAATACGGTTGTTGTCATAAACAGGCATCATCTATAATCATGTTCTCTTAAGAAGTAAGTTAATTGACAAGGGCTACATTTTGATCAGGTAAAGGTATGTTGCATGCCTGGAGCAAGACTTGTATGCACACATCATACTACGTATAATATACTGCATGCACAATTTGTCTATGAACACACACACACAAAAATAAAAAATCCCACATTTCCAATGCATACGCCATGCTTGCAGGCACAAGGCTTACTGTATATTTCTTTTAGACTGAAACTTGAAAAACCCCACAAATCGCTGTAGCACGAGACAGAGAAGCTTTAGGAAAGAATGGTGTAAATTCTGGTGGCGTTATCATAACAGGGGGTGGTACGGGACAGTACTCCATATACCCCCTGCCCAGACACAGAACTCAGTTAGCATGCAATGTATGCAGCAGAGAGGCCTTAACATGAACTTTGCAGAGGAGGGTACAGAGGGCCACATTAGTTGCAGGTTACAAGGAACGTGATCAATTTTCACCTCTGAGTGTGCTGATTTTTGCTGGCTCTTCTTCAAGTTCCTGGAACAGAAATGAAGCATAAGGGCAACAGAGGAAAGTGGAGATGTCTCAAGAATGGGGCATCCTAGTCGAGCCGTGCATAGGTTTGCATGTGAAACCATTTGAGTATGTTTGTGCATGTGTATTTGTGTGAATAGTTATATTCTGAAAATGGTTTTGTTCTAGCTCACTAAAAGTCAAAAAAAGGGACTATTTTGTAAAAAGGAATTTGAAAATTCCTTAAAAACTAATTCTTTTTTTGGACAACCTGGAACTTTTTAGCCTCCAGGCACAACATTTAATTGATTTTTTAAAAAAATCATTCAGGTATGAAGATGAAGACTTGTCATTTGGATTACCCTGAAGAAAGTTGATTTACTCTAACAGTTTCTTCTAGGGAAAAAAAAAAACCAAAACAAAACAAAAAAAACCCAAAAAACCCACAACAGTTTTGTAGAAAGGAAATTTTTCTTCAGAATACTAATGCAACAAAAACCCCTGGTAAGTCTGCACAAAGACTATATTACAGGTTTCTATGAAACAGAGATGAGTTGTATCTACAGAGACTATTGGCTTTAAGTGATTTAGGGAGAGATTTTCAAAAAGCACATGTGGAATTTAGTGCTGGCTGTCTCCAGAAAGTCTTTGCAATTGGTGCTCTGAAATTCTTGGGCACTTCAAAAAAATCTCCCCTTTAATATTTTATAGGGCTGTGTTTTAACCTTTAGAATATGAATAAGAGCCCCCATCTGTGTAGCCTTACTTGTTATCCAGTAGTGCAGGCCAGTACCAATCAGATCAATACACCCCCAGGAGAAGACAGACGTGGGAGAGGGCCATTGGGCACTGAGCATTTGCCCCAATGAGTCAGAATTACAGGAACACATGTGCCAACAAACTATGTCCTGATCCACTGGGAAAATATGCACAGTGCTCAGTAGCACTCAGATTTTCTCATTTATTATCACTCGTGGGTCATCCTGCAGTTGCATGTTGTGTTACAGTGTAAAATTCTGAAGGATATTGGTTCAAGACTTTTTAGGGTGACTAAACTTTCACAGGGCTCTTTGCTGCTTCTCCTGTATATGTATTTTAGCATTATCTTCAAGGTACTATTGAAGGCTTTTAATTCGCACGCCTGTTTCAAACAGCAGCACACAAGTTTGAGGAACACAGTTTCAGAAAAGTTAAATCCGAAAGCACACTTGCATTGGGAGTGATGTACGTTTGTTAATGAACTCAGTTAATAAGCTGTAGCAATGTATCACATAATAGTGAAAAAGAGAAAATAGAATGCTCTATGGTAATGGAGGGAGCAAATATTAGGAAATATAGCCATATAATACTTGAAAATACCTCCCTTGCACACTGTTACAATACTATCTGTTATTATAGATATGGAACAGTTTTATTATTTCTGTGTCATTACAGTAAATTATCTACTGAAAGTGTAAGGAAAGGCAGCAGTATAATGAACTTCCACTGTGTGAGAGGTTGGACTGTCAGGAAATAGGAGTTAGGATCGATCATCACTGCTTTTAAAACCTCTCTCTAAAGGCAAAGATGTATTAATAAATCTCAAGTTTCTTCACTTCTGTACTATCATAGCATTGTTGTACAACATCTGTGATAAGTTTTGCCATATATGTCAGGCAACTAATAAATGCATCACTGAACAATGGACTCATGATCACGTAGAAGCCAGAATACTTCCAAACTCTCCCTGTGAAATTTAACAGATAATATTGGTGGTACGCAGCAGGTAGAGCCATGTCTTATGTATTGTGTACTTATTTCACAGTGAAAAAGCATCACAGTAGAAGGCCATGCATTGCAACTGAGAGGAAAGCATCTGTCCAGCAAGCTTAGTTCTTTTGGCTTCAGAAGTCATTATGCTTTTAAAGTCGTGCTGAGAAATGGCTATTTAGAGATTAGGACGAATGAAGATCTGGATATGTTCTCTTTTTCTCTCTCAAAATCTTGTCTAGGCAAAATCTGAGGCTTTGAACATATGTTCAGGATTTCTGTCTATATGCCCTTCAGCTGTGTTAATAGAACAACTGCTTTACCTCTGACTAGGCTGTGGCACATCTGAAAATCCCAGGTACGTCTACTGTACATACATACATAAGCCATTTTGGTGAAGTACATGCTCAGTGAGCTGACACATCAAAGACATGCGACGGCACCTAGGTTGTGCTATGCTGATGACATGGAAAACTGAAATATCTAACATGTAAGGTCATCTTACATTAAGTATCATCATGCTAGGGGACATTTCACTACCCAAGTACTATTCAGCATATTCGTGTATATTTATGACATACATTCATACACATAAAGAATACCAATTATTCCAAAACTTTCCATATGTTAAAGCCAGAAGAAAGGTAAGGAGGGGTGGGAAGCAAGATGATGTGAAGAAAGAGTGAAACAGCTAGAAAACCTCTTTACCTTCTGTAAAAGCACATGACAAAGTGCTTTAGGGGGAAAAGAATCAGCTTAGCGCCAAGCCATTTAGTTTACAACTCTGCAGAGCAGAATGAAAATAACATCATTCTTACTTGCTACACATTAGTACTTCTCTGGATTCAGATTTGGATTTGATCACAACAAACAGAAAACTGTTCAGCTGAGTTACCCTTTCCCTGTTATTTATCTGTGGAAAATGAAGAACACTGAGCTCATGAAATAAGCAGGTATTCTGTTTACAAAAAAACAGCAAAAATGTCCCAAAGATTCTGGACCTCCCTCTGCTTCTCTGACTCCTCCTAGAGCTACTCTTCCCAGCGCTGTGTGTTTGTCAGTTAGGCAGGACCCATTGCTACCACCCTTAAATCTCTCTGAACTCCCAACATTTAACACTTTCCTTGTTCAAGTCTTTCCAGATCTTCCAAGGCAGACCACCCACAGTACTGAACATGGAACTGAATTGAAATTAAACGGAAAGAAAGTTCACAAATACAGTGTACACCTGTTATCATTGATACTGCCTTTTTAGTCATCACACTAGCCTGTGAACCAGCATAGGACAAAACGGAAAAGGACAAAGTGTGTTCTTACTAGGATCAGTTTAGAGAGCTGTAGGAGAATTGAGGGCTAATCTGAGATATTAGTAAATTTTAAATTAATTTTCCTTTGGCAATACTTGTGTAGTCAAGCTTTTATATATCTCCAGTGTGCCTTAAAATGCCTTTAATGCATTTTTGCTATTCCAGTTTTGGGACGTGCTTGATTGGAAACCACTAAGCACGTTTAACTGTGCCACACATTTTTCCTTCTGATTAAAATGCAGGCTGGCACAAGCAGAGACTGATGGCCTCTGAGTTTATAGATTGACCAGGGCACCTGCCGTGCAAGCATCTTTGTGCTGCCCCATCACTGAATTTCATTCTGACCTTGAAGCATCACACTTGATAAAGCTGAAAGTTAGTTTCTATTTCTATTTCCAGCCCTGTTTTTTAGTATCCCTTAACAGACTGTCAATTATACTCTGACACAATAGTGCCTGCTTCTTGTAGGTTGTAGCTCTCAAAAGATAGTAAAGTTGATGCTTTCACCTACAGACTTTTGCAGCTCTTCCACATGATTCTGATTTTAAATATTTTAAAATATATCACAGTAATAAGACCAGAAACACATCTACTGATGACATCTTGAATCTCCAGCAATTGTGCTGAAGACCTAAGACGGTACTGGACATGTTGGTACCTGCCAAGGTTTTTTATTTAAAGGTCTGTTCAACCTAGTTCACAAGCAATAGTTGGAAGTGAAGTTTCTTCAGGAAACAAGAGCAGTTTCTGAAACATCTTTTACAGCACAACTGTAGATACAGTTTTCAATGAATACCGGCTTTACTCAGTACAAAGTTTCCAACCCCTACTCCAATGTACAGCGCAACAAATGCAGAAATCAGAAAAATAATGCATTTGTGTTTGCAATGTTTCAAATAATTGCTCTTTTCTGTCAGTAAACAAGAATAATTCCAGTAGCCTGGAAACTAATGTATCTGTAACTCTATGCAAAAGATAATCACATTTTACAACAGTGGGGATTGGATCAAAGTGCATTTCTAGTAAAAGATTATCCTGAAACTGATATAATTCTGAGAACATAACCATGCACATAGAGAGCTGACTCAGATAATACTTACTTGCTAAAGCACATATGAAAACCTTTCCAGAGCACAAATAAAATAAACTTATTGTAACTTCTAGAATTGGAGCTCTGAATTGTTTTTTGGTCTCTGACATGTATGCAAAACCAACAAGTACTTCACTGTCTGAGTAATGTTCATGACGTTGCATGAATGCAATGATAGCTTCCTACAATGGCTTATACATAAAGCAGAGCAATAGCGGCAGCTACAAAACACACCAAACATCTGAAGACAAGCCATCAAAAGCAAGGAAATTCTGATTTCTAGTTGGAGCCTGTGACATTTACAGGCTATACAAGAGTACATGGGATGTTATACAGCATTGCGCATCATTATTGTGGAAGTCATTGTTTCCCTCATTAGTGCTCTAGATCTGTACATTACTTCCATTGCAGGTCATGACCTCCATGCTGACAGTCCATCCTTAACTCACCCTTTTGTGCCTAGGTATTGTAGCAAATTTGCTACAGTACGTGACATCTCACACTTGAATTTTCTGCAATATTTGAAGACATGTGTGCCATTCAAATGCTCTACTTATCAACTCAGAGGTCTTCAGACAACCATTAAGAAGATATGGAACATATATCTAAAGTAAAATTAGATGTAATTTCATTTTTAAGTGTTGTATTTTATTATAATATTTAAGTTGTAGTTCTCTGTAGAGCTTTTAATTTTATGTGATAGAATGGCACGTAAATCATGCAGCATAGATAAAATATTCCTAAAATGTTTTTAAAGTTCAATAATCTTTTCTAAACAAATAAAGATGTATACTCAAAAGGGATACGCAAAACCGTAAGCATTTCCATGCTCACTGTCCTCATTTCTTTTAGTATTAATTAGAAACATAACAATATGCTGCAAACATGTTAGCCCTTCATTTTTATGCAATTGAAGATAAATGACTAAAACTTAGCAGTGATACTGCTCTCCTGAAAAACTGTGATTGACACAGCATCATCCTGTAATGGAGCAGTTAATATGCAGACATTGACATGGCAGAGCCATTATGATAGATCATATCAAATCATAATTTGGCTTCATAAATATGTAGAATTATTGACACAATACCTTACAATAGCACTTCCTTTTCTACAATGCCGATATACAGGACTGGCCTTTACAATGAGGACTTTGAAGTATAACATGAAAGGATGTGACTTATGGAGAAAAGGTAATGTTCATGTAGTAGTAAGTCACCTTCTGTTTTAATATCAGAAAATCAGTGCTAAAGCCAGGGAAAGAGATCAGGGATTCCATGACTAGAAGTCTCTTTAATACTTTGTAAGGTTTACTGTCCACATTCCGTGTTTCCCTGTTCAGGAAATTGCTCAGAAATTATGACAAATTTTTTTATTAAACCAGAAAAACATGCAAAACTCATTTTGATTTTATGGTAAGATAAAGAAGCCTGCTTAACTTACTGCAGCATTTTTCAGCATTTTCCTTTGGTTTTATTGAAGAAATCTTGTGTGAACTTGTTTTATGAAATTAGATTTTGAGGTTTTGTTTGGAATGTGCAAAGAAACTTGTCTAACAATGTTACTGATGTTAGAGCCCAGGGAAATGAGTGTAAAACCAGAGAACCATACAAATACAGCTAGAAAAGTCAGCTTTGCCACAGCTTAAAAAGCATCCTGTCTTTAATACCTATGTGGAAACTCGCAAGGATTTGATCCAAAACACAGAATTCTGATGGTTCAATATTTGCAGCTGCATATAAAAAGGATTTGGTTTTGTGTGTCCCAGTTCTCTTGGATGCTATCATGATATTCACATTAAGTGTCCAACAACATTTCTATTACTTTAGTTATTAGCCTTAGCTTTGGTTTTCACTCTTCTTTCTTTTGTACTTACAATAGGATTAATAACTAAAGGAGAGGATGCTTAGTGGATATAAAGAAGTCACTTGGCTGAACTCAAAAGACAGAAGACAGTGAGCTGACTCACCCCAGCTGAGGGTATGTACATTTAAATTTTACTTTCATGATTAACTTTTTAAATTGTGACAGAAGTTACCCTTTTAAACCAGCGCTATTTATACAGGATAAACAGAGACTATACTGATATACATACCTTATACCAAAAAAAAACCCTAAAATGTATTGTTTGGGCTGAGAACTTTATATTGACTTCTGGTGCTAAGAGAATTTTATAATGGACTTATAAAACCCTCAAAAAAGGGGTTTGTAAAGGAAACTCTAATATACCTTTATCTATATTGGCACGGCTGGGGGCTACTATAATAATCCTTTTTCTTTCATGTGGCCATCTGGAGGCCTATTAAAACGAGTATCTAAAACAGACTCCCAAGTGTGTTGAGTTTGCCAGTTCCCACTAAGTCACTAAAATCAGGGAGTTAGCCCTGCTATAGGGTGAACTGTCAGCTACAGAGAGAAGACAGCTTGAACTCTAACCTTTTACACTGTTAATATGTTGTGTACACAGACTTTAATTGTGCAAAAAACTAGCCCTAGGTCTGTTGTGCACCTCTGGGGTTGTACGACAAGATGGAAGAGGGTAGGCAAAGTGAGAAAGGAAACATTGCAAATTTAATGAAGTATTACATTTCAACTGAGAAATATTCTGTTCTGATTTTTACAGAACAACAATAAAATATTGACAATTGTGCAAGAACCTACTTTCCTTGCTCAAGGAATACAAACAGCCATTATATATAATATTTATTTAGTGCTGTGAGTCTTTATCCAAAATATAATGGAAATAAATATTTGAATATGCAAATTATTTTACAGTATACTCTAGTCTCTGTCTTTGTTTTTTATTCAATTAAGATTAGATTAGTACGAATGCACTCAGTAAAACATTTTCAGTCAATGGGGACAGGGTATCATTTGTCCAAACTAAAGTCCTTTCCATACACTCATTACTGATCTTATCCAGTAATGTGGTTGCATCCTATTATACCTGATACATCAAAAAAAGAAAGAAATTAAGCTGCTGTCTAAAACTGCACTAGAACTCAAATCCAGGACCAAATAAGATGCATTAATTGCTTTACTGCTTCACAGCAAAGCCACTCTTAAAACATAATTCCTTAATGAAGTCCGTTAATTTGTTCATGGCAGTACACAAGCTGTTCAAAATGACACAGAATTGCACTCTGTTTTCTAACCCCTGCAGTTTCTTCTGTTAGTCACTCTGCCTTGTGTTGTTATCCCATGGATAGTAATTATTTTATAGTGGCTGTAATTAGGAGAGAATTAGGCTTGGTAAACAAAACCTGCCTTCTCCTGTTAATAGCTAAGGATAATAAATTTGGCTCTGACATTCACTATATTTGGACAAGGGTTGGCCTTCTTCCAGTTTTCCCAATAAGAACTTTATTATATAATTATGCCTTGGAGGAGCTCATATTACAAGGTAATTTTTTTTTGTTAAGACACATATTGCATGGCTTCCAGCCAGCAAATGATATACTGTAATATATGCCTCCAATAAATGTTTTAAACAAAATCTCTCTAAGCAATATTCTGCTGGACCTGCACATTGCAACTCAACAGATATATTTACAGGAGTTTTTCATAATGCAAATTATTTTCTTTTGCTCACATTGTCCAACATTATAACAAGTGTTTAAAAAGAAGCTTAGGATTATTTTTATCAGCAAATGACATGGTTAGATTCTTAACTTATGATATCTCAGTAGCTTAAAGAGAATTTTCATAGTTTTTATTCTGTGAGTAAAGTCACAGTTTTGTTGACATGCACAGAAGCGTAGCGACTATCTTATTTTCTATTTTCAGCTTGAATTAAAAAACAACCCTTTGTTCCATCTTTCAGCCCACACACTGATGCATCATCTCCCACCCTCTCCTTTATTTTATCTCGTACCTTTTATGTAAAATACAATTTAAGTTAACACAATAGCACAAAATGCTTTTCAAAGGGAGTCAATCATAAGCTAAATAGGAAAGGAAGGGCTTAAGGGGAAATATATAAAGAAGTAAGTGGCTCAAAAGAGAGAAAGTGTTTCAGTTACAAGGAGGAGCAGACACAGGATCAAGACTGGGAAAGGAGTAAGCAATTAAATTCTGAAAAAATGCAGTAAAAAAAAAATGAAACAAGATAACTACACAAATTTTAACTGTTTCTCCTACCGCTGAGCTGTCACTGCTAGTAAGATATGGGTAAATAATATACCATTATTAGCAAGTCTTGTAAGATCTGTGTACATAAGCAGAACTGGGTTTACATACTTAAAGACATTAACCAAGTCCAGAGAGATTAAAAATTGCTAGAACAAAAACAGAATCCAAAAGTCATGTTTCCAGGCCATCTTTTCTAGTCACTAAACAGCATCCAGTATCTTCTGTTTTTCTGAATACTGTTTAATGCTACAGGTTAAGGAGTAGGAATTCCTCAACTATGAAACCCACCAGCTTCGCATAATATAGACTGGCCATCAAATGTTCTTGGTGTAAAAATAGAGTATTTTGTATATTTTTATTTCACTCATTTGAAGGCACTCTCTTTTTCCTGAAGACAGGCAGTTCAGTATTGATAACTCAGTATACAATCCCCACGGTAAGAGAAGTCAAAAAGAGCAGGAGAAGACAACTGGGATATGTGCCAAGACAATGATACCTACAAAAGCATGCCAAAGTGCTCTTGCATAGAATGTGACCTATATATTAGCTTTAAAAATACAATGCTCACACAGATTCCAGAAAAGAAGTTTCATTGTCATGCAAAAAATTCAAATACGAAAAAATAAATTATACTGCTTCAGGCATATCTTTAGATTTTTAGGTATATCTTGACACTAAAAAAATTAAAGAACTTGAGCTAAACTCATCTACACTAGAGGCATGCGGTAGACAAATTTCACCCTGCATAAGACGTTTGAAAAACAAAAGGGTACGGACTAAGTACATAAACAGTCATCACAAATAGAAAAAGACCATTAGGTTGGCTCGTCAAGTCTGATTCTAATTTCTTTATGTAATACTGACTGTGACAATACCATCTTCCATGTTCTCTCAAAAATATATTTTTAATTACTCAAACTACAGAAAGTAACACCACTTTCCTTGGGAAACAAATGGCTAAGTATTCCTTATTGTTTCCATCATACCTTGGAGGATATACTCTTTACCTTCCTCTAGAATGTATCCCATTATTTTACTGTTGTCCATTAACGCTTCAAACTTTTAAATTATCTTTGTTCTTCTCATCTGACTTCCCAGAACTGCCTTAGAAGAGGGTCCACAGATCTGCAACAGCCCATGAGCCTGCAGGGTACAAAGGAGCACCACTTCTACTGATTCACATGGAAATGACAGGGGAGCAGGCTGAGACACAGCTTTTTCAGCAGGAAAGTACAGACCAGCAGTGATTTCACAGTGTGAGCCTGTATATAAAGGCTCTGTTGACAAAAAGGAGTGGTCTCAAGCTCTCTCCAAGAGTTGGAGATTTTTATTTGATGAAGATCAAGTGGCAAAGAAACTTTTACTGCTGTCTTTCCTCCCTCTATTTTCTCCTCTTCCTCTCATCTTTTCTTTCTCGTAAGGATTGCAGAGGAAAGAAAGGAAAATAAAGCTAAAAGAATGTGAAAGGTACTCAAGCTATGTCCTTCCTGTTTCTGAGACACAGAAGGAGACACAGGACCATGAGTGATTGGTTTGTATATAATAGCATTGATTAAGAATTTCTTTTGCCATCCTATCTTAAGTTAACATGATCTCAGTGTCTGCAAGATGTTATATGGTTCATAATTTTAAAATATCGCTTTAGAAGGAGGAGAAGGTGGGAAGCAGACATAATTCTGTCCTATATTGAAAGTCCAGCTACCTGACAAACACTAAGGACCAATAAATGTGCATGCTGCCCTATGATGCACAAGGTGACCAGACTCAGACTTTGATATACAGCCAGTGGAAACACATTCTAGCACCAAAGAACCTGCACCTAAAGTTTCTAGGAATTGACACCATTACCTTCTAAATGTTCTGTAAATTTGGACAAAGATGAGGTGACCAAATAGCCAGTCTCTTCAGAAAAAAAAAAAAAATAATCATGTCTTAATTAATAAACAAACAAAATCTATAAACTGTAGGGGTAAAAATACAGACAATAAAGATGAAGCAGACTACTTGCTCTCTCCCTCCTTCCCATTATATTGTCTCTGTAGCACCGCAGCTGCAGTAAAATGCAGAAAGTGGCTTAAAATAATCACATTGCAACTTCCATTAAAGGCAACTCACTGAAATCCTGTCTTAGGGTAGTCACTGTCCTAGAAGAGGTTTGGGAGGAATACAGCCAGAACAGGTGCTCAAAAACCTTCTTTCAGGACTCCACAGCTGCATTTCACACTGAAGAGCTCTGAGTTTAGCCTACGTTGTGCACAGGGCCAAATTATACCCTGGCCAGCACAGGGTGTAAATGGAATATGGACGATTTTGCACACCTATTGTATCCATAATTGAGAGCATTTCTGACAGATCCAAGGATTAAGTATGCTTTGTTTCAACCAGGGTTTTGGAGCTTCGCTTTTTTAAAGGCTGAGGAAAGCAAGCTCAGAGAAGGGCATAGTAAGCAGCAGGGGACCAAAGCTCCTTTTATCATTATTCTAAAATGAGATAAAGTGAAGAGATGGTCATGAAGAACATCAGACATTAAATAGCATCCCTGTGTGCAAATCAGAAGTGTAAACTTTGTTTCAGATAATGGCTTACAGAGGGAGATGGTTTGTTAGAACAAAAAAACAACACTGAAAAAGGTGATAGAGAGACCTGATGGTATCGTTATGAGAAATATCAGGGAATAAAGATAAAATGTTTCATTTGCAAAGTATATTTATAATATGTGTCCTGGTTCTTTCTTTGTTATTGGTAAGTCCTCCTGTGAACAGAAGAACAATATGTGAAGTCTACAGTGTATATTCACTTTTTGGTTTCTGCCAGCAAGGCTATATGAGCTTTCTAGAAAATGTGAAAGCTCTATGCAATGGTGAGGAAAGGTCTAAATAATATCACCTCTAATTCTTCGATTTACCACAAAGGGCTTTCGGGCAACTGGCTTGGTAATATATCCTTGGCTGGATGTCTGATGAAGATGGTCATTTACAAATGTGCAAAATCTCTCCAGCCTCACACTGGTCAGGTCACATTTAAAATAATTGCTTCTACTCCTGACCCATCTATCTGTAAACACATCAGACTGACAGCTTGCTTTACTCGCAATGCCCAATAGGCATGGGGACAGCATGATGCTCTAACAAAGGCCTAACGTACTGACTAGCTTTTGGCAAGTCTGTGTGATACCAAAGAGGAACATGGGTCTCGATGCTGATGATGCATTGCTTGCAGGTGTAAGCGATGTGAGGGAATGTGATTCTTTTCACACATGGTAAGATTAGTGTGTTAAAATTGCAAATGGATTAAAAATTTCTGACTTGTTTAAGGCTGGTCAGTGTCTTTACAGATATCATCAAATGTGTGATTTACTACTATAGGTAGCTAACAGAGATTCTTCTTTAGATCAAGTAGTAGGTGACCGGGGGTTTGGAAACAGAGGACAAAGAGAAGCTGAGCTATCTATACAGCATGACTGTTAGACTGGTATCTCACATCCAGTCAAGATGCTTTGGTAAAACCATAGCACCTTGGCCAGAGCAGAAGCATTCAGTTTGTAGTAATTACAACATATCGGTCCCTTTTACCTGGAAAAACATTTCTATGCATTTTCTAGGGAATTCTCTGGGGAAATAAATTATTTGGAGAGGGGTAACAACCTGGCAGAAGCACGATAACGTCAGCACTTTCTTTTCAAGCTTCTTAGTGATGTCAATGCTGACACCAAAGTGATATGAGAGCTGGGATCTTTTAGAGGAGGAAAAGCATGTTTGGTTTTGCATTGTATGCCTTTACGCAGAGTAGCAGTGGTCAGAACCGCAGCTTTTCATCTGAACCAAAATCTCGGATGGCAAGTTTGTATTCAAATTTCCTGACTACTTGGGAGAAATCATGAAGTTAACAGAAAAGCAGAGATTCCACACACAAAGAAAAAAGTGATGGTCCCTAAGGATAGAAAGGTTAATACAAGAAGAAAACTGGATTGTGTGAATGCCATTTTCTGTCCACCTCCCAGACTGGTTCTGAGGGGGATGTTTTCACTTAGCCATTTCTGTCCCTCTGCAAAGGTGAGCAAGATGCTGTTAATAACTGAGACTGTCCCTGATGGTGGCAAGTCTAATTACAAGGAAGGAAAAAAAACCCAACACAACAAGATGGGAGAACGAAAGAAAAGGTTTATGTTTCTTTTCTCCTGGATGTCAGTTCATTACCAGCCTGACACTATAACTTCAAGGGTCATTTCTCTGCAGTCACTAAAATACCAAAACAAGAGAAAAGCTGTGCATAAGCAGAAGCAAAAACCCTAGATCATTACCTTCTCAAAAGAATTTTTACATAAAAGAAGCCTTGTAAAAGAGAGCCCCTCTAACTCATACACTGTTAACTGCATTCCCCTGTTAATGAAAGAGAGAACACATTAACCAAAGACATTGGAAGACACTGGAAAACAAGATTAGGTAAAATATTTTATTTTAAAAAGTTTTACTGTTTTCTAGAAGGGGGGAAAAAAAAAGGTGATAGGATGGTGGTACATGTATCTTCCTACACTATTTCAACACATGCAAGTGTAGCTTAACATGCTTTCTGACTTTGCCTCCCTAAATTTGACTGCCTACATGTTTTGCACAACACACTGTGCACGTGGCTCGGAGCTATTTGTGGGACTCAGATGTGGAACTTCTTTTGTATTTCAGATATCAACAAAAGAGGTTTCCTTCTGTTAGCTGTGCAACTCATCAGACAAATACAAATACAAATCATGTACACATGTTGGTACCCTCACATCAAGAGACTATCTAACCAGTTTTTGTGCAATATATTCTCACAATTACCAAATAAGCAAATTTACTTTGTAATATAGCCATATTTGAAAGCAAGCCATTACTTTCCCAGGTATTCCAGAGATAAAACAAGTAAAGTTCAGACCAATAAATGAATTCTTGGACAAGCTACATTGTTTTAAGCAGTTATTTCCCTGAAAACAGTGCTTATAATGGAAATTGCCAGGTAGCTTCTATGGTAGCAGAAAGCATGTTGATTATCTAGGGGTAAAAGTACTTTACATTCATGCCAAACAGAAGGTGAAAGTATGAAAGTAGTTTGAAAAATACACACATGAACAGCATGAGAACACTGTTCTCATAACATGACAGATGTGTGAGGTTTATCTGCTGTGATACATTACTCCTTCAATAGAGTACGTTGCTACAGAAAAACAAGGTAAAGCCAAAGCCCACCTTTGTTTCACAGATCCTGTAAACTCAAGACCTAAACTGAAAAGAAAAACCCCACAGATATAAATACATGACAACCAAAGTCTGTAGGGCCATGTGTACTGAGCTGATTCATTTCACAACTCAAGAGAGGCTGTGCTCCAGGCCAGGAACCTGCCTAGACCCTTCTCTCCTGACCTTGAGCAGCAGCTTTTATGGAAAACCTGATTAAACAGTTAGAGACAATGTCACTTCATGTTTGGGGAAGACATAGCCAGATACAAGACTTCCTGGTTACTTCAATCCTTGCCAGAGAACAAAGAGCAAGACAAAATGGAACTCGAGGCTTGAGCCAAAATCCTTTGAAATCAATTAGATTCTTTTCATTGATTTCAATGAGTTGTGGATCAGACCACCACTTCCTCAAGTCAGCAATAAGACACTTCCTAGAGAAGGCAGGGGTCCTCAGTTTCACCATTCATTCATTTTGATCTTTCACTGTTTAATGAATCTCTTCATCCTGCTCTTATTCTCAGCTCTCAGCCAGGCAGGCATTAGCAGTGCATTCACTAGGCAGTAGAGCATCACCAGCATCCATCTTTCAAAAGAGACATACAACCGAGGCCACTCAGGGCTATTAAAGATCCCATGGTACTTTTGCAAGCACAAAAATAACAATGCCAGCGTCTTGGCCAAATTCCAGCCTCTTTAATTACATTCTGTCCATCTATATTCCCTCCTTAGTTTCAGCTGGAAAAATTAGCCACCATTTTCCACTATCTTATTAATCTTTTAATGTAGAATTAATTATAACAAAAAGACTACGAGCATAAAATATTGGCGCTTACAGCTATAATGAGGATATCAATGCTGTCCATAAAAACCCGAAAATGCACCCCTCTTTTCACAGTAAAAGCATACACCATAAGTAACCATGTAACTATTTTCCATTTGTAAAAGAGAAAAGCCAAAATATGCCTAAATGAAATCAAACCCAAACCACACTAGCATTATGACTGACTTCTTTAAAATAATAATAACTACTTTTACCAAATATCTTACCTACCTAGCAAAGTTTGGACAAACTCCCCGTTACTATTCAACATCAGGGGCTTCCTAGAAGTCTTGACCACTGGGACTGTTTATGTGCCTTTTGGAGTTAGAGACAGGGCTATAAGGTGTCCAGTTGTCTTGAGTAGCTCTACCTAGACTGCTAGAAGATGAGTAGACTAGAAGGTCATACAGTTATTTTTCAGTTTCCCCACTTAAAATAACATATAATTTGATGCAAACGTTCCAAAGGAGTTAAAAAAGAAAAAAGAAAAGGCCAGCGAATTCCGGTTAAAGGGACATTTTGAGAGATTTTTAGTAAACATTTTTGAAAGACTGCTACTCTCTAAGCTATACAAGTAGAGCTTTGGGGGAGGACATCACACAGTTTTAACATGAGATCATTCTAAAATCCTGCTCTTTAAGTCGCTTTAAGCACCCAGGTATTGTTAACTAATGTAAATGATATTCTAAAATATAACTTAATCTGGGTAATTGGGAATGGGTAAAAAAAGATTATCCCTCAGCTCCTTGCAGACACTAAAAATCTAGACAACGTCTTCACATTTTTGTCTTAAGAAAACAGAGACCTTAAATACCATTCTTTCCATGGTATGGTGTGTAATGTATCACAGAGGAGACAGTGGCCTGAGAAGATTGATGGTCTCATCCAGATGGTACAAGTTCTGTGTAACAATTTGGTATAAAGACACAGGATAACTACATCTCTGTGGAATACAGCAAAAGGGGGTTCAACCATGAAAGCTTACAACTTGCTCACTCTTCTAGCAGATGTGATTAACAAGGTGGCTGTTGGCAACAAGTAAAATGAAGAGCACTCCAGGGGGACCAAAGAGCAAGTCCATTAACTTCATCAGGAACTCACAGATTGAGTTCCCATCTCAGTACAGTCTTAGGAAACAGTGAAATTACATTTAGCTATCCTAATTGTGGGATTCATTGAAAATGTAGGGTGATAGGAAGAGAATTCATAGCTACAAATAAGGTCATGTTGGTATCTTTCTGTAGAAGTAATTTGGTCATTTGCAGATCATATTAGGTCAAGTCACTCATGGAACTATAATCAAAGCTATGGACTGGAGAGCTTCTGAGTGATGATACACGACATGAGATTTTTTTTCAAGAGCCAAGAGAGGAGAGAGAAAAACTAGTGAGGGTCTTGCAATAAGTTCAACTGACCAAAAAGCCACTATTGTTTAGTTGAGCTGAGGGCAGTCTTTATATTATCTGCGTTCTGGTTTGCCAGCAGAAGTGGCAAAGTCCTTTATTTGCCAAGACCTAACAGTGGAAAGCTGATATTTGGGAATACCTAGAAAGAAACAATTCAACAATGATAGGAAATAGCCTAGATTACTTCAGCAGCTTTTTCCTTCAGTCTTCAAGAAAATTTGGGATGAAAAAAAACTTTAAAAAGAAAGGTATTGTTACATGTTATCGGTTTTATTTTCACTCTGAGGTAGCAATACTGCTTCAATACCAAAATGCTGCTGCTCAAATCATCTGCAAAGTTCAACCATCCTGGAAGGTATCGTATCTGCAGTGTTTCTTGATACTGGCATTGAGAGGTAGACTGAGCAACAGAGCTTCCTGTCTTATTCCTGAATTCCTCCTGATGGTATGTTGCTATACGAGCTGTACCCATTGCACACCACAGATATGATGTTTCTTAATGAGCTGCCCACTTGAGCACACACATGCACATTTCTCTTCAATCCCTGACCTACATGGCTACATTCTTTGGGCCCCAGGGCAGAAGTGGTAGCTGATGATTTCACTAGCTACAGAAAATATCTGAATACTATTTTTACACCTAAGATTATTTTTTTGAAAGCAGACAGATATTTCCACACAGATTTGCAAGAAAAATTGGAAGCATAATGTTCAATTCAAAAACTTTTTTCAGTGAACCAAAGTGGAGGCGACTTTTCACCAGGCAGCCCCCAATGCTGTATATACAGCACACAGAAAGTAATTTTAAACAATATGGGAGAAAATTCCCTTCACTAATATAGCAATGCTTTTTTGAAATGCCCAGAATATCTTTTGAATTTTTTTGTGTTAAATTTTCCAGACGCTATACCTGACCAAGTCCTCGGGCTTTACAAACATGGCTAACTCTGTCATCAGTCTTGTGACAAGAATATTCTTTTAAGTATTCAATCTCTCCCACAGAACATTTGATTGCTTTTACCTGTTGTTGGTGCAAGACGTACAGACAGGGAAAACTGAAAGTGTGTTCAGAGACTCCAGTAAAACTCTTTGTTACACAAGTCACTGTTGAATGCTTGATTTAAACAAATAGATAAATACACTTCTTATCATAATCTTTTATAGTTATCTCAATCCTGTAACAAGGAAAGACTAAATAATTTTCAGGCAAGTGAGTGCCCTTTCGGTACAGGTACTATTAAGCACTGAGAAACACCTGGTGCCCTCTTGCTCCCTGGTACTGTTTTTTTCAGCAACTAATTATCCTTGATAATTTGCATTGGGTATGAAGAACTGTTTGGATTCATAAAAAAAAAAATGTTCTTTGCAAAGGATGTCTCAAAATTCAGCATGTCCTGTCCCGTCGGTTCAAGTTAAAAAGCTTATAACAGCCCATGGTTCACCCAAACAAGAAAACTCTACCTATCAAATCTAGCTAGCAGGTTATAGACAGAG
This sequence comes from Falco cherrug, assembly GCF_023634085.1. Lineage (NCBI taxonomy): Eukaryota > Metazoa > Chordata > Aves > Falconiformes > Falconidae > Falco > Falco cherrug. The sequence continues at coordinate 23,533,817 of NC_073704.1, read as the reverse complement.
AAAATAAATCTAGCAGATTAATCTGATTTATGATTCTACATAATTATGAATAATTGAATGAAGCTAAAAGGAGAAAATTCCAAATGAATGATAGAGGGCAGATCAATTCCCAAGTAAAGCAGTACACACCCAATGGCTTACCACAAATTAAATCTGACTGGAAAAACTCTAAAAAAATTACTCTTCTGGCAAGAAACAGAGGTGATGATCTAGCATCTCCTATGAGCCCATGATTAATTGCCAAAAAAGCCCTTTACATATTAATAACTTTGGTTTTTTGATTCTCTTGAAATGTTCTTGGCTATTGAAAACAGAGATGTTTTCAATGCCATAATAATAATAATTAAAAAAAAAAAAAAGTGGTCCTCACCGAGGAAAGTATATGTCATAATTAAAAAGCCAGCTTTAGCCTCATTTCTAGTTTGAGGGTCAGCCTGGATGACACAAGTGGCCATTTCTGGCTGGACTATCTACAAATACGTAATTGGAGTGTAAATTATTTTCACTATATAAATAGCTCCTGATGATATCACAATTTGTAAATAGTGCAGTTTGTTTTCCCAGAAGCAGCTTTGTGCTAGCTGACAGCTCTGAAAAGTTTTTGCATTTGATTATGCTATTCTCCTCTTTATAACTCAAGAGGAAATCACATGCCATGTGCCCAGTATGAACTGGGTCTGCTTTTCCAAATGCTCTGTTACATCCATGACTCGAAAGTGCCTTTAACATCCTTGGGTGAGAAAGCAAGCTGCTTGCACACATACTTATTATTTTTAAGTCTTTATTTTTATGTAGCTGCAATAGTGTATTTCACAGCTGGCTGATGAAGCACACTAGAATTATTTGGAATTCCTTAGTGCTCCTTAACAGGCAATTAAACTGAATATAGAAATGACCATATGTGGTCAGGTGCATTTCTGCTACTGTATTACTCACACTGTTGCCAGCAGAATATTTAAAGACAGCTTGTACCAGCATACGCTGGTGCAGCTGTGCTAATGGCTTTCCAAACTTCACTACTCAAACTTGCCCTAGAGAAGCCTTAACAATGCATCTGTTTGCTAAGATTTTTCCATTAACCTTTCCAATATCATAGCATCTTTCTAACTTGTTTAGTGATTATAATAATGATATGCTGTATAGCATATACCAAAGACCTTTAAATGCACACACAAAGTATTCTAACAACCTTCTATCTTTCTTGAGGAGTAAAATAGTATCAACAAATGGTTCGGAAAGAGAGTATCCTCCTTTTCTAAGTACAGAATACACTGAACCTAAACGTGTCACAGAAAAGACTAGAAAATCCTGTGCTAAGATACTGCAGAAGTTGGCACAACATACGGTGAGATGAGATGGGATGAGTCTCTGGGGTAATAAAGTCCCTCAGAGAGAAATCATCTTCTGTTACCTTGTAAAAATTGCCTTTTCTTGAAAGACTAGAGAATGTTATACCCACCTCCCTTCATCCTCAAGAAGAGACAAAACTGTTACTATTTCCTTGTCTGTTCCTGAGGCAAAAATACACAAGAATAAGAGTTTACCAAGGAGCCAACCAAAACAGAGGGCATTTTACAGAAGGAAGTACAATATACATCCATACGTAGTACTAGATTCAATATAAACATTTTCCTCCTGTGTTTATAAAGAAAGAAAGAGAGAAGGAAAAAAGAACTTATCTACCAATGTGAATATTTTTAAAGTGAGGCTCAGTTATAGAAAAGTATTCCAGAAATAATAAATGTTCTCTCTTTGTTACATGTAGCAGGTTTTTTGAGAAACAGCTGTAGAATCCAGCTGAGTTAGATCTTATCCAATTCTCTGAGACTTGTTACAGGGAAGAAAAGGAAGCACCTATGCCGACATAATCATGGAAACAAATGGGATGGTACGTGGGACAAAGAGAGTGCTGGTCACGGGTGGAAACCTGCCCCTTCCAGAGCTGAAGCAATGGGCCAAGGTGGAGGGAGAAAGTGGCATTTTGAGATTTGAGCTCTAGATCAAGAAGCCCATGGAGTGCCTCCCCCCACACACGGATGCTGCAGAGGTGGGAGGGCTGCTGGAGGAAGGGATGAAAATGGCTCGAGTCCCTGTTACAGGAGTGAGAACTACTGTTTGGCAAAGCAAAAAAAAAAATTCACAGTAGTGAAATGAGGACTAAAGCTACGATGTGTCAGTTTGAAGTTTTGTTTCTAAGTTTCTGCACTAAAACTGCCATTGTTGAAAAGTCATATTATATTTGCTTATCTACATATGAAAGTCTTGTTAAGGTTAATGAGAGTTCCTGTTAGATAGGTGATAACAGACTTTTTCATTATTAGTGCAGAACCAAAATGTTTTCCCATGTTTCAGGATTAGAAAGCAGTAGGTGTCCTGAATTCTGGTTCTCTGAAAAGCCCCATGAGAAGTTTATATATTTAGATCAGCAGCAATGTGGAAGCCTTCAGTTAATCATATTTTGATCCTAACTGCAACCCAGATTAATTGGAAATACAATAAAAATAGCCCACTTGAGGATAGGGTGAGGCACCGAGCAGATAGACTTATCACATCCTTTTTCATTTTTGTATCGCTTGTTCCTTATTATTTAGATCCAGATTCTTTCTAGATTTTTTTAAGCTGCAATATCAAATGGCATTTATCTAGGCGTTTTAAAATCACGCCAAGATGAAAGCTAATCTTTTTGTAATCAGTATGCAGAGAAGAAGAGAAGCAGTAGTAAAGCAGTTGCTGCATGTTTGCTGACAAAATATTTAATCCAAACATTTAATTTCAATCTGCCACTGTTCTCAGTTGGTATAATTACTTTAAGCAAATATCATGTAGGAAGGAACAGAAAATAGTCTCAGCTACTGAAATGTAAATAATAAAACATAATCATAATCAAATGTTTAAAGCCATATAATTCAATTTTAGGATCATTTCTGTGGACTATTTTAAATGTTTAAGTGATTTTAAATTATTTCTGACATAATGGCCTATGATACTGCCTATACTGGCAAGCAGTGGAAAGGGCTTAATTCCCTCATCTATTCATACACATCATACTTCAAAGATACTACAGTGAAATTGCACTGCAGTCCATGGAAAACTGTAGACTTTTGCTTCTGATGTCAATGAATATTAAAACCAACAAAAATTTCAGGCAGTGATCAGCACAATCTTTTGTGTTTTTCAACCAAATGAATATTAAAAAATTGTATCACTATTTTAAGCTTACTTGCAAGCTGATTACCTCAGACATAGAGCAAAAGAGACTTTTTAGGCTAAAAAATTGCAGGAAATATTCTGGTTTCTGGAAAATCAGGGACTTAAAAATTCCACCACATTCTACCACAAAAGCCACTTTGATTTTCTACATAAGTTAATCAATCCATCGCAAGTCTTATGGCCCTACAAAGTGTTAAGAGTGTGAATAAGGTTAACTTCATTGATGACTAATTCTTTTCTTGTGCTTTTCCACATTCTTGACTCTATTACGATGTTTGTCTATAACACTGGAACACTGAGGGGATTTTAGATACTTTTCTAGAAGTTATATAGGCTTATAATACTTAAATACAATATACAGCTGCAAACCAGATGTATGAGTAATTAAAAACAAAAAAAAGGAACAAGTATTACTCTTTAGTGCTGTTCTCCAGTAAGTAAAATTTACTTTTGTGCAGAGGATCATTACAAAGGAAGAGCAGAACTCCAGTCCTGTTTAAACCCTGATTTGGCAGATTAACTGGGAAAACTGTAATTACTTTGACGACAAGATTTTTTGATTTTTTACATTTTGTAAATAAAAATAAACAATAAAATCATTTTATGTGTCCAAAATATACGAGGAAAATTATTACAGGGGACAGAAAGGGCCAGGGTAAAGAACAGACGAAGCTTGGTTTGCTGCATCTAATTGACTGCAATACTTTTTAACAAAGATCTGTACTATATTTTAATATTAAAGTTTGACCCCCAAAGGTAACTTGTCTTCCCATCACTGTTTTTCCTCTTCAAAGAGGAACAGAAACAGGTAAGAGGGTTAATGTGGACTACAGGAGACCACTGAAAATCAGTCCCTTCCTTTCCTTCAGCAGCTCAGGCCAGTCCATGGCAGACTGGGTGCAGGGGAACCAAGCTCCATACTTGCAGTGCCAATTCCCAGCCATGCTACCAGTCTCTCAGTTCACCTAGACACATAACGCTGTTTGCACGTATAGGAGGTGAGAGAGAAAACATTTTTAGTAGTGGCGTTGAGAGGGAGGCATTTGTGTTTGTTTCTGTATATAGCAAAAGCACAAGTTCACTTCAAAGCAAAATGATGGATGTACTTAATTTGTTACTTATGAACTGTAAGAGCAGATGAGATAATCCAAACCAGGGAGGTTATCCAGACTAATTAGATATAAGAAAGAAATCAGAACCAATCCAGTAAAAAAGTGAACTAAACGGGATCCAAAGATGCTCTCAGAGCCATGTAATCTCTAACATAATTACAACAATATTTTTTGAAGTGAAGTTACAATTGTGTTTACTTCTTAAGCAGACTTGCTTGTATTGCAGGTCAAGCAGGCATGTCAAAAACGGCTGGCTTTTCAGCAGTGATTTCTGTTACTTATCAGGTTTGTTTACATGGCTAAACAGGTAGTGCTCATCTCTCCTTCCTAAACCCAGCACAGAATAAAGGCAGTGTAGCAGGGAGGAGGAAGGTGCAAGCTGACAATGGCAGGCAGAGTTCTTTATTTATTGCTCCCAGCAGGTGTCAGATGCCGCAGTTTCTTTACAACCATCAACACCCTGGGGCTTTTTAGTTCCACATATAAGACAAGGAAGATGGGGGATGGCAACTAACCCCAAGGGATTAGGTACCTGAATCCTATCCCAACTACTAGCAGACTCCAGCTGTGTTTAAATGTTTTTTGAAGAATTTCTGATGTTCAGTGGTTGCTGATTACTTCCAGATTTTAGTTCTACGCCAGTGGAGATCGGCTACAAATAGTTTAGCAGTTGTTGTTAAAAATTGCAATTGCACCGAAGAAATATCTTCTTTAAAACCTGTTTCAAAAGTGTTACAGCAGTGTTTAAAAAAAATAGGGAGAGATAAACCTACGGACTCTTTACAGTGAAAGGAGAATCAAGAAAAGTGTGGGGGAAGGGAGGGGAGAGGGCAGGGAAGAATCTTGAATAGGACAATATTGGCTTTAAAGCCTCAAATTTTCTATGTAAATTTTATGGTGATATTTTAATCTTCAGAGAGATGTTTAGAGAAATGTTCTACTGACAACATTTTCTTTATGTTGAGTTTACCTAATCTAAACGTCAATCTGGGGCGTGCCTAGGCCCTTCCTCCATTATCACATATCAATATTAAAGAATGTGTGTATTTGGGTACATCCTGTATTTGAGTAAGTTAGATAGTATACAATTTAGATTTTATAAAAATGAAATAGAAAGATATTTTTAATGCCAAAAAAAAAAAAAAAGATCAAATTCGGTTCTCAGCTGCATACAAATTTCTAGTAAATCAGAGGGCATTCAGTGAGTTGCATGAAGATAAATTAGATGAATCTAAGCTACTTAGTCTAGAAAACGACCAATAATGTGTCACTTGAGTTTCCTTCAGCTTCTTAGGGAATGAAAAGCATAATCACCATATTTATATCTAAAGACTCATTGTTTCATCAACAAAGGAGGCTGGTTAAGGAAAGGAAAACCTTCAAAGACATGACATAATGTATGTAAGTACCTTTTGCATATTTCTCCACTGAATTTAAGACAAGTTTTGAATACAATTCAGTGAAAGAGAAAGAAAGACTGCTTTCTTTGTGAGGGTTGCTTTTTTTTTTTTTTTTTTTTACTGTTTTCAGGCACGTACATAGTTTTAAGTAGCAGTCAAGGCTAATAGAGACAAATTTAGAAAAATTATTCTTTCAATCAACACTTTTATTTAAAATGGAAGTGCAAAATTTTAATTCATCAGGCAGAGCTCCTTCCTCTAAAGAGGAAAAGGGGAAAGAAAAAAAGAGAGAAACCAATGGAAGATTTTCCAATACTAGGCTATACTCTAAGTGATTTTGAAACTTCTTAAAATTTTGGTAGTAAGACAAAAACACACAAACTAAAAATCACTTCATCCTCAGAAGTGCTTACCCTGTTTAGATAGACACTATTCACGTAGCAGAGTTCAGTTCCGACATGAACTTCTTTTAGTTTTGCAAATGTCCAGATGCAAAGTGTTACAGGAGTATAAATCTTTATAGCAAGCTCTGGGAGAATACAGAACTAAATTATTTGAGCAGGTTATAGCCTAAACAGCAAAAGCCAGATAGGAATGCATATTCACATAGTACAAACCAGATTATGCCTCCATTTCATGGCACTGAGTTTTTTTGGCAGCCTTTTGGCAGTACAAATTGAACATGGGATTAGATTTCAAATCTTTCCTGATCCAACATGCAATGAAGCTGAATGTACAGACTCTTGATGCATCAGCAACACTACTATCTTATTACAACATATGCATTCATTAGAGAGGAGTCAGTCTTATTCTCTGTGAAATAATTTTCTGATGGTGAGCGGTATTATTTGTAGCACAAACTCCTGGCAGCACGCAACATACCACAGCCAGATTGTCCAAGAAGGGATTATTTCATTCCACTACATCATATCACAACCAACTGTACCTCATAGTACAAATGCAACCTTGTCATTGCAATTTGTCACACTTTTTTGTGTGCATTACAGCTCACTGAAGTCTCATGTCCTGCACTGAATAGCCCACTGCCATATAATACATGACACTATAATGAAAAAGGCAAGATTGCAACAAGGGTGGTATTGGTCATCACTTCTGTTACAGAGTTGGCTGTCTCCCAGACTGTGCACATTCTGGAACCCCATCCGGAGCTTGAGCAGGGGGCAGTTTTGCTACCACCACCACACATCCATTGCCCTATTTGCGAATGTGCCTTGCTTTAGTAAATCACTGAACAGCTCAACAGCACATAAAACGTCTGATGTCAACACTTCTTGCTGCTTAGTTATCCAAGAAGCCCATATGTGACTGAAAACAACAAAACCCATATCCCCATTCTCATCCTTGTCTGCCTTTTCTTCCAATTAAAATCACTTCTGCAGTATCAGGAGATGTAAATATCAAAATGAGAAGGCAGGAATGGTTAGGCCTGGTCACCTGGGCAGTGGCTGGGGGTTGGAACACAAAACAAAGTGTAAGGTGCCTGCTTCTCCTCAGGGGCTGCTTTCAACCCCTGCCCTGCAGCCAGGGTGAAAACCCAGCTTCCACCATGCATTGGGTCAAATTATAACTATGCCAGGGGATGGTTGTTTAACCAGGACTCAGTTCTTTGTTTAACTTGCACCGTAGAAGGATATTAAAACAGTGTAAAAACAACCTGCAGCAAGGAAAGGGGTGAAGCTGGGGGCTTCTTGGGATTTTCCTGAAGCTGTGAGTCCCCCTCCAGTTTCCCATCCTACTGCTCTCTTCTGCCACAATGCCTGATGCTAAGCAGATGCGTTACCTTGACCACTGTTTTTCCTAATGCTGAGTACTGTCTCATTGTTCCTTTATATTATCACTGTTTTATCCATCTTTTGTGTACAAGTGTAAACCTTAGACTTACACTGTAGGTTTTGCTGTGCTGTGACTGTCTTTGTTATACATTTGTGAAGTGCTTAACTCTGAGTCTATGGCCTATACGTGCTACTGTTATAACATTATAATTACAGGAGGCAGTACTTAGAGGAAAGTACATGAATTTTTCAAACAGGTATGTGGAAATCAGGGAAAAAACTGAACAGTGAAAAATTATTGATAGTTAGCAGAGTAAGTGAAATACATGACTGAGCAATTGCTTATTGTATTATTTTATATCATTGTAAGAAATCTTTTAACAACCGCTTCCCCACTTAAGAATTATTTCCATCTCGTTAACGTGAAAGCTAACTTGAAAGTTTCAGTTTTGTGTAGGATATCAGCCAGCACAGCAAAACAATGCACAGCAGGGAAACATTTTAGAGAAAACTGAAGTGCTATTCCTGCGATTTCTAACATATTTAATGAATGCATTTTAATACAGCGGCACAGTAGAGATTGAAAAATCTTGAATTTTAGACATACAGAAAATGTTTGTGTGTAAAAACAATATTCATGTCCTACTGCCTCTGATTTTCTAGCAAAACAGAAATTTTACAACACATTTAGCACTACACAGTGAATGTGCTTTTTCACAATATTAAAGTGTTTCTGTTGCTCTTAACAAGCCCAACAGGTGCTTTCTACTGGTGAGAACTTTTTTTCTAATCCTCAAAATAAATACAGGGTACTTCAGATTCAGATCATACTACTTGGCACATTTCACAACACCCTTTCTATGTAGAAAGCTTTCCAAAAGCCTAATTTCAGTTCATTGTCAAAAGATGGATGTGGTACAATAACTCACAAATGAACTTCATAAATGCTTTGAATGATGCAGCTAATTTGACCCCACATGCCAAGTTTTGCAAGACCTCCCCGCTCCCAGCCTGCATAGTGCTCCACGTTCCTTGGCAAATTCAGAGTCCTGACCTAATCACTTTACAGTTATCTCTGAATCCATCACATGGCCAGGCTGCAAAGGACTTGTCAGGGCACTGTGTTTTCCTTCTTGATTCTGCTTCCTTTTAAGTTAGCAACAGCACTTTAGAACAGATGAACATCAATTAATACTAAATTACGACAGCATTCATGTGGAATCACATATTACAACCTCCTTGATGCCAAAACCTTTCACAGTGATGAAAGTTTTACAGTGAATACCAAACACACTTATAATGATTTTGCCGTTTCCTGAAAAGTGTTGCCAATCTACCTTTGATTCCAAAGAAGCTGCACGTCTTTATCTGTTTGAAAATACGAACTTTTGCTCATGAGATCTACACAAAGGCTCTTTTATGTAGGTCAAAGGATGCTTCCCCCATGCCCATTTAATATGTTTTCTGTGAAGTTCCATGTGCTGCCCTTAGGGCCGTGCACATGCTGGCGATATGCATGCAAGTTGCACAGCAAGTTCTTCCCCCTGCTCCAGAATCATTATATCTACAGTTCCATCTGCCCTGTAATGAAATCTTGTACCTCCATTTATTTTTCAAGCATTTTAAAGTGTCACACATACAGTAAACCACAGCTTTATGAATAGGCCCCTAAGACAAGGACACAGTTTACAGGGAACTTAGCGTTTAAGCTATTTTCATCTTGACAATGACTGACACATCTTTCAGAGAATATTATATATTTAGAGTACTTTTGAAGGTGCTGTACTTAAGAAACATGTCTCATCAATTGGATGAACTACTGAACTAAGTCTTAAATGTTTAAAGAAGGGTCACAAAAAGGCACCCTGCTACAAAAGTGTGCAACCTACACCTGACTAATATTAGACCAGAAATCCATGCAATGAATAATTTTTGCAAGTTTTCTTTCCTCCATTAAAAAAAAAAAAAAATCTTATACTTTATCTCTGTATATTTAATAGACCTGGAACTGAAATCTTAAAAAAGTAAAAGCCAAACTCCAAGGCGGGGAAAAAAAAAAAACCAACTACACTACATTCTTCATAAACTTCATGAGAATTTCCTCAACACATGCATCTCCATTTATACAACAGATCAAGGAAGGCTAGAATCCAATTTCAAATCAAATAACCTCCATATCGATGTGTGGTGTAGTTGACAGTGCACTCTCATCAACTATGTGCTTTCTGTTGGGTAATGTGCAGAATATAACTTAGAGCAGCCATTTGGCAGAAAACTGCTGTAGTCAAATTGAAATAGCCTTTAGTACCTTGGTTAAAATGGAGAGCCATAATGTATGCTTGTCATTTGATGAAAAATAGTGCCTTTAAATTAAGAAAAAAGAATTTCCCATGAAGATACGACACAGCACAATGACACAGATGTCAGGATCTTATTTAAAACTGCAAAGGCACAGAGCAGCACAGAGGCACAATTTGTTAGGAAACACAAGATCATGTGCCAGTGACCAGAGATTTGCTGCTGGATTCTTGTCATAGAGGTAGGAAGAAAATGTGAGTTACCTATGAATTATCTGTAGATAATTGCTTGCTCCTCAATGGAAGTGACACCTTTAAACGGATATCACAATACAGAACAAACATGTATCTCACCAAAAGATGTAAAAATCATATTTGATCACATGCTACAGCTAGTGTAGCCTAATGTAACATTATACATTTGAGAAAAGTACAGTTGTTTTTTAAGCAATGAAATGTTTCTGCTGGCCTATGTAAATAAGGAGTCAGTTAATATAAACACAAATTCCTACCAAAAATAGATTAAGGATGAGATTTAAAACCACTCAAGGTCATGGAAAAATTTTCCACTTGCATTAACACATTCCTTCAAATGCCCAGCTATTTCACTTAAATAAATCACATGGCTAAATTGGGGCTCTGAAACACCAGTCTTAAATAGCAGTTTCAGGGAGCTGAAACCCTTTTTTCCTAATCAAACAGCATGCCGGGCTGTTACCACCAGTAGCTCAGCTAGTAGGTCGAGGACAGTGATGCCTCCCCTTTTCCTTGGTACTGGTTAGTCATTAGGGCACATGTAAGCAGCCCATCCAGCTTTGGCTCTCCAGTACCACATGGTGTCGGTGAAGTTGAGGGAGCCCAGCAGAGGCCACCAACAGAGGTAGGGAGTCAGAGCACACGGTTTGCGAGGAGAGGCTGAGGGGCTGGGGCTTGTTTCACCTTCAGAGGAGGTGGCTTCGGGGGACCTCACAGCAGCCCCCTGTGCCAGGGGGAAGGTTACCTGGTCCCAGAGCCAAGCTTCTCACTGAGGGTGAGGCAGGAGAATGAGAATTACGGGTCACAGATGAAATCAGGAGACCAGATATAATGAAAAGAATCATTAAAAGGATAATTAGGGACTAGAACAGGCTTCTCAGAGAAGTCGTGGAATCTCTGTCCTTGGGGAGATCCAGAGCCCAACTGCCCAAAGCCCCACAGCCAGTGTTGCTCCTACTTCGAGCAGAGGCTGGACTAGATGACCTCCCGAGGTTGCCCCCAGCCTGACCTAAATAAGCAGCACAAGAACACTAGAGAGTTTCCTTCTATTATGTGACAGCAGACATATTAGGGAAAGTACAGCGATAAAAGCAAGTAATAGCTGTTTTATTTAAGAATCAGCATTCATTGCTGAAATTTTATAAATCCTTTAAGAAGTTTGTATGTTAAACACTTGCACTTTCCACTTCGCTAACAGTGTTAACATCAGAACATATGAAATTTTAAAATCTGTGTTAATTCAGTGAAAATCTGTGTTAATTCTATGCCATATGCTATGGGCATTCATCCAAGAAAGAGGCATCTCATCAAATGATAAGAGCTTTCCAGATTTGAAGGTTCAGTGGAGAATCCAGTTGACTGGCTACTTAAAGACACAATACCAGAGAGTGCCAAAAGTAAATTAACCTCTCAAGGGCCCTGCCTGCATGTCTTTACTGTGGGAAAGGTCCTCCCTCCCTTCCAATGGCAACAGCGACTCCAGAAGTGTTTGTGGGGGTTTTCATGTCTCCCTGTCTCCCTAACAGTCTCTGAGAAAGGATTATGCTCTTCTTCCACCTTACCCAAAACAATGACAGGAAGAAACACAATAAAGGGCAACAGTGTGCTGGCCAGTGCTACGTGATTTTCTGAAATTTCCCCACTCAGGATAACTGAATGCAAAAGGAGCTGAACAACACTGCCCAATACTACTAGGAGAAATGGCTGCTAACTCCTAGGAGCAATCAGAAGAGGAAGAATTTGAAAGAAGAATGAATAATCCACAGTCTAAAATAACATTTTATGTGATCTAACCGTTAGACAAAGTTTTGTGAGTTATTAACATTGACCAATAACGGAGGCCATCAACACCACATTGGAACCAGTCAGGATTTAAGTGAAGATCAAGAACAGTATGACATTACCTTGCTTTTACTTTTCCCTGGTCAAGCTTAAAGAAGCTGCTTAAGAACATGTGAGTGAAAGCATAAGTTGCTGTACAGGATATGGTAAATCAACAGAACTTGTGGATTTTTTTCTTCAGATGAATAATTCTGTCACTGCATGGTAAATCTGACTAGAAAGCCTAAGTGAAAGTAAAAAAAGATATCTTATCAAAACTGTACAAGTTCTGTACACTTTGATAATGTATCAGTGTAACAAGAAAACCTACAAACTTCCCTATCCTGACTCCAGGAACAGCAAATGAGAGGTCTGATTGGATCTGAGGGGACTAATCAGCATGTGAAAAATCTCTCTGTGTCTGAAGGATTAGAACTCTAATTTAGCTATTCCACAAGAAAACAATTCCCTCTGCATAAGTGGTTTTGGCAAAGATATACTTTAATTATTATATTTTTGAATTTTGATTCTTGACTCCCTGCTGGAGAGGTATGATCACTTTAGACTTGTCAGACTTTTCAAAATTCATGTTCTTGTTTAAGCCTCTATAAATATTACTGATGGAGATTTTTATCTGAATCTGTTCATTACTAACTGCTAAGAGATGTTAGAGATGAAATATGCCTGTGATCTCAGATGAAAGTGTTCTGTGCTGCTCATGGTTAACTCACTAAAAGACACACATCAAACCAAGTCAATACATGGTGGGAAATCTCCAAAGAAAGGCTCTGTAACAAGTGGTGTTGGTAAGAAAGTATGTAACATTTTTGTCTTCAGTGTCAATAGCGTATCAGTAACCGGCAGAACAGTGTTGCCTGAACACATTGTCACAACACCTAAAACCAAGGTTCTGACCCTTTATCAAAATACAATGTCCTATAGATATTTTCTTAATAAGAAGACGCTATCCATGATCTCCTGACCAGATTACATGCATAGAACTTTTTACTAAATTACATATAAACTTTAATATATCACTGTATATTCTAAATATATAGAATTTACACACAGACCAAATTCCTATTCTTGAACTAAATCTATTTTTCAGTTGAAAAAGTTAAATTCTTTTCATTGATTTTATTGATGGTGTAATTTGTTTGTCTGAGGAAACAGTACATGTCCTAGCTCCTAGGCTTCCTCCTTACAAGAATAGTACAAATAACAATAGTCAAATTGGTAGAAAGTTAATTATTACATAGCTATTTCATCTGTACTATAAAATGAATTAAAATTATTGTGATTGTATGTACTCTGTTTTCTTCTCACTTACAATCAAAATGTAAGAAGTCTTTTTAAACATGAAGGAAAATTCAAACTATGAAAACACAAATATTAACAACAAAACAGATAGTGAACTCTTTCACAATATGCAAACTACCAAATTTTAAAATTTAAAAATTAATTTAAAAAAAACATTTAAAAACACACAAACTAATTATTTGACATACAGCAAAGACTACTGTAAAAAAATCATATGAAACAAGACTGCAACTCCAAAATTAACTACTTCACTTGAAGTGTTAATAAAAAAATTAAAAGTAAAGGACAACTACAAGTATTAAAAGAAAAAACAGGCACTTTATTTGTTTATAAAAAAAATAAATACACAAAAACATTGCTAAGTGGAAGAATATCTATATTATAGGAATTCTCTTAAAAGAGAAGAACTTCATTATGAATCCCAAATATTATGACAGAAAATATTTTTTCTTACAGGAAGAGGGAAGAAACTTTACCAGTTCCATAATTATTCATTAACACATTAATAAAAAACAACATTAACTAATATTTAATGTTGAATTCACTGGAAGTTAGGAACCTGAATATCTTTTAAATGTAGCAGTAAATACAGTGATTCTATCAGCCAATGCTTTTACAGCAGGAGAGAGGGGGAGGGGAAAGGAGGGGAAAAACCCAAACCTCACTCTTTTTTGCAGCATTTCCTTAAATTGTCTTAGCGTGAATTGCAAGTTGAATACAAACCAATGTTATTGGCCATTCTGATGGGGGAGGGGGGCGGGAAATAAAAATTATACTTGTGTGGTCCTGTACTTGTTAGTGGGCAAATCTTAGGGAAGCATGCAGCACTGCATGTGAGGCAATCACACATTATCTGGAGGATTCTAGTCTTTCAGGCTGTGTAAGGTACATGTGAAATTCCATTACAGAGTTTGCATCTCCATCATTTATTATCTACAGAGACAGACTAGCATTTCTTGCAATCGGAGAGGAAAATACTGTGCGGATAACAACTCAATTATGTCTTAAAATTAAGTTTGAGAGAAAAGTTTGTGGACTGTATAGCTCACCCAAGTATTTCTCTCAGAGCCTCCTAGCTCTGAGAAAACAAATTGTGAACACATATTGTGAAACAGAACCTAAATAAATATGAAATAATAATGAAGCTGAAAGATACGTTATATATTTTGAAGTACATTTAGTCATTTAATGTCTTCCTCAATAGAGAAACAACTTCATTTAAGAGATTTCACTAAAACATCGGGATAACAGAGACCTAACAGAGGAATTTCAGAGAATATCTTGAGCATCTAAATCATGCAGTTTTCAAGCAGCATGTCCTCCTTTCTTTAATTATTTTTTTCCAGAATAACAATCACAGAAACTGAAATTTTATTTGGAAAAGTCAGTGCAGTCTCACTTAACTGAAGCTACAGACAATTTTAACTTGGTACTTTTTTTTTCTTTTAATATTTAAAGGGATAATTTTAGGAGAAAGAAAGGGACAGAAAGAACATATTATGATATTTAATTTCTGTTGTAAAAATAGCCCCAAAACAGTAGCTGGTGCCTTTCCTGAAAACACTTGTCACCATCACACAGCTTCTAGGTCAGCTAGAAGTGATATTCCATCATTTAAATGTGATGATAAACCAGATTTCTAAGAACTTAACATTCTGCACAATTGCTTTGTATCCTGCTGCCAGCAGAGCCAGATTTGAGAGAAGATTGTACCCGGGAGAATCCTGGTTGCACTGACCAACTGCAGCCATTCTGGTGCCACCACTGACACCATGGGCAAAGGCTGAACCAGCTTACGCTGACTCAACAAAAACTGTTGAAACGTCACAAAACTGGTACATGCTTTGACATACTAGAGCAGAGACAGTAACTGTACTTTGCTGTTGCAAGTATCCTTAGTTTCATTCTGGCACTGTGTACTCACTTTGTGTTCTGTACTTTCATTTATCACTGATGTGTGAATACGCGATAAATTAAATTGATCTTTTTGATACAGGAGAACACTGGGGCCACAAGTCTCTGCCTGGCATTTGACTGGGTGGTCTGTCAGCAGCAATGTGCCTTCAAGAGTCTTGAAAGAGTTTGCACTGCTCCTCTCCCTAAAATTTGTGAATGGGCAGGCAGACAGCATTGGTCCTCAAAAACAGCAGCTTCAAGTCCTGATTCATCACTAGGCCAAGACTGGCTCTTCCACCGAGAGGGAATGTGCTGCCTGTGCTGGACTCCCGTGATGTCTGCACACAGCGAAAGCAAGGGCAGGACTATACTGGGGGAGGAGTGCTTCCATCTCTGCTTCTACTTCCTGACTGAATGCTCTCATAGAGATAAGCAGACCTAAGCTCAAAATTTGTAAAGCACTCCAACAGAAGTAGGCAATTCTCACCAGAAAGAAGAGAAAAAGCATTTTACATGCTGTGCTAGACTTTTCTAATTCTTGGCTACTGTGTAGCCAAAGCTTGTTTACTAACACACCGGCTGGTTGATTCCACATTCCAGTTACTTGTCATTAGTGAGAGGCTAACTAAGATTAAAGACTAGGGATTTCAGCAGCTGTGATTTGGTGTTTTGTTTTTTGTGGGTTTTTTTTTTTTTTTCAGTTTCTTGTTTTGTTTGCAGGGGGTGTGGGTGTTTGTTTTTAGCCATGGAAAAGTTTGAAAAGCTAAATGAACGTGACGTGCTTACTACAGAAACTTTGATTTAGCCAGCAAGGAAGTGTGGCAAGGACTGCGTTTGCTATATCATTGTGTGCTTTCTGTTTGGCTTTGGCAATAAGCGAACCAAAAAAAATAAAACATCTTTATAAAAACTGAAAGGAAAACTATGAACAGAGAAATTACCATACCAGTGGAAATTATCTGCTCTCACATTGTGAGACCAGCTGCTCTAGCCTTCATCATTTGTACGTTTGCCGTATGAAGGGTGAATATACCCCATTATTGGAGCTGTGCACAACCTAGCCTGACCTAAATGCCAAGAAATAAGCAAGTGAAAGTGAAGCATCAGTGGCAAATTGGAATCTAAGGCCTTTTGTGCTTGTTAAATGGTGGAATGATTATAATTGGAAAAAGTGATGTGCATTAGTTCTGAGTGAATGTACAAGAAATGACAAGCGTGTAACTTAATGATTACTTCACAACACCCAGGACTGCCTTCTAGTCTTGCACCGAGAGGCTCAGCCCTACAGCAGAGAAAACTGCATGTCTTCTCCTGCTATTCACGGGCATCCTCCACAGGTCACATGGAAATAACCCTGAAGTGATAAGTCTTGGTTTAGGAAGTCTGCTGCTTAAGCTTGTATAAGTCATTATGACAGAGTGGTTTTTTCTCTCTCCGCAAACCTTTGTCTGTATTAGTAGCAACTGGGCAGAGTCCAGCTTTAAATGAAAACATACACTCGTTTATTCTCATGGGTAGTAAGTATATTAGCAAAACCTCTTCCAATCAACATCTGTAAGACTTATTCGATTATACGCCATTTCTGATACAATTATTTTTTTACATTTCCATTCTGCAGATCACCATGATGGTAGCAAAAGAACAGGAAAAACTTTATCCAAACATACTAATGGATTATTTCAAGCAAATCAGAAAATGAATACTTAATAACTATAAATTAATTAAACCTCTTTTTAAAACTGACAGAAATTATTTCCCAGAATATTAGAAATTCGGTACAATTAATTCTTCTTCCTGTTAAAATAACTCCTGTGTAGGAAAAGTGTTGCCAAGTGTTTCCTGGATGATAGGCATGTGCTTTATGGCAGGCTCATATAAAGATTCAGGGTTAAATGCTCAATGAAAATGTATAGTACATAAATCTACACACAGAAGTGGCAGGCAAAGTGTCAAGAAGCAATCATCTCCAAAGTCAGTTTACCCTCACAACAGGGGCCTTGTCATGGTCAGAGTTAAACAGGCTCTGGATAGGACTGAACTCGTGTCCACATAAGACAGTCAGAACTGCGAAGTTTATCAGGAAATTGGAACTTCACAATTAAGCAACATAATTGAGCACTCTGATTCTCGTTACATTTCACAGGGAAGCATTGAAGCTCTTGAAAAGCAATATACCAAAAAAACATTCCACAGAAACTTTTTACTGATGTTTATATGTTACTCTAAATACACTGTCTTTTAAACTGGAAAAAATCCCCATCTTCCCAAGTAACTAAGACTTGTTTTTAGTTAAATGGAAAGTTGCAATCCCTTTCTACATCACTGGGTGAGGTCCATTAGAAACATACAAAAACTTAACCTAGGAAGTATTCCTTTGGCATGCTGCGATGATAGAGACCTCAGTATTAAATAAAGGTGATCTTTAAAAAAAAAAAATTATTAATATGACTTCTTCACTCTTGTTTGATATAGATATTGAAGGTCTCATAAGTTAAGAGGTAGCCAAATACTGTAGACATTTTACAGATGTCCAAAATTAAGCCAGAGATTGAATGATTGATACAAGTAACATGCAAGAGTCCCCAGAAGCCTCAAGTCCCAAGCAGGTACTTCGGCCAACTCTTAATATTTTGCCAGCTCTCACAACAGAAGAAAATACAGTCTTATTCCTATGCAAAATCTTCCTTGTTTCTGTGATGGAATGTGTAAGGAACCTGCGCAAGTTCAAAAATCAAGAGTAACTACTGCCTTCATACTTCCTACTTCAGATATGTTGACCTTCCAGGACAGCCTGGAGGTTCCCAGTTTTGCCCTGTGCCTTCCCATGCAATGTTTGGAAAGATGGAGCATCAGGGAAAGAACTGTTCTCCCTCCTTCTTTCATTAGTAATGTTCATTTGAATATGATTTACTATGAAAAAGGATGTTAATAAGAAATGCTTTTTTACATTTATTAGTGGAGAGATAGCCTGACAGTTGGGAAAGAGAATGTATTATAAGGACGATAGTGCAGGTAATATCCTGTATATTGAGTCTAATCACCCATTTAAAGTTAAAACAGGAGTTGTTAAGAATATAGTGAATCACACTGTAATGATTAGTGATGAGAATCACCTAGATAATGAAACTGGTATTGAGAAACAGATTTTTCGGCAGGATGATTATCCTGCAAGATTGATTAAAGGGATAATTGTAGAACAATGTAACCTTTTCCATAATTATGGTGCTGAACTTGTTTAAAGCCATTTGTCATAACAGTGTGGCTCTGCCATATCACAAGGAGGCTGACCACTGATTAACATGATATCTATTACCTTCCAGGAAAGTGAGCTATTGCCACACCTGTACAAGGTGGTTTTAATATCTCTGCATCAAAAGGATATAGAAAAACCACTGCAAATAGTCAGAGCTATAAAATACCATGTGCTTGCACATTTTCTGATCACTGAATCTCGAGGAGGAGTCTTCCATCCCTTTTACTGCAAGATCCCATGAGACTAACGTTATAGCACTCTCTCACTTGTACTGGCATGTTTACGAGACCAGACTGCTTTTCAACAGTTGGCACAGCAAAACAAAACATCAGACAGCTTTAAAATTGTACTCATAGAACTTCCAGAAGCAAAAGATCTGCAGCTGGAAATGCTAAAAGTTCCAGCATTTGAGACATACCTGCAGGAAAAAGCTGAACAATTTTTTGATCTTTTTTTTTTTTTTAAGTCTTCCCATGAGAAGTTTTAATTAGGTTCAGTGAGACATTCCTCAAGATTTTAAAAAACTCCCTGGCATTCTTTACAACAGCATGAAGTCTTGCAACATTTTAGCTACACATTCAAATAGTCAAGTGTTAACATGGAGGTGTCTTTTTGTCACTAAGAATGGTGACATTAGGCAGCAGGCTTCTCAAAAGAAACAAGCAAGTATGGTGATGCTGACACCAACGAGGGATACAGCATTCAAGGGACAGAAGCAAAATACCTAGTATCCACAAGTCAACTCTGTACATTTTTCTCCATAGACTGGATTTTTGCAGACAATGCTGTAAGTTTACAGATAAGTTTCTCCCTTAGCTTTGTTACGGCAGAAGTGCTTAGGTTCACCAGTTCATGTGCAGACTTTTGAACGTAGGAAGCAGAACCCACAGCTTCACAGAAGACAGCACTCACAGGATGTGTATGAGAAATACAGGTTAAATGGCTGTGAGTTAAAATGCAATCACAGAGTCACGGGGAAGAACCTCCAGCTAATCATCTAGTCTAGTCTCAGACATACCAGCAATGCCAGAACATGCTGAGTTTCTAAAACATCCACAAATGGAAACTCCCCATGCTCTCTGGATAATCAGCACCAGCGCTTTGATACCCTCCCAGTGAAAACATTTCAACCAAGTGTCCCTTCTTTAAGCATCTAGCATTACAGGGTAGATTTTGGCTCTGCTCTCTTGTCTCTCTCTAGCTGCAGGATGCTGCTGCTTCCCCTCTCAGTTCCTTATTTGCCAGCCTAAACAAGCCCAGCCCTCTAAACCATACATCTTAAGTCAAGCATAACAGGCCCTTCGCTTCTTGCAGGTCCTCTGCTGGATCAGCTCTACTTTCTCAATATCCTTCTTGCACAAGGGCAGCCCAAAACTGGATACATTATCCCAGGTGATGCCCAACCTGTGCCAGTGGCATAATAACCTCCATCTGCTAGCCATGCTTCTAATGTAGTCAAGGGTGCAGCTTACTTTATTTATAATGAACCCATACTGTTGGTATCCATCATATTCCCTGAGCTGTTATGCATTCAATCAGTTTCCAGTCCATACTGACACGTGGAGTTCTTAAGTGCGGAATCATTAAAGATTTTGAGGTTTTTGTCAGCCCAGTCTCCCAGTCCCCCAGTTTAACTCGACTGAAGTTCTAATGTATGGGATATCAACGTCTACACCTCAGTGTCCTCTGCAAATTTGCTGGGCCTGTTTTACATCATCGTCCAGATCACTAATGAAGACACTGAACTCTACCAGCCCCAGTATCACCCCAGTATCAACCCTCAAGGTCATACAGAGGCTTCATCTTAAAGTCTGATGTATTATTATTTTTTCTTAAATCTGTAATTCAAGATAAACAGAACACTGTGGTATCATAAAGCACATTTTAACATGAAAAAAATGTGTCAAGAATCTCTGGATTGATAAGGTGTGGAGTGATAAGGGAAGGGAGAATTTGCTTGTTAACTCTGTATTTTGGTCAGGCAGCCCTCACTACCAGAGATGCAGAGATTTTCATTTATGAATGATGTCCTTTCTGAGGTGCTCAGAGAGAATAAATGCAATGATTGGCAATAGGACTAATAATACATTATTATTATTGGGCTACTATATTTCAAAATTTTAGGTATCACTGTGCGAATGTTTTTCAATTCACATGTGAATAGATTTAGTGAAGGGAGTGTATACAGGCTGCGAAGTTCTTCGTTCTCCTTGTGTTCTTGTATCCCATACAATAATAATTACGGGAATCCACCATCTGGTGAACATATGTAAGATTTGACTCAGCCCAGAGATAGGACAATAAGTGGCCTACTTCAGGTGAGTAACTGTAGCCCCTTTTATCTGCCCAAGGTAATGACGGATTCCTTCCCTCCTCAGGTGGCAGGCTATAGTCCATTAGGGGGCCAGCAAGAGGCTTTATTTATTTTAACTCACCTACGGCTCCTGCACTCATTTGCAGAAGCCAGCGGCAGCAATTCCAGACACTAATGAGTAATGACATGGCAGGAGGAAATATGTGGCACACAGTCAGTGTGTGGCTACGCACCATTTGGTTATGTGCTGAGCTAAGAAGTAGGGAACAGCCTGATGGCGGGGGCTCCCCAAGACCTCCCACTAGAGCCGTCCAATGGATGCTGCTGGAGCAGGAGCAGCCCCTGCACTGGGTAAAGCTACCAAATGCACTTGTGCTACAGAAAAGTAACAGATGACATAGGTCAGAAGAAAACCAAAAGAAAAATAAAAAGGCATATTGGCTCACGCTTAATTGCAGCCAAACCACATCTATAATATCCTAAATACAACCCACCAATTTCCTTTCTCACATTTGGACACAGAACACAAATGCTTTAAACAGGCAAAAAAATAACTTTTCCAGTCAGTTCTTCCAACACAATCCATTCCAGGCATGTGCCTTTGCTGACTTTACACTGGGAGTGTCTGGCATCACATGGCAGGAGGCAAAGGCACAACCTAGTTCACCATTCACAAAGGGCTGGCTGCTGAAAGAGAGTACTCTCATACTACGCAGTGGAGACTGAATTAAAACCTGGGGCAAGGTAGCCTTTTTGCTTATATTACTTCTTGTAATTCATATTTTTAATGATTCCCTCCCGCTGAAAAGGCCTGCCTCCTGTTGTTTCTGCTCAGTCATCCCCATCAGTATTACAGATGGATTTTACCAGAGTGGGAGAATTAGAGCAAGAATGTGATTGTTATTGTTTCACAGCTGATGAAGAACAACAGTAGAAAAGTAGTTAAGAAATCTTATTTTGTTGTCGCCTTTGCTCTGCGAATTTACACACCTACTTCAGACAGTGGGAAATCCTTGCCTTAAGGTTTTCATTACGTTTCTCAAGGGACAAGTGAAATCACTTGGTTTTCACTCATTCAGGGTATCTGCTTCAAAGGTTAAAATACAATGGAGCGTCTCTGAATTTTCTCTGTGCAGACACAGATAGCTCTGCAAAGACTACAGCACAAAGATAGAGAGATCCATAAAACTGACGTTTCTTGTAAAAAATGTGTGTGTGCCAATGGAGGTTTGTTTCTCCTGAAGCAGATGTGTGAAAAATATTGCATGTCTTTTATAGAACAAAAGTGAGAATTAATTTCAAAGCTTTGACAGATCTAAAAAACCTCAATATTACAATTTGTTGAGGAAAATCATCCAACAGCAGATT
The DNA here is from genome assembly GCF_023634085.1 of Falco cherrug. Classification (NCBI taxonomy): domain Eukaryota; kingdom Metazoa; phylum Chordata; class Aves; order Falconiformes; family Falconidae; genus Falco; species Falco cherrug. The sequence goes on along the minus strand of NC_073704.1, from coordinate 23,511,778 downwards.
CAGACAAAGTGAAAAAATACACATCACATGTTTGGGCTGAAGATCTTATACTGCTTTACAACTTTGGTTCCATTGTCACTTATAATAAAATCAGGGGGAAAGACCTTGAGAGATAAGCTGCTTATTTATTTGTTCCTGAAGCTTTGATAGCATGTAGGTTGCTGTGTGATCTTTATAAACTCAGAGGTGCTAAGCACAGCTTGTTTTTGAAAGTCAATGCCAGCAAGAGACAGACTTTTTGTAATAACACCCGGTGAGCTGTGGCACTTGTATACTCATATATTTGTCTGTGCCAAATCCTTACCTAGTCTACATTAACGGAGTTCTTTTGACTTCATGCTGGGGATCTGGCCCAGTATCCATTTCTTGAATATGTATATCCAACTAGGACAGACGTACTCAAGTAGATATTTCTCACCATGATACTAACCAAAAAACTCCAAATACCTTTAAAATAGAAATAAAAACAGTAATCTCTTCTTTTTCCCAAATCTTACAGGATAAAGGCTGATCAGATGAGAAAATACAGGACTTCTTTCTTTGGTTTTTTTTGGTTTTGTTGGGTTTTTTTTTAAGTATCTTTTTAAGGACCTAAAGGAACAGGTAGGAGGTCTTAGAGGAAATTATTGAGAAAAAGATTCAAAGAAATGAATTTGTGTGTTGCCCTAATTCCACATGCAGACTGACCTCAGATAACCCACATTCTCAAAAAGGAAACACTACTTTAAAATAAATCCTGCAATAATCCTCATCAGCAACATACATGAAATCAGGTAGAGGACTTACTGGAAAAAGGGGATTCAGGGTAAATATTTCCTTGCATTATCCTACATCATTGCTGATTTATAGTGTGTGTTTGTAGATGGGTCAGATGCAGAAGTCTGAAAGCAATCCGACACCTGAGCCAGTTTTCCCTCTCCCAGGACAGGTCCCATGGCCCAAGGGAGTTCTCCACTCCTTGGTTTTGCCCTACTAGAGAGTTATGAATTCTAGAAGAATTTCACTCTCAAAGAAGTTAGTGATCTTACAAGAAGGGGCAATAGCAAACTGCTGTACTAACTTGTAGAGAGCTGCAAATACCAGGATAATGTACTGATATATATGCCCATAGGACTTTCACAATTCACTGGTATAAAAAACTGTGAGGATCGGGAAGGTTGGGAATACCACAGCCTGAACATATGTCCTTTCATTTTTAAATTGTCCCATTTTCCCACTTTTCTCCCCACCTGTTTTCTTTTTTCCACTCTGTGTCACATTCTGAACTACACTGCAGTCCAAATACATGATACTTAGGCTTGAAGTCCCACCCAAGCGATGGATAAACTAGAAGGTAACACACTGTTTTCTACACCAGAGGCAGTTTGACACGCTGCACTACGCAGGCTGTTAATCTCTTTTCTGTCCTATGAGCAAAACAGTGATTTAGTTGTATAGTGGAGATGCAGCTACCCAGAAGGAAAGAACTTATACTGATGACATCAAGCACTGGCATAAATGCACATCACCCTCTCTTTCTTCTTTGAAATGATTTTTTTTTGGATTGAGTTGGCAGGGTAATATTTTCTTGGTTTTCTCTTCTTTGTGAGTCTGTGATAGATTTCACAAGAACAAAGCAATTCTGTAGCACTTTTATAGCCAATGAATTGAGGAGAATGAGGGGTCCTGTCCATTTTAAGTTCAAAATAAGTATGAAAAATCCACACATTCTCCATAATAAAGAAAACTAGCTGTCCCCATAGGTGCACAAGAATTTCCTACTGAAGAACACCCGTAGTACATTTTTGTCCTCTATGCCTCCTCCCTTATATGCTGAAGGAGATATGAAATGCTGAAATCTGACTTCTAAGGAAAATTCCTCTAAAAACCAATGGGTAAATTCTACATTTTCAGTCCTGAAGTTTTTACTCCTACTATCTTCTATTATAAACTTGGGGGCTCTGTTGTACATGTAAATAAATATTCCTTTCTTAACAGTGGCAATGAGTTTGACTTTTTTTTTTTTTTTTTAACAAATATTTCCTCCTATTTTAGATTTTCCATTGTTCATTTAAATTGAATATTCCCTTATATCAAGTCAGAAGATGCTCCTAACAAAAGCACACAACACAAAGGATGATCTAGAGACAGGTATTTCAAAGAATAGTTTTAGTGTACATACTTTTTGCATGTCTTTTCTGATTTCTCTTCTGTGCTCAGCCAACAACTGATACATTTCTCTCTTTCCCTGTGTAAGCATATTTCAGCTAAACTTAAATTGGGCACTTCTATAGACTCTCTCTTCTTTTCATTATTGATATCAAGACCCAAATGGCCAGATGAGAGCACAGTAATCCAATTGAGACAGACATTTTTAGCATAGATTTCTAACTTTTTTGGTGTTACTTCACATTCCATTCCACACGCTTCCTAACAAGATGGAGGGGACTGTTCAGTCTCCCCCCAGTCATATACTAATTCCTGCACTGATACCATTAACTAGAATGTGTATGAATAGTTTTTTTTTTTTCTATGTTCTTTAGAAAGAGTATTTGTTTTGTTTATGAGCAATATATAGTCCATATGATACACTAATGTCTATTGTTCTGATTTTTTGTTTTCTCTCTACTGAAATTCTCCACAACTGTGTTTCTGGAAATAACTGACCAACTGAATTTTCTATCATACCACAAAATCTGGCTTTATTCAGTACTGTATGTGCCTTTGTTTTGCTTATTCCATCTGCTTATTTTTCCAGCACATAAAAAATATTACTAAATTTAACAGAGAAATTTGAGGCACCTCTTACTCATTTTCCTAGCATGAAAACCTTCTAGCTAATTGCTGATTCATAAAAATACTTTGTCTTTCTGCACATATCTGTAGTTTCTTCTTTAACAAACTAACTTTCATGAACAGCTCTTGAGAGCTTATTTAACATTTCTGTAAGGCCAAATTTCATGTCTGTGAAATCCCCTAACCTGAGATTTTAATTTTCAAATGCTAGAAAAGCGAATGGCATGGTCTACAAACTTACATTTTTTTTAGGCCTACGTCACCTGGCAGTGACTTTGAGAAAAGAGCCTGCAGATTCCCTGTCGATGCATCACTGTTTTCCTCAACACATTGGGAGAGCTCAACAGTGGCTATTCCCTCATGACAAACTGTCAGGCAATTAAAAGAAAATACAAAAATCACCAAAAGGAAACTGTTAATATTTCTGAAATCTAATGTCAGAGAAGGTATGGTTAACCAGTCTGTACATGCTTTTTAAAAACTGTTATTTAGAAATAATTATATTAAAGAGATTGTTTGAGTCTTTTCTTTCAGCATTAAACTCAGCATGACCATGTGTGAAATGATCCATCAGATTTCATCAAAGTTAAGAATCCCATATGGCTTGTACTGCCACAGTTTAAAACTTGCTATGATTCAAAATATGTCTACACTGTTCCTAAAGAAATATTTGAGCTAGATTACAACTTGCTTGCTCGGTGTACATAGCACAAAACCTACCTGAGAAGCTGGGTGAAGGCCTAGGCTTTGTACCACACAGAAGCTCTGTGTTGCCAGACCTGACAGCAGGTCCTGGGGTAGTTTCTTTGCAACTGAGCCCAGGCTGCCTTGATGTATCTGAACCGCTACCTTGATGGTAACATCAGCCTACCTTTTGTAAGCCCTAAGCATAAATAATTGTTAATGTACTGAAATAGCACATGAATTTGAGTTATTGCCTGTGTACAGACACATACACTTTACAAACAAGTAAAAAAAGTATTTCTAAATATTCAATGTGTTTTCTTTTTTACTTAAATTGAGTTGGTATTTGGGTTGGGTTTTTTCCCCCAGTTCTGTTTAATGACTATCCTTTTCAAAGGAAACCTGATCTTAAAACCTTAAATGAGTTTCAAAGTTTTCAGCTTAATATCTAGATCTTTAAACCTCCATATATGAAGACCTTTATATGAACTGCACTCGAAACCTCATTTTTGTCTTGTCTTAATTTCTCTTCCATGTTGCAACTTCCAGGATTTATGTGAGAAAACACCTCCTTTCAGAAGATGCTCTTGAGTACATTTTATTTCCTACCTAGCTCTGTTCAAGAAGTGTAATATTCTACAAAACACTATGATTACACACATATTCTGCAATGTAGTATGCATCCCAGCCATTGGAGATCCGTCTTTCAAGGGTGCGAAAGATCCAGGATAAAGGAGATAAAAAAAAAACCAGTAAATAATTCAGGCATTACAACTTAAAATGTTGCAAGAGTCATTGATTTAGTGAGAAAAACTTTCAGATAAACTCACTTTTATACCTCTTTTCCAAGAAATCTTAATTGTATTGTCCAACAACGTAAAGGTAATAACATTTCTTACTTAAACATATTACTAACATTCTGTAAGTAAGCTAGAATCAAATTAGTAGTAATTTAAATGACTGAATATTGCATCCACTAAAATACCTGTGCTTAATATAGCTTATATCACACTGACAATGTACGTTTGTTCACTTGCGCTCTCTGAACAGATATTTATCATACAAAATCATGTATTAGAACAAAATAATATCCTCTTCACTTCCTGAACTACTGTCCAAAGTACAAAATAACATAAATGAGAATTCAATTGTTCTCTTGTGACCAGTTTTGCTGATTATAGTACCTCCTTTGTTTCAGAAAATGGCAACTACAGCTGGCATAGGATGTTAAAAAAATATGTGAAAGATGCTGACATACATGTTCTGAGCTGAATTGTGCATTTCTTCAGCAGGCTTCAGTGAAATTTGTTATGGACAAGTTACTCTAAGATGAAAAGGCCTTGGGGTTGAACTAGATGACCTTTAAAGGTCCTTGCCAACCCAACCCATTCTATGATTCTATGAAATAAATAATGCATGTAAATTTCACATTTTATAGTGATAGGAAATGTAAAATTATTGGCATTTTATTTTATAAAACAGAAGTATTAATAACATTTTTTTTCAGTACATAAAATGATAATAAACAATTTTTGCTCTTCTTTTCTACCACTGATATTTAGTTCTTCATCAAAATTTAGAGGAATAAGGTCAGATATTAGATGGCCATTCTCCAGACAGAACAAAGACTATGACACAATTAATTAATCATTCATTAGATTGTGATATGATTAAAGGTGAACTAGAGTAACAACAATCTTTAAGACTGCCTGTTGTAAATCAACCGATTTCCATGGGAAAAAAATAAAATTAAAACCTTTCAATAGTAATTACAAGAAACACACTTCCAACGTTTGTAAAATAGAAAAAGAGTGCCTAAGAAAACACAAATATAAAATGACAAGATCATGATTAATTTCAGATTATGTGGTATTTAAAATACCTTTCACAGATCATTTATTTACAACAATCTCTGTTACATTAATACACAAAATTAGGACACCCAAGTCCTATTTTCCACAGACTACCTGAGAAACAAGAAAATTACCTAACATCACTTGTGCCATTTCTAGTTTCTTATCTGAAAATGAGGATGATACCTAAGTGCTACCTTTACAAAGGTGTTAGGAGGGTTAGATAAGTACCATCTATAAAGCCCTTTAAGATCCTGAGATAAAAAGATCTGTAAAACGTAAGAAAAGCTCTATATAAGTGCAATATTATTACTGTAGTTCTTGCTATGTTTATATGTTTACTCTCCTCTAGACAACATAATTCTGAAGAGATTTACATTTGAACTTTGTAAGAATTCTGTTATCTGTCTTTAGAATTGCTTTTAAGGGCTCTGTAGAGGAAAGGCAAATGCTCACAAAAGCACACTCAAATCTTTCTGAGGATCACATCCTGCAAGACATGCAGTGTCTCTTGAGCAGCACAGAGCACTCTCAGCTGACCGCAGTCATCACATGACAAAATTGTGCCTTGGATTTCAGGAGCCAGCATTTCTATGAACAAGAATCCCAGCACAGAAATACACATAATTCTACTTTTCTTTTTCAGTTGCTTGTTAGAGTCTTATGGATCAGGTGAGCAGATGTAGTTATCGAGTCTACTGCCTCGATGCTCAGCAGAATACGGTTGTACTCAGCCAAGGACAGAGCAGGACTTTTTCTCGTTACTGTCAGTGATGCTGCAAACCAGCATAGAGAAAAAAAGTGACCACATGTCACTGGAGTTATTTTTTTCAGTGCTGGACATTGTGGACAGATTGAACATCCAACTGCCTTATCACTATGTCCTTTTTCCCTTTGATTTCTGAAAAATCTTAAGGACATTCAAACAGTTCTATGTAGTCTTTTAATGCTATTCCTATCCTGAAGAATGAGAGCATGGAAAGTGGGACATGGATAAGAAGGAAGGATGGATAAGTAGGAAAGGAAGCTGGCATCAACTTAAACACAAGATTAAGAGAGTCAAAACTTTTCTAAAAGGACAAGCTATTTTAGAGCCTAGTCTGGTAGCCTTTGACCAGATATTTCCTGAAGCAGCAATGGAAACAAAAGGACTTTCAAAAAAAACTAACTGAAGCAGCTATGGGGAAGGAAGAAAAATGTTATTTTTGGTCTTGAGAGGGAATCTCCAAATACTTTGCATACTGTGAAAATCCTTGCCTCAAGTTTTACTTAAAGAGAAAATTGCTCATATCTAAGGTTCAGTAAGCCCTCATAATTGAGGGGCTTTATATTCTCCTCCATTTCTATGAAGGATGAGGCAGTTTTGAAACAAATGGATCCTGTGTATAACATTTCCATTTGTAAAAAAAAAAACCCAACCCTTTAGTCTTCTGAGTTTTTTCTTCAAAAATATCTTTGGAAAGAATGCTACAGACCTTGGAAAAGTAGTTGCATCAGAAAATATTGTCAGTGCTAAGAGCAGAGTCTGGGACACAGTGATTGTCTGTCACCTGGAGGGTCAGGGAAGATGGGCAAAAGCTGTCTCTGAGCAGCATGCTAGGTTTTTGGGTGGTGGTTTTTTTTTGTTGTTTCACTTTGTTTTTTTCCTCCATTATTCACATTAGAAAGAGGGTGTTTCTATGTCATAAGGCAGGCCAAGAAAATAGAAAAAAGTTTCTTGCCACACTTAAGCTGAGTTTTAAGGCCTTAAGGGTATTCACCAGTAGGGAAAATTCTTTTTAGGGCAATCTTGGCTCCACAATGCTCTGAATTGATCCTTCTGCATTATTATGCTCTGTTTAAAATCTAGCGGATCAAGGATGCAGGAGGAAGTGGAGTAAATGAAGCTTGCAACAGGCAGTAAAATAAAAAATGGTCATAGTTCAAGATTATTAACTATTAGAAAATTGCTATTAAAAGTCATATTTTTAAAAACAGCTTGTGGCTTCATTACATTTAATGTTTGCTTTACATTCACCATCTTGCTACAGTCCTCGTTAGCTTCTTTCAGACATACTTTTGGTAAGCAATTGGTTCCTAAAATCCACTACTATGCTGCAAGTTTGTGTTTGGAATTTTTTTTGGGGGGGGTGGGCTGGAGTGGGGTGTATGTGGGGTTTGGGGGTTTTTTTGTGCACCCTCATTGGTCATTTTTTCCACATATATTCTCATTTCACTGTGAAAAAGGATAATAAAAATTGAAAGGAAACAAAAGGGAAAAAATTCACACCTTGTGTTGGGGGTTTTTATTTCTTTAGGATGTAGATGATAGTGGATAAGAAATATGGAAAGTGAAGTCATTCCAGAGAGTCAAAAACCACTATTCAGTCAGTAAATCAGGAAGATACACAGCCAGGTGAATGGTATCTCATGTGTACCAACATGAAACCTCTGCAGTGAAAATTGGCAATATTGTTAAGTAGGTCCTTAAAATTAGAAGCGTCCATATTTATGGAGTTTATATGTGGTTAAAATGTCTGATTTAAGACAAATATATAGTTGACAATAACAGAGTAATTACAGTTACTGCTTTAATCTGGCTGTATAAATCATCATGAGTCAACCTACAGTAGCAATAAAAATAAATGATATTGTTTTTGGTTCATTACTGCTGATCTAATAAAATATAATGAATTAAAAAAATTCCTGAGTGAAATAGTCTCATAAAAATAACAATTTACTAATGGCTTCTTAACAACTTACATGAATGCAATACAAAAGAATTGTATTTTTAATAAAAATAACCTTTTAGCATGAAATTATTTTAGTTTTATTCCAGTCCTCGTAATATTTTTTTCCAAAATGTTTTTTCCCTTAGAGACTGCCTCTTCTCCATAATTCAGATTTCACTGATTTAGTAAATGAGACAGGAGGGGGAGGTTTATTGACATAAAGATTTAATGAGCAAGATTCATTCTGAGAAAAAGTTGTAAGATCAGATGAAATGATACTACTCAGGTCAGAAAAGAGAGAAAACTGTGAAATGCCCATATAAAATGTCCCGAAGCAAGCTTCTTCCCTACATGTCCCTATAGAAGCAGACTTTGAGCAGTAGGCTGCCTGCCCATACTCTCTTTTCACATCCTATCAAGAGAAAACCAACTTTATTATTTCCCCCCTAAACCCACGTGTCAACTGCAAGAAACAATATACAGCGCTTTTGAATGACTCTCCCTCATTAACTAGACCCATTATCTCTCTGTTGTAACAGAAAATTTGCAGACACCTTCAGGTGCTATAATACCATTTTTAGGTGAGATTACTTGTTCAAAAGCTTTTTTTGAATCCTGCATCAGACTGAGCTGCCTGAATACATGTGATGAAGAGCACAGTGGCTGTATCAGCCTACAAGGATTAAGGCCTGTGTCCACATACAGTCAACCAGAGCCACACACCAGCTTCAGCAAGGCTGTTTTACTAAGAATCAAACCCTCCACTCCTGAGGCTGGCAGGCGTAGGCCAGATTATCCAGCCATACAAAATAATGTTGAAGTTAAACCCTAGAGGTTTTCCCACTTAATATAGTCTCAGGAGCTGGTAACAGAGTATTCAGATGTTTCGGTTATATTGGAAAGCAGTATGCAAATTGCCTTTCTGATGTTTCTTTATAAATCACATCACTGTTACAAGAAACAGCTTTTATTTTATCTACATGTCAAGACTCCACTTAAGTATTCCAGAAGCACATAATCACACTTCAACATACCCAGAAGTTTGCTACAGTAAAGTCTGTAGAAATGGCTCCGAAGTGTAAGTATTCATTTCCAGAATCCAGTTGCGAAACCAGAAATCACAGGTGATAATCCAAGCTCCCGGTGGGAGAGGATATTATGAATTACCTTGACACATAGTAATCATTGCTAACCAGTAATGTACACTCAGTAAATGTTACTAACATTGTTAATTTAAAAAAAATCAAATTATTGACAAATATTAAAGAAAAAAAATAGTCTAATGAGATAACATTAAGGAGAAATGCCAAAAAAAATTGTGGGTCTGTAGAAGACAAAACCACTGAAGCACCAGAGCATTCAGAATTAGTTGGAAGCTTAAATTCTTGTAGAGCATATGAATTGTTCATTTCCTGCAAGGAAAGATTTAGAGACCCTCCGGATTAAGGTAAAGCAGGGGATCAGCCTGAGCGCTGTAACCATGGATTTCTACATGTCTGGAACAAGTTATTTCTCAGTCCCTCACTGACACCTAGTCAAGGATGGGGAAAGATCAACAAACAGCAAAAAGTGGAATAAAGGCAAGTGTTTAGGAGGCTAGTGAGAAATCTAAGTAAGTGTAACAGGTCAACCCATGCAGAGCTCAGCAAAATCTCTCTCACTGCCAGATGATGTGCATGCAGGACTGGGCAGCAAACTCCTGATACCCATTAGTACCAGAAGCAGTTTCATTTTATCTACCATGGTAAATGCTATCACATTTTGATTTCTGAGAAGACAAAGAATACATAAAAACTCTGAATATTCTCTGTGAGGGGGATACAAGAACTCCACAATTTACAGAACATTCGAAGCTAAAATGACAGATATCACATTCAGGTGAACCGTTGCAATAACTGCTGTATATAACATATACCGTGTATGAAAAACCAGGGAACTGCAGTCATCAAACAACAGAAGAAAAAAGCAGAAAAATTCCTGGAAAGAATAGTTTTTTACTAATGGTAGAGCAGTTACCCTCTGCAAGCTCTAAATACCATGACAGTTCTGGGTAAGGTTTTTAGAGGGAAGCGAGGGATTTCCAGGGAATGAGTAACTGTCATTCAGTAGCATATGTCCCATCTGCATTTTTTTCTTAAAAGAACAGAAAGATATTAAAATTTATCAAGGCAGCGCACCGTTAAATTGTGAAGGCCCATTCTTTTGAACACCTCACACTGTTCTTACACGAACACGGGCAGGGCATATGGCGCAAGAATAATTCTTTATTTAAGGATCTGAAGTTGCTCATATTCTGAAATAGTCATGTATCTTAGCAGTAAACTACGAAATCTACAAAACCACAGCATATTCTGGCTACATGAACAATTACTTACTTTGCCATTTAATAGAGATAATAGAATTGTTGGAAGCAACAGGATCAAGGGAATTAGAGGAAATGCTCATTAAAACAAATTTAAAAGGTCTAATGATTAAAATATTGATTAATTAGCCAAACATTGATTAACAGTCACACTTTATCAACTACAAAGGTTCTAATTACTGCACCATTATTCCATAGATTGACCTGTTCTCTCTTGTCACTTACAATGAAGAACAATTTTTATTAAGTGGGTTTTGGATTTTTGACCTGTAAAATTTTAATAGGGAGTGTAAAGAGGGTGTCGTGTGTGGTTTGGCATTTTAGTCACTGAGGGATTCATAGTTACTGTCTCTACTTAACCAAAGGCACAGAAGTGCAAGAGGGATGTGAATAGTCAGAGATTAAAGTGTGTGTGTGTCCTTCCCAGTCATGAAAGAGATACATTTGAAACTGCTCAAAGTCTCCTTCACTGAAAGGAGAAACCGTATGGTGCTAAACTGTACTGATGAATAACAATAAAATGTTTAAATGGGGCACCAGGACACTGACCAGCCAAATCCTGTTTGCTAAGATACACAATAATTTAAGTATAAAATGAGAATCTCCTCTTAACTCCAAAGCAACCCAGGCTACCACGGAGATTTAGCTATTTCACATTTAAAACAAAAAAAAGACAAACAAACAAACAAACAAACAAACAAAAAAGACAAACAAACAAAAAACCCCAACACAATCCACAAAAAACAGCAGCAGTCAAGACCAAATACTTACAGTAGTTTATCTACCACAGTATTTCCCACTACAGCAACATAGGTCTCAGAAAACTGCCTCACACTTGAAAAATATTCTCCAGAAAAATTTATGGATGTCTCACATAAGACTATCTTGCTGATTTCAATAACTGTCCATTTAAATCTGTTGATGTAGCGTTTAAACCTTGCTTCACAAAAGAAAGAGGCTAATACACACATGGGGTTACACTCTCAATATAACTGTCTGAAAGTGATGGTCTGGATTTACTCCTGATGAGATCAGCTCTAAGGCCAGAAAGCAGATTTATAGTGTGAACATAAATGAGCATAGAGGAGGGAGACCTTTTTGATCATACATATGCTTGTCAGGCAAAATGTGCTCAAGACCTCATTGCCAAATAAGCAACAGCAAGTAAGTCCCTTGCAGCCAGTGGAAAATGACATCAGGAGGACAACTCTGAACAGATGCACCAGGCTGACGGGTTCGATAGCCAAACCCTGGTAAAGGGCCAGGAAAAAACTGGCACTCAGGTGCTAACACAGGAGCTGGGCTGTATTTCCTTCAGGCTAAACTTATGGGTCTCACAGAGAGGCAACAGTTTAGAAATAGCTGTGTCGTTCTTCAGCAGCTTAAAGTAAAAAGAGGAGCTAGTGCCATGCCAAGGTCTGAAATATCCTACTACCTCAGCTTCTGCACACTAAGGAAATAACTGCTTCACACGGATAGCGGTACTCAACAGCAACTGAAGGAATTAGCACTATAGTAAACAGGTAGATGTCCTTGGCCTTTCCACTCCATCCTTCTGTTACACTGTATGTTTTAACCAGAACAATTCCTTTACTTCTACCCTCCACATCAGCAAAATAAAAACTATTTCATTTCCATTATACACCATATGGTCTCCTGATCTGCCTTCTTGATTTTTTTACACCCGAAAAGCTGTTATACTTATAATACAATTATAACTTAAATCCACAAAGACAGTTTACAGCATAATCAGACAAGTCTGCCTGTGTGTTATCCTGCTATGCCAAGGTTTATGGGTTTTATGAGGTTACTCAATGAAGAGAAGAAGAAAGAAAAAAAAAATACCCAAGCCACACAAAAAAATCCAAAAAACCCACACACTTTCTTTAGAACCCTTCTCCTTCCCTGCGTTTATACATAACCAGTCTTGCATCAATACAGTAAAAAATTCCGTGTAAGACCAGCTGAAGGGTGTTTTAGGGTAAAAGAAACCAGGTATTCCTCTTCTGGGTAAGCTAAGTTACAGTGCTCTTTAGCTCTCTCAGGAGTGACACCAAGAGACAGAGCATTAATGGCCACCATAGTGCAAGTCAGATCACAGACTTCATTTTAGGGTTGCACATGGAGACCAGATTCAGCTGTGGCAGGCCAGACAGGAGGAGCGGTTTTAAGGTACCATGAGAAGGTTCACCTCAATAGACCCCCCCAGGTATCCCAGACCAGCCCTGGCTAGTTGCTGCTGGGCATGCCGGACAGGTCACTCTCCACCCATCCACATAGGTCTTCTCACAGAATAGAATCATAGAATCAGTTAGGTTGGAAAAGACCTTTTAGCTTATGAAGTCCAACAGTTAATCCAGGACTGCCAAGTCCACCACTAAACCATGTCCCTAAGCTCCGCATCTATGCATTTTTTAAATACCTCCAGGGATGGTCATTCCACCACCTCCCTGGGCAGCCTGTTCCAATGCCTGACCACCATTTCAGCAAAGAAATGTTTCCTTATATCCAATCTAAACCTCCGCTGGTGCAACTTGAGGCCATTGCCTCTTGTCCTGTCATTTGTTACCTGGGAGAAGAGACCGACCCCACCTGCCTACAGCCTCCTCTCAGGCAGTTGTAGAGAGTGATAAGGTCCCCCCTGAACCTCTTTCTCTCCGAGCTAAACAACACGAGTTCCCTCAGCCACTCATAAGAACTTGTGCTCCAGACCCTTTATGAGCTTCATGGCCCTTCTCTGGACACACTCCAGCACCTCAACATCCCTCTTGAAGTGAGGGGCCCAAAAATGAACACAGGATTTGAGGTGCAGCCTCACCAGTGCCAGGTACAGGGGGACAGTCACTTCCCTTGTCCTGATAGTCACACCGTTTTGGATACAAGCCAGGATGCTGTTGGCCGCCTTGGCCACCTGGGCACACTGCTGGTTCATCTTCAGCCAGCTGTCAACCAGCACCCCCAGGTCCTTTCCAGCCATTCTTCCCCAGGCCTGTAGAGTTGCAGGGGGTTGTTGTGACCCAAGTGCAGGACGCAGCATTTCTTTGTTGAATCCCATACAACTGGCCTTGGCCCGTTGGTCCAGTGTCCAGATCCCTCTGCAGAGCCTCCTGTCCTCAAGCAGACCGATATCCACCCCCACACCCCCCAACCTGGTGTCACCTGCAAACTTACTTCTCAACTCCTTCCATACCATACTCAGGATTGTGGAAGCCGTTGAGGCAAACCAGCATCTTTATAAGGTTCATAGCACTGCACAACCACTCCTAACTTACCTTTTTCTCCTCTAGGTACAACTTTTCAAGGTTAACGTTACTTCAATGTTACTTGTAAAGGATAGGTTTTGTGTGTGTGCTAGTAATTTTATACTTTAAGAATGCAGCAGAACTATTTGCCCTGGCAGTGATGCAGCTGCTCGTCACACTAAGAACACAAGAATATGATCCTAACTGGAAAAAGACACAATAAAATCAGGATTTAACAAAGCATCCCTTTGCCATCATGATGGGATTCACTGTCCATAAGGTTGATTTTATTGTGACAAAGTGCAACTATTGCTTCAGTGTCACAGCAAATATCCAGTCACATGTGTGCAATATTAAAAACTTAAATCCCAAATTTAATGAAATATTACCTACTTCTTACAGGTAGCTCCAATACACAAGCCTTCACAGAGTCTTTGCAAGCCGTAGTAGTATACTGAATGTATAGCAAATTTAAGTCACTACTAATGCACCAGTAAAACACAGAAAAACTGTAGCGAGCAATCAGCAAGACAACCTCTCCACCTAACGGTTCTTCCAAAGCAGAAACAATAGTTCTTGTTTCTGAAGGTAATAGGGATGGTTGTAAAAAAATGCCTTAATAGCAAGAAACCTTTTGATCATCACTGATAGTGAGAAAACCTTCATAAAATTTAATTTTATTTATTTCTTTTTAAGATTTTTGACTACTCCATGATGACCTTGACTGTTTACTGCTAAAATTCTACTTCTTTCCACTTCCTTTGCTGCCCCTACCCCAAAAGCACATTCTTTGTATTCTTTACCTTGTGATTTTTTAAGATCACCTATTCTCCTGCTCTTCTGTTTAGCAAGTGCCTTCCTAATTAATTAAGTTCTTCTCCTTCACTCCACCCCAAAAGCACATGTACAATAAAATGCTAGTAAGGCGAACAATAAGTACTTTAAGACAGAACCTATTTTATGTTTGTGTGTTTAGTCCAAAAAGATCCCATTCTTGTATGATCCTTAGTACTGGTAAACATGACATCAATGATGGTGATGCTTCTACAAATGTGCATTAATTTTCTATATTAAGATATGTCTCCCTGTGCAAAAACACTGAATCCATTATGAACATTATTAGTGTCATTTTAGAAAAAAATGCAAGTGATACTGATTTACACAACCTAACAGGTAACAAAAATGCTGCAAATATGTATTCCTGGCCTTATTTCACAAGTTAGAGTGATCTCAGATAAATTGCACTTAAAAATGTAAATCGAGGAAGCTCTACTGGCTTAATCCAGAGCAATTATTTTACAGGCAAGTCACAGAATCAATGAATTGTTCAGCCACAGTTAGAAACTGTCTTGTAAATTCATGTTTGCATTTCAATCAGTACTGTTTCCATCTCCGCTACAAAAGGGCTGCTAGAAGAAAACCTACAGACAGAGGCAATGTGTGTATTGTATACCACTAGACTGGCACAAGGTCTAGGACTTCCTATTCAGCCTGTACTAACACTTCCATTTCCTAAGCATAGGGCAAGACAGGCACCAGTCTGGCTTTCAGCTTAAGAAAATATATACATACATACACAAATATTCCAGCCAGTCCAGAAAGTATGGCTACAGACTCCTTTCTCACCTAACAAAAACTACTCTGGAGGAGGTCATTAGGTCATTACTGCTTGGGGTAATAGCTGCCCAGCATACACTTGAGTATCTCTTGTTCTTTTTCCCATGTTCTTTATCTAACCACATTTCTTCTACTAACCACTACATCAAACATGTAAAAGTTTGTCTGGGCACATCTGAGATTCCTTGAATACAGAAATGCCTGTTCTTTTTCCTGTGTACAGACGCACTATTTTAGATTTTAAATACTAACTTAGAAAAGCAAGTTTCTGTTTTTCATTCTAGTTATTTAAAAATCTATGGCTTTGTTTCTGTGACATTTCATTCAAGTATGCAATGCTATTCTTAATATTAATTTTCTTGAACATTCTAGACATTTTTGTCTTTTAGAAAATGTTTATCTCTCAATGCATGATTAGGGAGATGTAGTTGTTGGAAGAAAATAGTTCAAGCCCTTCTTTTTAAAAATAGACACATGCAAAAGCAGCATTTACACACGTCTCTTCAAGCAGACCCTGGTGAAACATAGTCACAGAGAATGAAGTTGATCCCGGTGTGTAGTGAGAACATAAAGCTTATGCACCACTTAAGTCTTTAAAATAGGGTTTAAGTAGGAGTTAGGCATACTTTTTTCAGACACTCTTCATGGGGTAAAATTTACCAACAGAAGGCTTGAATAACTTGAGCAGAGGGCAGTAGAGGCCACACAAATGGAAGGAGTAGGGAACCATGCTTCAACATGGTAACTGTTGGCAAAGGTCAGCTTCCTACTGACAATAAAGTGCACTCACTGTATTTATCTGGCAGATCCCTGTGACAATGGCTGGTAATCTATGCGTAGTTTTTTACAAGGGTTTGAGCAGTGGCCTTCGCTCAACGTTACTACTATTCTCTAAGAAGTTTCTGTATTCAGTGCTCATTTGCCCCGGACAACACAGTAAAGAAGGAATATTAGGAGTCCATAAGATGATATGCAGTAAAAATATAATATCCAAAATACATTCTTAGCAAAATACAATTTTTAATTTTTAAGCTGTGTGGCTGGTAGTGCCTAAAATCATATTTCCTCCATTGTAAGTAGAGGAACCGACAGAAAACAAACAACAGAATGAACAAAGAGAACACAAACTTATCACACAGTATTCTGGGTTAGACACAAATCGACAATAGTTGGGCTGTTTGCCACCCTAAGCTAAATGACGTGCATCCTTTGACTTACACCATGGGTCTTATGCCTTTTTGCTCACGGTGGACTTAAGGCATCTTTAACTTTGAATCCTCTAGCTTTTATCTATTTACATCATAACCTTAGTGTTATTCAGGTTTATTTTTTTTAGTATATACATGCACTCACCCACGCACATACACACACACACAGAAAAATGAGGAAATTTTTATCATTATAGTATTTTGGCAGCATAATGGGAATAGACAGCAACTACTTTGTGTTACAAATTTGAATGTGAAATTTCAGAAAACCTCCTTGCATTAAAAATGAATTAACTGTGTGATTATTAATTGTGCATATTCCAATCCCTTTGTGCTGTACTGCATGTTTCTTGAATCTCATTTGAATCCTTTGGCTAAGTAATGTGTCAAGGGGGGGTACTAGCCTGAATGCCTGGGTTATTTAAAAAGCAGGACAGCACTTCCAGATTAGAATACCAATGAGTGGGGTTAAAAAGGCTCTACTGTAGTTGGAGGGCAGCTCTCAGTCTGAGTAGTACCTGAAAAGGACCTCTATGGACTAATTTTCAGAATCACATTGTAATGTGGGCTCATGTCAATCATCAGAACAGACAGCTTCATCCCATGATATAAACTAGTTATACATTCAAGAGCTGCCAGAGGATCTTCATTAAAAAGGGACTTAGCATTAAAAGAATAAGGTTGTTTTATTATAATACTTCAAACACAGTTTTTTGTTTTATATGTTCTCAGAAATCTTTTTTGTTCTTCTTCACAATATCAAAAAAGTGCCACAGAAGAAGCAAAAACATCAAATATTCCAATTTTTAATGGGAATCAAGGTAGCTTTCTGGTTTAAGGCATTAAAAACCATATACAGTTTTCTAAATATATTCATGTCTTTGAATAACAAAAAGAAGTCTCTAGATGTAATAGGAGGATGTTTTTAATCTTTTGTGAGAAGGGATTTGCAGAGCTGACTACTCAAGGTACAATATCTACTGGCAAAGTATATCAGTGAAAGCTTTATACATATAAATTTGTATAAAACCTTTGGGCTATCCACAAGCTTCCAGATACCAGTTAGATATTACAATCCATGTCATTAAAATTTAATATGATTGTGTTAAGAAGAAAACATTAACAATATCCATGTAAGTAAATCATTGACACAGTAATCTAGTATTTCAAGAAATCTTAACAGGGGTTTATTAAAAAATAAATAGATAAATGTATCTATTTACCTATATGGTTGTCATTTCAAAGAACCTGATTTAAATGTAATTTCACAAGTCATGCAACTTCTTCAAAGTAGCTGGGAGTATTTTGATCTAAAATTGCTGTTACCTACCTACTTCATACTAGGATAAATAGTTTATAGGAATATAATTGAAATGAGAAGATGTTCCTCTACGAGGAGAATACAGTGTCCAGCCCAATATATTTTCTGCTGTATCTTTTTAAACTACTGCACTTATGTTCTGCATTATTTTCTGTCCTGAGAAGAGATTTGCATTTGTAGCCTTTTTCCTTTTTTTAAATCATCTCAACAATCATCAAAAATAAGACACATGTTCAGTAATAGTAATACCAAGCATTTAACTGTACAGTGCTTTCCATTTTCTGTTATTACCTTCACAATTATTAACTAATTAATTATTAACAAGTTAATGAGCTTTTCTATTGCCCTCATTACCATAATATCTAACACCTCTCAAACATCTAAGAATTCCACTTCTGAACAGCCTGTGAAGCAGGAAATATCGTCACCCCCATTTTAAAAATGGGAGACTGAGGCACAAAAGTTCTTATTCCTATATTCACGTTTTATAACAAAGGTAGTAGCATTAAAAGGTAATGGGAGTGCTTTTAAAACAAAGTTATTCCAGTCATCATTGGCAGGCAGATTAAGAAACCTAGCAGAAAGAGATTTAGGTAAATTCAAGAATGTTACAGAGGAATCAAACTCCTAATTAAAGCATATGTTCTTGTCTCTTATTTCTCTGGACAGACTACTAGACTTCCTATATTTATTTTTCATGTAAATCAGTTATGATGGGCTACAACATTAACAGTACATGATATGATATATGATATGATAATACAGTATATTGCATTTTTCAGTGATTCTCTTCAGACATTCCTCTGGAAGCAGTATCATTAAAAATGAGTTTCAAGAGCTTAGAAAACCCTCCTGGCGAGTAAGCTCTAGCAAACTCACACAAACCCAGGGATATCTTAATTAAAGTCTTTCTGATGTTTAAAGATAAAACAGACATAACAATCCTTGCTCTTTTGGGTTCTTAAAGGAACTCTTTTGAGGCCACCTTCTCCCTCTCTCTGCCATGCTCAAGCCTTGAATTACACATAAACACGCACAAAATATCCACCTCAAAAAACACTCTACAGAATGAGAGCATGACAATTACTTTGAAGTGCTAGCACCTTTGCTAGCCCCCGTCCTTGGAGCAGTTAGCAGGTCAGTCTTTGATTCAGCCTTTATCACGGCCTAACAGGTAAATGACATTCAAATCTTAAGCCCAAAGTACGTTTGGAGGACTTGTTCAACATGGTTCAAATCTCTGGCACAGAGCTCTTTACAGCACTATCAAAACCAAGAAATTAGGGAACAACGAAAGCCTCTGTTGCTGCAGTAGATTATATACAAGGAAATACACTAGGGCAATAAATAGGACCATAAAGGACTCTCACACAAAAACACTCAGTGAGACTGCAGTTGCTGTCAACCGTCTTTTGGGCATCTATAGCTCTTGCTAAACTCATGGAATCTCCAGAGATACTCTGTACCTCACAAAAATGAGCCTTGTATTAACAATATCTCATACTGAGCCTGCTTTATGAGTACCTTCTGAACTGGTACAATAGCTGATAATATCAATCTTGTTTACATTATTTGAGTCTACAGAGGGTATTGCAAGATGCGTTGTGTCTCAGAGCATGAAGTATAATGGAAAGCCTCCTGCAGGGCTAGTCCAACTTTATATTGCTTGCAGGGATTTCCAGAGTTTATTCTAGAAGATTCTGCTTAGTTATTACAAATTTAATTTTTATTTTTGTTAGACCATGCATTGTTGAAAGATTCCCATCAAATTATACATCTGATTACCTTGGCACCTCATTTGAGGCACAATACATTTTATGTATTGTCCTCCTTTATGGTCACGCTCGCCTTATTCATGTTTCCCCATTTTCAATACCAACTTGGTTTTATACCAAGTTGGAAGTTTCAGCACCATTTTAAATCTACAAATCCTTTTGCAGGTGACTTCCAAAAGAGAAGCGGTACTTGTAGTTCAAGATTAAACACTATCCTTTTAAATTTGTTTGGTTTACTTTTACATTGTAAAATGCTTATACTGAAGATAAAACTTACAATGCCATGAATCGGTCATCCATGAACCATGCAAGGCAGGCTTTCTACTTATGGACAGACATGAGATGCAGGTACACAAGGTAACTATTTTGGACCCAGTGAACGATTCTAGAGACAAAGGAGTTAGATAGTATCTTTTACATCACCAGATTATACAAAACGGTCTTCTAATTTTAGCTGTCAGTCTCTTAACGTTTTCAGAATTCTATTTAGCAGTTTATATTAGGACCTGCAGTCAAAAGCATGTGGAAAAAATACATCCTTACAATAAAAAATGTAAGTTATGCAATCCATCAAATCTCAGACTCCATGTAGAGTGAGCATGTAGAGTGAGCATTTGGTGGCACTTGAATGAAAGGACGTTATCAGAATCCTTTGGAAGGGGAATATTGACACTGCTCCGAGCACAACCCTGGAAAAGGCCTGTATATTAATAAAACAACAAAATCTCTGTGCAACACTATTTTACCTAAGATCTGACTAATTTGATGAGTTTCACAGACTTGCCCTAAGAGACAGCCACAAACCACAGGTTCCCTGGAGTGTGCCAATGTCTAGAGTAAGGAATGTTTTCCTACAGAGACCAAAAGCTTCTTTGAGGGAAATCAAGGCAAAAAGTGAATCCAAACAACAAAATGAGTTACAAGAAACAACTGACATAAAAAAAAAAAAAATAAAAAAAAATCTGACAGGCTTGTAGGTCCTGAAAATTAGTTAGCACTCTGTTTTGCCCCAAAACAATTGAGAAAGGGATAAAGACTTAACATCCATGCTACAGTAGCAGACATTTAGCAATTTTGCAACAGCACCTATGGCAGCATTAGTAAACTTAACCACTTTTCACTGCTTGTTGCAAATAAATCAGCTTTTGTCAAAACAGCCTCAAAGCAAGTGGCTAGTTGACCCATTCCTGAAAAGAAGGTTCTATTTCTCAGGCAGCTGAAAATTCTTAACACCTTCCAACGGCAGCTAAAAAGATAAATACGTTATACAGCTACTACTTAACCAGTCTTTCATATTTTAGACTACAGAACAATCCCCATTTCATATATAGGATTGAGAGACTGCTGTTAGAACTATTATCTTCATACAATGAAATCAGCAGAAAGAAATACAACTAAAACAGTTATATGCAGTTATACAAAAGCTCCAAAATAAAATATATTGATGCAGAATTGGTCTTGAATTGTTTATGTCTGAATTAAGTTAAAATTTCATTAAGGAAACAAAACCTCAAATCACTCATCTTCTCAGAAAACCCACTAAAACTTCCAAAGACATGTGTTTTCTAAACAGTGATAGATACTGCAGTAGCTGGAAATATCTTTAAGAAGCCTATTTTGTCTACAAATGGCTTCAACATTTGAGAAACATTAGGAAATTAATCATCTGAATTAAGCTGCTCTAAGGAAAAAAAAATCGGAGGGGAAAAAGGAAGGCTTGGACAACTTTTTTGCATTGTTATTCCACTTCACATTATTTAGGGAGTACTGAGTTTCCCCCATACTTCCTCATTTATTCAAATTTAATATGTTTTAGTGTTCTTGATACTGTGCCTTACTACTTTGAGCCTATTGATGCATTTCCATCAAATCTTTTTCTGTGTCTTCTTTTGGAATTTTTTTTTAAAAGCTGTGACAGCAAAAGAGAGGAGAAAAGGGGAAAAAAAAAAGAGAAAAAGAAAAACCAGTCTTGCAGATCTTAGATGACTTTTTTTTTTTTTTTCCAAAGGCCTGTAGCCATCACCAAACTAGAGAACCTCACACAGGTTTTTACTTTTTTTCAGATAATGTTTTAACACCAGGATTTGATGTCTAGTCTCTGCTTCACAGGCATATATTTTTAAAGGAGACTTTCCCCTCTATCATTAATGTGTAAGTCAGTCAGTCAGACCTTTTTAATAAGCAGCTGAAGAGCCACTGTCTTTAGCACATGAAACTAACAAAAGCCTAATCTGTCAAATGAACGAAGAATAATTTGAATATCAATGTACTATTTTTGAGGAAAGCCTCCTCCAAGAGAATCTCAATGCAATCCTTTTTGCTGGAGTTTCTCATGTCCAAATTTTAATGTTCTGGACCCTACTTATGAAAAATTGATGAGCAAAGAAAGCTGTTAAAAGATGACATCCATTGCATGTCATTTTTGCAATGTGCCACTGTATTCGACAATAATTTAAGAAGTAGAGAACAGGCTGTTTCTTGTCTTTTTTTAAAAAATTTGTCCAACACAACTTTTTTTTTTTTGCTGTGTCAGTGATCTGTTGCATAAATAACCTCATATCAGTTAGCAAGGTTATTTAAATGACCTCTGAACAGCAGAAGAGGGCATCAAAACTACACAAAATTCAATAATAATCTCCTGTTCATGTCACAAGCATAGAGTAAAATCTCTATTTGGACTGTCTATAAGCAATTTGGAGAAAAGTCACAAATGTTCCGTATAAAGATTTCATGAAACCAAACTCAGAGAGAACAGCAAGTCAGATCCTTAATTATTTATTAAAAGAAAAGAGAAAAATCTGAGCAATTATTCCACAGAGATTGTGCACAATGTGTTTTTTTTATATACTGGAAGGTATCATTTATCACTTTTGTCCAGAAATGTTCACAAAACACACTGGAAGTACTATACAGCATAAACATACAGAAGGTTCCCACAGAAACAAACAATTTTGGTACCACACACCTTTCATTTCATGCCTCCTAGACTTACCATGCAAATAGAGATAACTCAATGATAATACAGTATCTTTTATTGGAATGGCATAATTAAAAAATCTAGACAGATCCATCTGTTTCCAGCCAGAGATGTTACAATAATTGATTTTTAGACAATCTTGCAGTAAATCACAGATACACGGTACCTGGCATACCTGTCTATTAAAACCCTGCAGAACATAATCAGCACGTTACTCTCAAAATGTAGCACTGCTCTCCAGACACTAGTCTGTCTCAAAACAGCACTGTGAATAAATTCATACTGAAAGTGAGGACAGAAAGCTGTAAATAGACATAAATATGTAAGGTTGGATAATAATTATAATTAAATAGCTAAGACAATTGGGGAAATGAATGTGTGATAATGAACCACCTAGATGTGTTATTAGGCGCTAAAAGTACAAGTGCTTTCAACCTCCAAAGTGTGCCTTTAAGGCATGTTAGCATAGGTTGAAGAGTTTTGTCTTGATACTGTGACATGGAACAGCAAAGACTAGCAGCAAATCTTGCAGGTACAGGACAAAACTAGATGAAATTTGCTGTCATATCTGATTATTACAGCAAGTCCATAGCAAGATACAGAAAAAAAGAGCAAGGGAAAAAAAGAATCTAAACTGGTTCTAGAAATTAATACTAAGAATGGGAAATTACACAGTTCTTTCTTTTGTTAAAGTAATAGAAATATTGACTAGAGAACTTTCAGGCAAAACACACTGGAATTAAGGAATGTTTCTGATACAGAATTGCAGAAAAGCCTGCCCTATAAAGGTCAAGAAAATATAGCACTAGAGGTGGTTAGAGAACTGGCTTGGATATCTGATACAAAGGTTACTTCTGGGGACATAGGGAGTTGATAAGTGGGATGATGCCGTGAGCATTAGAATTTACACTGTTGGGTCTTTTTGTTGAGTTTAGGTTTTTTTGTTTGGGGTTTGGAGGTTTGGGGGGTTTTTGTTTTTGTTTTTGTTTTCTCTCCTTTCTGTATTGATGACCTGGCAGAAGAAATGTGAAAAAAAGGTGGAAGTTTTTGCTGACACAAAAAAATAGGGTGGAGGAGTCAGTCGATACAAAAGTGAAGAGCAATATAGGTCAGAAAGTCTTAGGACAAACTAGGAGTCAGAATGGATAAAAGTGAGTTCCAAAAGTCATCATAAAAATCATAAAATAATGAAGCACGAGATGAGAAACATGAGATCAAAATCAATCTCCTTTGCACAGGATGCAATAGGAATACGATAAAATACAATGTACTAGATTTTATAGCATTATACACATTATTGGTCATATTGTAGTGATCGACCATGGTGAAAAAGCAAAACAAATCCAAATTGGATAAGCAGCAGACATGAGTCAAGGAAAGCATGCCATAACAAGCAAGCGATTCAGCCGATGTGGGATAACATCAGCAAGTCAACACCTCAGTGAAAAAAGAATAGTTTAGAGTTGCTGAGCATACAACAAAGGAGAACAACTTTGCATGGTAAGACTGGGATATAGAAAGCTTGATTATTTATAAAGCTAAGGAAAATTTTGAGGATTTTTTCAAAAGTGAAGGCGATTAAGAGGAAACTCTATTAAGGTACACACAATCCTGAAGGGAACAGAAAGGAAAGATGCTGCAGGCTATCTGAGCTGGTGTTAAATAGAAGTACAAGGGTTATGAACTTAAGCTGGGGGGAGAATTGGACGCTAAAAGAATTTAGGTAGAGTTTTCTTGCACTGCTGCCCTTACTGGAAAAACCTACCAAGGCCAGACATTGTAATAAGCAGTATACAAAAGGAAATGTTGAACAAGTAGGAAAAAGTATATTGTGGTGTCACTGTCCATTTAAAGCACTATGGCAGCTCCGTGAGGGTTTTTTGCCCTCAATCTGTCAGAAACTTTCCGAACTTTCCAAAAGTTTTAAGGCAGTCAATTCTCTTTAGGGAAAAAAATAATTAAATGGACTCAAATGTTCGAATACCTAGCACACGATACAAAAATCCAAGCATACGATACCAATATTGCTGTACACCATATAATACAAACTATAGAATAAATTATGTTTTATGTTAATTTAATTGCTGGTGGTAGGTGTCAGGACAGAAGGTACTAGAGACTGGGAACTCCTCATTCTTGGAACAGGCACAGCTCAAGGACTGATAGGTTGGGGAAAAAAAAATGAAATTTTATATTCATATTCATTGGGGAGAACAGCTTTGAGGTTAAGAATACAGCCTCAGTTTCCTTACCCAGACTTTCCTAGGTATCCCTCCCAAGACTACCAGGACAGTAGCAAGGTAATGCCAATTCTATTGAATTTAGGAGAGAGAGAATCTAGTCACAAAATATCAACAAAATAACCAATCAAATAGAGGACAGCACTTTTTGATTACTACCAACACATGAATTAATTTAAACCTAAGAGAAATTAGTAAACATTCTAAAGCCAAATATTAGATCATTCACTGACTTGCCTCCCTCCCAAAGACAAATCTTTCAGCATCTCAGTTTTAGTCAAAGCTACTTCTGAAATATTTTGGGGTTTGTGTTTTCACAGCTCCCTTCTCCAAAAGACTCTTATGGCCATGCCCCCTTTCTCCTTCCTAGCACATTTTCTCTAAGATAAAATATTGCATTTGAATTTAAACTAACTAGTAGGCCACTTCAAAACAAATATCAATCCTAAACAAGCCTGGGTCATTTTACAAACTGCTGCTTTTTCTCATTATTTTTAATTGTATGTACCTGCTTCCTGTGGCAGCACTGCTAACTTGCTTATCTCTTTGGCCAGTTTGGTTACACTAGTGTCATGGTTTAACACTGGCCAGCAACTGGGCACCACACAGCCACTCACTCACTCCCCACCTTAGTGGGACCGGGGAGAGAATCAGAAGAGTAAAAGCAAGAAAACTCATGGGTTGAGATAAAGACAGTTTAATAAGGAAAGTAAAAGCCGCACACACAGGCAAAGCAAAACAAGGATTCCATTCATCGCTTCCCATGGGCAGGTGGGTGCTCAGCCATTCCCAGGAAAGCTGAGCTCCATCACACCTAATGGTTACTGGGGAAGACAAATGCCATCACTTCAAACGTCCCCCCCCACTTCCTTCCTCCCCCAGCTTTACATGCTAAGCATGACATCACATGGTATGGAATATCCCTTTGGTCACTTGAGGTCAGCTGTCCCGACTGTGTCCCCTCCCAACTTTTTGTGCACCCCCAGCCTGCTTGTTGATGGGGTGGGGTGAGGAGCAGAAAAGAACTTGACCCTGTGTAAGTGCTGCTCAGCGATGGTGAAAACATCCCTGTACTATCAACACTGTTTCCAGCACAAACCCAAAACATAGCCCCATGCTAGCTACTTGGAAGAAAATTCACTCTACCCCAGCCAAAAACAACACAACCAGACCTCTTGCTCGCTTCCCCTGTGATGCAAAGTCACTGTCCTCCTACACTGACAGCTAGGCATTAAAATGTGGACTTCACACTTCCATCCTGCTAATGTTTGTGATATTTCGCTGTCTAAATATCCTCACATAGCCAGTACCAGAGCCTGCTGGGAGACATTGAGGTACATAGATCTTTGGGCTAATACAGTACAGCTGCTCTTCTGTTCTCATAGATGCCAGGGAATCCCCTTTGTTTTATTACAATATTTCAGAAATCAAACAACTATTATGTAAACATATTTTTAACATTGCACTTCATCAACTTCTGACAGCATTATACAGGCATTGAACTTAATGTGGGTGGATTTGAAAATCAGAGCTTGATCTGTTCACACAGAGGACTGACAATTCAGAACTATATTTTCATTTTAGAGCAAAAGCCAGGTTAACAAGAAAGCACCCGTCCTCAGTGGCCTCTCTTTTAAATAGGACCATTTTATCACAGAAGACCACTGCCTGAAAAACATCTACAATAAATACTTTTTACAATCACTTTAAAAAGAAAATGACCATAAATCACCTTTGTACTCATATTAAGACCCATAGGCATTCAAATAAAAATGAAAGCTTTGTTACTGACTTCAGTAAAAGGTTTGCTTGTTGCAGGTGAAATTAACTGCTGCTAAATCCCACATCTGAAGACCACCCACAAATTCATGTGTTTAGAGATCGTTAAGACTGAGCTTTGCAATTCATATGCTCCAACTTAACATCAGAAGTTTGAGTTCTAACAGTTAGAAATGCTTCATTATTATTACAGTAATGCATTAATTACTTGCTTCTAATGAATTACAAACTGGCAGGTTTGACACGGTAAATGCTGAAGGACCACAAGTGACTATATTTTTCTTAACCACCAACTACAAAAAAATCCCCAAAAGTTTTGAAGATTAAAATGCAGTCCCTAAACATTTCAAAGCACAGAAAATAATTTTTGTCTATTACCTCACTGAGTATTTTAACAGCAAGGCTGTCAGGAGGCCACTGAAGAGCCTTCTTCAATCTTGTGCAAGTTTGCATACATGGTCGCAAAAGACTTTAATTTCCTAAGTCAATTTGATTAAAAACTCACTTTGCTAACAAATCATTTGAAGAAACTTTTTGTTTTAAAATAAATATTTAAAAAAATCTTTTAAAAGTTTGCTTTAAAATCCAGACAGCATATATTATGTAATAAAAAAGCACACTGCATGCAGTTAAACTTAAACCATATCCATTTTGATGTCTATTTAAAAAAAGAATTTAAATACTTTGAAGGATTCAAGGGATCCCTTACAAATATGTTCAATTTTAAATGTAACTAACAAACTGGACTAGTCTTTCAATAACATTGAGCTTTTAACTCCCTCCCCATGAAAAGATATTGTCTGCTTGACGATTCTTTGCTGCACACTCAGTTTCATACTACCAACAAAAACTCGCTAAAGCAAGAAGGTCGTTTAAAAAAAAAAAAAAAATCTTCACTAGAAGCTGGACTAAGATCTCAGATTCATTCCATACAGACCACAGCATGGATCTACTTAATGGCTACTTTAGTTCTCTATAGACAGATTCAAACCTATTCAAAAGGGTCTCATACCTCATTATCATTTATCTAAGCACTCCATTACCATCGAATTTACCTTCAACATATCAAGTAGAGCTCAGAATTAAGAAGGTTTAGTTACAAAAATGCCAAGAGCAGAAAGCTGACACATGCTATGCATATTGTAATGAATGACCTAGTTTAAAACATGCCTATGTTAGTTCCTACACCGTTTTGCTGGTTATTTTCCACAGAAATTTTTGAGTCCTTAATGAAGCAAGGAGGAAGCCAAAGGCATGGGTTCATTTGCAAAAAAAGTTGCAGATGGCTGGCTGGTGTGCGTTTCTGTAAAACAGCGAGTGCGAAGTAGAGCTGTGTACAACATACTGAGGCAAATGGAAGATGACTCAAAATAAAGGTCCATATCGCTGACTTACAGTACTATAGTTCTCTAACACTTGTATATGCATAAGTGGCAGCTAAAGTCTATTCATCTATGTAAACTAAAAAACAAACAACAACCAAAAAAAAACCCCACCCAACCAAATGTATTTGAATTTCGGATGTTAAACAAAAATTAGTTATCTTCACAGTTTTCCTAACTTTTGGGGTAGGTTTTGCTGTCCGCTCAGGGCACACCTTCCAAAAAACTAGGTGTTGGGTTTCTGCAGTTTCCTTAACATCATATTTTTAAATAGATATCATCTACACTATTAAGTTTTAAAATGATGTAGCAAAGAAAGTAGCTTATAGCTTTTTGAGATCGTTTTTCAAACTAATGGGGGCATTACGCATTATGCTATCATGCAGCTTGGTCACTACTGCCAGGATGAACTTCCAAAAACAGTTATAGTTTAAAACTTTACTTTCAAATTTATTTCACAATTGAGCTTTGAGAGGAAGTGTTTTTCTCTATATGAACTCTCAGATGGCTATGCTGAGCAAACTAGGTACTTCTTCCTTTCAAATTAAAACCTTTAGATTACTTTAACACAGTTCTTTGTGGTTTAATTTATCATATGTTCTGGCACCATTTATCACTAAATGCAGAATGATGAAGAAATGGCTCTATTAAAATGGAATAACTACTGAATTAAAAAGCTGTTAAATGAGTTGGAGTGCAGACTCCTGTTAACAATATGTGGGAAGGGTGTTTGGCTGAAATAAATTACTTTCACAGTAATAATTTGAGAAGTACACCTTTGGAAAAACATGTTCAAAAATTCACATCTTGATTTCCTGACTAAAATCACATTCACAACTAATAATATTTTTAAATTAGCTTCACAGCTAAGATGAGGAAAAATTTAGTCTCAAATACTTTTGTTCAAAACCAAAATACTCTTTATTTAAAAAACCTGACTGACCATTTAAAAAATATACATGCAAAATAAAATAGCTGATTCCAATTAAGATATCTTTCTTATGCTCACCCTTAACTTTCTGAAAATGCTTTTACAATCTTTCAATATAGTCTGCCATATAAACTTGTAAATAACATATAGCCCTGTAATTCAGAGTAGTCTGCACTGTAACTGAAAACAGTAAACAGTTGACTACTTAATGAGTATAGATATACTTCCATTGTATTGATTGCAATGGAAAGGATAGGTAAGAGAAAGTACTGAATAAATATTCAGTAAGTCCATATTAATTGACATAAACTGTTTCAGATATAAAATTAATCTTTTTTAATTCTACAAGAAATTCATTTGGACACAATAACTCAGAGCATTTGTTACTTTCAAAGTATTTGCAACATTCCAGTTCCAAACACATATTTAGCACTGTAGATCGCTGTGCTCTTATTCTTGTGCTTAATCAACACATTTATTGTGGTTCACAACAGCATTTATTCAACCCTTATTAGGAAATTATTTAGTTAATAAAAGGAAGTGTCTGTCCATCACTCAGGGTGCTCTCCTGCACAGATTGATTTCACTAGAAGCAAAAATAATTTCCCAGAACTCATGTGCATCGTTTTGTGCATTGAAATGACCTCCTGAGAGATATCTTACAGTCATAGAGTAGCATCTTTATGTGTTTAATAGCAGATTTCCTTTTATTTCTGTGACTTGTTAATAAAAAGCTGCATGCTGACTCAGTTTCTTTTCAGGCTATACTGTGGCACAGAGTACAGATATGGGTATAACACACATCTCTCTGTCCACACACAGTATTGACAAAGATCACTCACAAAATGACAAAGTGGAGGCATATCACAATTATGCACTCCCAGACGTTTTCAAAAAAGCTAACAATCTTATACAAGCAGCAAGCAAACAAATAAAAACCCCTCATAATAGCCAAAAAGGCCACTGTATTTAGTATAAAGCAATAGATTTACATTATATGGCAGATTATGTTTCCTGAATATTAGACAGTCTTATACAATGGACAGTAATTTAATGATTGTAAGAACCACTCGATACTCCTAAGGAAAAAAACAAATTGAGGTTCTTCTCACTTTTACTCAAAAAATGAAAATGATTGTTAAGTTTACCTCAAACTATTATGTACTTTATGGATCAGATCTACATGGCCCACAAAGAACACAGAGATTCATATCTGGTTTTGGGCTCGGTTGGCAGGAAAACTAATTTTTACCTCTACAGGCTGTGTGCTTGCCAGGCCTGTTGTGAAATCCAGGGTGGAACTATATACATTAACCTTTACACTTGCCCTCCATAGTCATCTGCATATATACCATCTTGCTTCTTTTTGCATGTACAAGAACAGAAGGAGTAAGAATAGTAGTTCAGTGACCCACTTTTGTGCATACTTCTTTAGCTTTAATATAACACACCACAATTTTTTTTCCTACATTAACTGAAGGCCCCTCCATGCTTGTATACATTAATCCATTCACCTTGTATGCTCCTTTGTACCCACATTACTGTGCACTGTGGTCACCTGGTCCACTATAGTGGCCAAATCTGCCCACCCTCATCCCTTCCCTGGCTAACTCTCCATCACTCTTCTTAGGCTGGAATTAATACAGAAGAAAAAATATTATTATTTCTTTTCAAAGCACTGTTGAAGTTAAAAGGGGTTTTGAGCTTTTTTTGTGGTTTGTTTTTTTTACCAGAAAAGTATAAAGCTGGCAAGTTAAGAACAAGTGAATGCTACCTTTACTCAGGAATTGTATTTAAGAATGAAAGTTATATGCTATACAGTATTTTCTTGAATGTTACCATGGATAAATTGAAGAATGAATTTAATCTGCAAGTGTTTGTGGTGGTTTTTTTTAAAAACCAATAATCTGTAGAAATAATCTGTAGATCATTTAGCTTAATTTCCTTTATATCTAGCAAGCAGTTGTTGCATGATACACTACAAAATATATCTGAGAAAAAAAAATAATTAGGTGTTTTACCACATTTTTAACGCAGAACATAAACACAATTTTTTACTTTCCCAGGCTCTTTCTTTGGGGGTGTGTGTGTGTGTGTGTGTTGCTCCTCATACCCTCTCTTTCTCAACTCTGACAGGTATCTTCCAGTGTAAATAGAAATATAGCAAATCTTAGACTTTCCCAGTCAAAATCGCGTAATTTGAACACATGTATCTTTATTGCTGCTCATTGTATACCATGCAGCATGGTTACTCTCCAAAATACACAGGAAATTAAAAGGACTTATTACTTAGAATAATATTTTAAATAAATACTGGTCACTCTGTCCCACCAGCAACTTCAGAACTTGTTGACTGATTATCATCGAATTTAATTTAGAAATAGATATTTCAGAGGTATTTAGCTTCCTATTTGTACGGTGGGAGAAGGTGGCCAGCCAGAGAAGAAACATCCCCTCAGAGCACAGATGAAGACAGAGCTTCAGGAGAAGCCATGATGCAGTCACCTCCCAAGGCTACAAGAGAGAATTCCCACCTCCCAGCTGCACGGTACATGGCAGCCAGAGCTCATGGCTAGCCCTGAAATACAGACCAGGTCCAAGAAGTTCCAGCGCTCACACAACTACACTGTAAGCTCTGACATTTAAAGTAAATAATTAAATAAAATCAAATAAAATTGCTGTTCTACCTGTTCTCTTCTATTTGGCTCTGGAGATTTCTACAAATTCAAAATGGATTTAGGGAATAATTATAAAAACTCAAATGGCTGTCATTCATCAGCAGTGAAACTAGAACTCTCAAATCCTAAACCCTGTTTAGCACAATGCCTTAGAATAGATGAGTTTTTACAAATACTTTGCAGGGCATGATCAAATGTCTTAGGCAGGTATAAACAGAGTAAGCTGCTGAATTGAGGCAGCAATGAAATGGGAGAATGTCCAGTTTCACAGCAGATAATTGCTTTAAGTAAATTTATTTGAGGAGTATAATCAATACTCAATACAAACAAGCATTTTACCAACTTTTTACTTCTTTAAACTTTTCCTTATAAATGCCCCATTTCCTTTAAAATACACACACAACATCTCTTTCCACTTAAACTGTTTATCTTGATGTCTTTTCTTCAGAGTTCTCAGTCTTTTTTTTATTTGGGTTTCTTTTTTATAGATTTAGCAATATTCTTTTTTTTTTTTGGGGGGGGGGGGGGGGCGGGGAGCGGGGAGACACAACCAAGCAAATTCCAAAGAAAGAAACACTTCGTTGACAAAGAATTCAAAAGACCCTAACAGCTTTGAATGAACACAGCTTTTTTTTATAGTTAATATTCCATCCATTTAATACCTGTAATTATTTTCCCTCTGCAGCTTTGATGGGTAGTTATAGCCTGGAATAAAAACACTGTGGTAAGGACAACTGCACAGCAAGGTTAAGTGCCTTCTTGTCTTCAGTACCAATAATTACCTTTAAACAAAAAAAAAAAAAAAAAAGGAGAAACTGTTTTCAGGTTTGACAGTTAATTTGCTAATGAGTATGTGGACCCAATTTATAATAAAGTAATATTGACCAGAAAGAATCCTGCATTGGTACTCATCTGAATTATTTTATTGTTCAAGTCTCCTATTAAATAAATTGGAAAGGATTAATTTTGCAAGATGGATTGTCAGAGGCTGCTGCATAAACTAGATGCATGTCAGCACTAAATTTAATTATTGATCACAATACAATAGTGCTGAGTATTCCAATCCCCAAACAGCTTCCAGTAACCATCAGCAGATTCCAAATATAGAAACTGAAGGAAAAAAGTTTGATTGCAGATGACTACATTTTAAAATAAATAAATAATTTATTAGCACCCAATAAAAATTTAATTTTGAAGTACAATTCAGATCACTCACTAGAACGTAAAACAAGTAATCAGAAAATGAAAGTGCCTCCTTTCAAGTGACAAGCTCTAATGAAGTAGTATGAAGTTCTTTTTATTAGGGGATTCCTATGATTCCCAGTTCTGGAAGTGAAATTATATTTGGAAATAGAGGTTGGGAGGAGCAGAGTCCCTTAGTAAAACCCTTCTTTTTGCAAAACAAATGCAAACATTGCAGAACATACAGCAGAAAAGCATCACAGGAAAGAAGAGATGAGGGTGCATCTTTGGAAAGAAACCCATTTTCCAACTCTGTTTTCTAACTGAAGAAAGCAGTCTAACAGGACAATCCCAGTGATTTCTAGAAGCAGTCAGTAGTGGATAGTTTTTCTTTTCATTTTAGAAAATTCAGAAGATTCACATGAGAAATGCCTAGCTGTTTGAAGTTTAGCATCTAGTCCGTAAAATCTCTCAGCACAAAGAAGTATGGCCTAATGAAATACTGTTGAGCTACTTTGCGAAGCGTTCCAATTCGAGAGTAACCAATTCAGAGCTACCTTAGATATAGGAATAAAGAGGTCTAGTAGCAGGAAAGAAGGCTACAATATACAATTCACATATTTTTAAAAAGCACAATGTCAGAGAGTAATCTAACATTGGTATGATCATTGAGAAGCAATTTTACCCATTTTATTCTACAGAGTTACTATTTAAATTCATAGACTTCATTAATTTTCATGTAAATAATATTAACGAAACCAGCACTTTTCCAGTGAATTTTTAACATGCATCCTGAAAATATTTCAACTTCCTCTGACAATTTAAACAATTCTTTCTTAATATATCTCTGCTTAATTTACAGCAAAATCAGTTTTCCAAGCCAGTATCAAATATCACGTTGCAGAGTCTGAGGCCACTTTGACATTATCATCATAAACATAACAGAAACAACTCCCAGCTAATTTGAAGATTATTCCAAAAATAAGCAAGTCCTTCCGAGATATTTTTTTTTAAAGCAGCTATAAAGTTTTAACTTTTACTCACTGAAACACAGATCAATGTTAACTCATAAATCTGGGCTTCATCCAACACCTATTGAAGTCAATAAAACTGCCCCCTTGACTTAACCATGTGCTGGATCACGTCCTTTGTGACAGTTATAATGCACTTGCCAAATGTTACATCCCCAGACCAAGAGTGGTTTAAATTGAGCATTAAAAGTTTTTATTAAACTTTTGCTATAATCCAAAAACCCAAACACAGCTTGCCACTAAGCCCTGCTCCTGTAGAGTCTCCCAGGAGCACTAAACTCTTCTGATGAGTCTAAAAGATCGCTTGGCACACGCACTGGTTTTAGCAAGGTCTGTGACTGCCTTTGGCAGCCATTGAGCATCTTTCAGCATAACCTGCCCTTACATAGCCATGCTAGTTTAGTATTCCACTAACTCAGGCAAATTAATTCCTTCCAAAAAATCTCAAGTTATTACAAACTTCTTAAATATATGCCCCAAAGCCTATTTGAAGCAACATTGTATGGGCCTTTAGACACAAGACCACTCAATCTGAGTAAAGCCAGGGGTTCGTAGCCATTCCTCATGATACTGAGCCTGGATACAAGACAGGTATAAGCCTTCCAGCTTCGGGGTACTAATAACAGAAGAGATTCCAGTCCATTCAATTCCTTCTCGAGCTTCAGCAAATTATGGACATGCTAGCATTTAAACCACTGTCGGTATTTATATATAAAAAACAAAACAAAAAAAGCAACACCAAAAACCAAAACAAACCCATCAAAACCACACAACAACAACAAAAAAAAAACACTTCAAGACTGAATTATAGAGGATAAAGGCTAAAGAGTTAAGAGAATCTTTTGTGCATATCTAAGCACTCAGACAAAATATTTTGAGTTATAAATGAAATTATTTTCAAATACAGAAGGTATTTTTTACATTGTCTTCTCCTGAAAGCATGATTTCTCACATGGTTAGGTAGACAGTTGAAATAGATTAAAGCATCCATCCTGTCATCTCACCCCTGCTATTCCCATAAAGACTTAATTAAAACACGCACTTAATTTTAAGCATATATGCAGTCCAGTGGGGAAAAATAAGGACTATCACTTGCTTAGGGAAAGTGTAAGAATCTTTGCTATATTAAAAATAAAGTCTTTTGAAGTCTCAGTAGCATTTTCCAAACACTGTAAAATGACTTTAAGAGAGACAGTTTTCACCTCAACTCAGTTCACTTAGCGCACATGCAAAGGAAATTTGTTTCTATCCCAAGAGATTCACAACACACAAAATAATTATTCACTGACAAGACTGTAATTTAAACCTAATAGATGAAGGGGGGAACCAAAGGCAGATGTTTTCAGCAGGAATTATATGAAAAAAACACTCCACAATCAATATTATTCTTTCATATTACTATTTCAATAATGCCTAGAGGCTGACAAATGTAAGGGAATTATCACGACAGATCTGTGTTTATAATTCCCTGAGTCCGCCCTGTGATATTCTGACCTGGAAAATCTCCACAGCAGTTGTGGCATCCCACCTTCTTATTCCTCTACCTGTCATCTTCTGATTGAACAGATGCCTTTAATACAGTAAACATCTTTGTGGCTTTCCTCCACAGTAGTCCCATCATGGATGAAAACCATCTTTTTATTTTTCTTCGTCCCAGTAGCTCCCGTGAGATTTGAGCCAGCAGACGAAGGAGCTTCCCCTCATGACACTTACTGCAATCTCGTTGGGCTACAGCATCAAGCTGGCTGTTGAACTTCTGCCAATTAGGCAAATGTTTCTGTTGCTATAGGTCAGGGGTCCTCAAACTTTTTAAACATGGGGCCGGCACGTGGATGCAGTGGCAGGCAGTCATCTGCGGCTGCTCGGTTTCCCTCCCCAACCCCCGGCGGGGGGGTAGTGGTGGGGGTCTGTAAATACCGGGGGCTGGATTGAGGACCCTGGGGGGCTGTATCAGGCCCGCGAACCATAGTTTGAGGTCTCCTGCTAGGTGAAAACTGGATGACTGCTACTGCCATCCACAAGCCTGGTTGCCAAGTCTAGGAAGCGATAGTGCCATGAACTGAAGAGTTAATAGTGATACCTTTAATCCCCTGCATTAGGGTTGTGGGAGGGAAAAAACGTCTGAATTATAACGCACGTATTAACTGTTTAGCAGCTATTGGACAATAACCTGCTAGTGAAGATTTGCCATATCTCCACAAAGGGGATTTTAACATTTGATGAGGTTCTGAGCCTTGTCACTTGCTTAGAGTCATTTGGAAAGGACTGCACCACTAAACATCAAA
Source organism: Falco cherrug (assembly GCF_023634085.1). Taxonomy (NCBI): domain Eukaryota; kingdom Metazoa; phylum Chordata; class Aves; order Falconiformes; family Falconidae; genus Falco; species Falco cherrug. Next base: position 23,475,745 of record NC_073704.1, on the reverse strand, counting down.
GCAGCCAGGGTGTAAACCAGAAAAGAGGGAGTCCTGCAGCCAGGACCACAGTATATGGTGGAGTCACCACCCTGCATCAGACAGCACCAGTGAGAAAGGCATATCACTGCCCATCATGAATTGCTAACAAAGAAGGTTATCAGCTTTTTCTTCCCTCAATAATTACTGATTTGAATCCACAACTAATACGTATCATAAATCAGACAATACAAGCAGTTTCATGACTGTTGTTCAACAACTTGAAGCAGAATAGTTATTCCTGATTATTAAAAAATAAAATAAAACACGACCAAAAAAACAAGGGATGTATATGAGAAGTTTTCTTTCACAAATGTCAGAATAATGGGAGATAATATTTATAATGTTTTAATTTGTAAATGACAAACCTAAATTTACACATTTGTTAATTTGTAAAAACTGTAAAATAGCAGTTGTATAGATCAGATAAACCCAAGCCATTTAATGTAATAAATTATGGTTTGAAATCTGTTTCACATTATGAAAATTTACCTTTACCTTAGATTCAAGCCTTAGAATCAACTCTGAAAGAAGTAGTCAAATTTAAACTGTTTTTTTCCCCACAAGCCACCCAGAAATGCACACTATTAACGCGTTTGAAAAAATAATAGTCATTGTTTGCAAATAGCTTGTAAACATTTTAGTTTGCCCAACCATGAAAAGCAAGACCTTCAAATATTTTCGCATAGAATTAAATGGTCGAAATTTCAACCCATACAGCTCAAATCTGAAAGCCAGTGTTGACTTTTATCATTGCTCTCACTCAAAACAAAGCACCTTTAAGGAAAAAAAGAATGAAAATGGTAACTTTCACCTTTACCATAATCAAGGGCACCAAATGAATGGCTTTGCAGGGGCTCTAAGACTGGTAAAATTGGCCCTTACCAAGTTTTTTATTCTCTATACCTCTTTATTTTTCTCTTCAAATATGAACAAACTAAAAAATCCTACGTGGAGGAAAATGATGAAATCCACCCAGAGAGAGTCATGGAGAGCAGCTTAGAGTTAAATAATGGAACAGCTTTGTGGTTACCATTCACACAGCTCTCGGAGTCAGGGCTATCAGGCAATGAAGTAGAATAATGAAGCTACTCCTTCAGATAAGAGATCGGCTTTATAAATATGATCTTTTGTACAGTAGCTGTAGGAGAACTGTACACTTGAAAATAAGCTTGTCATATGTCTGACAGTAGGTGAAGTGGTTTGGGTTTGTGTATGCTTATGAGTTTCTGAGAACTTTAGTAATTTTAGAGAAATAAAAACAGAACAAAGACATTCTTTAGGAGAAAAAGCTTTCCAGTACCTACAAGCTGGTGGCTGAATACACACATATGTGGTCACTAGCTACTTATATGCATGTGACTTGGAGAACAGGGCTCTCAACCTTCATTTCCAAAAGCACAGGGAATCTTTTTGCTTACATGGAAGAAACATTCCTTCTGTAACAACAGCACAGGGGTATATCCTTTTTCCGAGCTAGCACTAGGCTAACAGGGCAATACCTAATGAAATAACATAAATAGATCCGACATCCTGTCCCCAAGGGACCACTGGGCAGTAGCAAACACACAAAATATCACATTATTGCTCAAACATTTTTTGTATATGCAGCAGCAGACATCTGCCAAGTGGTAATGGTAGAATTGTATTTACACGCATACTGAGCAATGTTTTTATTTCCAGTTGTGCCATATAAATAAATTCTAGAGAAATATTGAGAAATAGTTCTTGAAATTCTTGATGTGGATTAATACATAACTCTAAAATCTTATCACACAAAGTTTACTGCACAAGTGTTTTATTTCTTTTTTTCAGGGCAGCAAGTATTTGTTTTCTGTTTCGGTTGGCTATTTTTGTGATGTTAAAAAAATGACTGCATTCCCCGAGTTTCTGATCTATGGGGTTTGCTTTTCTTGTAAGATTACTCCAGTTCTTTTAATGCTATTAACTACACATACCAAAAAAAACAAAAAACCATGGCACAAACTTTTACATTATTAAGATAAAATGTTTCTTTTCTTCTATCATGTCTATCCACTGCCAGTGGAGTAAGCTCATCACAGTGATTCTCAGTTCACAGATTTAATATTCGATTTTAGGATAGGGTTTTGCTCTTTCTGCCACAACTCTGAAATCGATGTTGTTGCTGCAAGTGGCAGAAGCCACGTGAGCAGCAAAGCCACAAGCAGTATCTACACATAAAGTGGCAGGAGGCTAGAAGGAGCATCAGCAGGAGAAGTGTGTGATGTGGGTAGGGGGCTCTAAAAAAAGCTTTAAGAAACTAGGAATAGAATAACCAATTTTGCAGACACAAAGAGGAGAATGTTATGGAGCAAATGTAAAAGTAATGAGGCTTCAGAAGTGGGAAGACAACTGGCAGCTGGAAAAACACACTAAGTTACTGCATGGGAAGAATAGATGTGGTCCAGGGGCTGGGCATTAGACAGATTTAAGGAGACACAGATCATGTGCCTTTTCCTCTACCATTGACTTGCTGACTGATTTTAGAAAAAAACCAGTCCATTCTTATGTGTGCTCATTTCCTTCTCCTGTTCACCTCACCTATTTGGATAATAAATTCTCTGTGACAAAGACTGCCTTTTCTTGAGTATTTGTGCAGAACCTAGGGCAGTGAGATTTCAGTGTGTTCACAGAGACTCTGAAGTAGAACTATAATATAAATAATACAAAATAATAATGTGAACTACGCAAAAAAGTTATATTTCCTATTATCTTTTTTTATTATTGCCCAAGAGCCTTGAAATGTTTTGTGACTGAGTAAATTTCAGATCTTAATACAGTAAGAGCTACTCCACCGCATAAATAAATTTTAATTTCTATCACAAAACACAGTATGTTTTATACATTTAAGGAACCATTTCAAAGGCTCCCTTTGACTTTCAGTGGAAAACTAGTGTGCATCTCTTGTGCCTCTACAACTGTTTTGTATCTAGTTTTGAAGAAAGAGACAGAGGAAACCATGGCTGAAGAAAAAAAACCTGTAAAAACACCTCTGCGACACTGCTGCCTTTTCCATTATTTCAGTGCTTTACCACACTCTCCAATATTTTCATCATGTATTTCATAATATTTTAAATAAATTGATACAAAGCAACAAAACCTCAGAAGTAACTACAGTCACTGAATAATTACAAGATCAATGCATCATTCAGCAATTCTGAGAACACAGTCAAATGACCTTGCTGAACAGATCTCTGCTAGCGCAGAGCAAGTGCAGTGCCAGGGAAAAGAAGAAAAATAGATAAATGAATGAGGGAAAAAAGCCAGAAGAAAAAAAAAAGGGAAAAAAAAAGCATGCCAAATCTGAGTGAATCACCTGCACACGTTTTTTATCCCCTGCTCTGGGCTAGTGCTAACCAGGACAAGCAGAAGAAACTACATGATTTTGTAGAAGGTTCTACAGCCCCTAGATTTTCTACCTTACTTTCTACTTGAAGGTTTCATCAAACTGGATTTATCCAGACTGCCACCATTTTCCTTTTCTCTCCTCATCACCACCTCTTTCTCTATAGTCATTCTGGATTTCTTCTCCCAAATGGTCTCTTTTTCTTAGTTCTCCTCACCTTGATTAGCCATCCCTTTTTTCCTTCCCCAGTCCTTCTAGGACACTTATAACACTTTTTTCTTGCTCTGCTCTTTCGTGGTGCCTTTCAAAGTGAGCTGAGCTGCTGCATCGCTGAGGAATAGTTGTTTACTGAGGTTTCCTCTTTCCTATGCAAAGTAGCACGCAGAACAATAAGGGGAAGGAGAAAAGGGGGGAAAAAAGTTCAAATACAAGGACAACTGTGAGGAGTGAAACTGGTATGTGGAGGCCAGAGAGAAACAAGAGAAGGTAGAACTGGCATGAGAAGGAATTTATGCCAAGCCAAAGGGATTTAGAGAAAGGATCAAGACAAGAGAGCTACAAGCAAAGGGGATAGTTCACAAGCATCCCCTTACTCACATTCATGTCAGAGGAAAATGTATAGAGATTGAAAGAAAAGGAGACCAAACCAGAAAAAAAATGCTTTCATTCTAGGCCAAAAAAAAAAATCCCTAATAAATAAATTAAAACACAAAGGAAAACTAATGCAATGGTCAGAAAGGGAATAGAAAGAGCAGAAACAAAAATTGGAATGATGCAAAATATTGGGAGTGAAAAAAAGGCATTATTAAACAACTGAGTAAAAGTAAATAAAGCGGGGAAAAAAATGTAAAAAAACTAAGGTGCAAATACTGTTTTCCCACCTTTAACTCCCCGTTATTTTTTCCATCTCGAAAAGCAAAGAAAGAGGAAGGAAGGAGTGGAACAAGGAACCTGGAAAGAGATGTGGGTGCAGTCTTTCATATCTGTGACCACCACCCTGACTTGTGATTTTTCTCTCTTAATCACCCATATGTCACTACATGGGTAAGGGTTGAAGAGCACAGATGGATTGACTGGCAAGACAAGACTGAATGTGGTGATAAGGACTTGTTTTCTTTACAATTATGAAAAATAGCTGCCGTGTTTGTAGCTTAGTAGTTCCTTAGGTATCACAGCCACATGCATCAAATTATAAAATCACAGAACCATTTAGGTTGGAAAAGACCTTTGAGATCATCAAGTCCACCGCTAAACCATGTCCCTAAGCACTGCATCTATGAATTTTTTTAACACCTCCAGGGATGGTCATTCCACCACCTCCCTGGGGCAGCCTGTTCCAATGCTTGGCAACCCTTTTGGTGAAGAATTTTTTCCTAATATCCAATCTAAACCCCCTCTGGTGCAACTTGAGGCTGTTTCCTCTTGTCCTGTGGCTTGTTACCTGGGAGAAGATACCGACCCCCACCTGCCTACAGCCTCCTGTCAGGCAGTTGTAGAGAGCGATAAGGTCCCCCCTGAGCCACCTCCTCTCCAGGCTAAACAGCCCCAGTACTCTCAGCTGCTCTTCATCAAACTTGTGCTCCAGACCCTTCTCTGGACACGCTCCAGCAACTCTACATCCCTCTTGAAATGAGGGGAACATATCTTTTGTTGACAGAAATGCTTCTCAGAAACAACTGGAAAACAGAATTTGGTTTTGCGTTAAGCAGCTTTTTTTAGCTCTGAAACTTGACACATGAGTTTGTTTTAAAGGTTAACCATATTTTAATTAATACTTGGTATTAAACCCGAAAGGAAAGGGGAAGCAACAGTCTGTCTCTCCACTTATCAGTAAAAATGGTGACATAAAACTAGAAAGTAACCCACCCCCAAAAATAGAACATACTATAACAGGAAGAAGTTGGTAAAAATCTATTTTCTTACCCTGATAGAACTTTCAAGATACTTTTTTTTTTTTCATATCAGACTGTTTCTGATACCCAAATCAGAAATACAAAATCCATGTTTTTCATAAAAAGCAACACAACAGATCAGACTTACTTGAAACATTTCTTGTTTTAACAATCTGAAATATCTGGCCTGGTTTTGCTTTTTTGCTATAACTAGTTTGTATTTTTAAATATATAATTTTTACCCAAACTGAATTTTTTCTTGATAAAATAAGTCATTTTCTACCCACAAAACCAAGAATGAGAAATTAAAACATCCTTTGTCACAAATATGTTTGAGTTCAGCAAAATGCCATTTCCCAACAAATTTTAAACACAATTTTTGACCAAGAACACTCTTTCTTGATTGCCACTTCATCTCATGTGAAAATGTCCAACAGTTATTTACTAGAGAGTAGATGAAGGTGTCTGAGAAGGAGTCCCACACACTTCAGCACACAAGAGCTCATCCTGCTAACAAGTCAGTTTCCCTGTCTGCTAAGGAAGAGTGCTTGCAGATCATCTGCACTTAGGTGCCTGCAAAACACCCACATTCCTTACATACCACAAAAATATACTTCTTTTCCCAAAGGCTGCAGTGATGCAATCCTGACATTAACTTAAAACTATGCCTACCTTACACACAGAAGCAGTTCGGTATATTTAAATTCTACAAAACAGTTTTAACAAGTTTGTAATCTATCATTCATTTTCTGCTGTGGAGACTTCGTATTCTCTAGCTTGTCTCTTAGATTCTGTTCCCCCATCCTTTACTGCATTCCATTTCATTCGGTTTATCTTTTAATATCTACTATATATGAGAAATACTCAAACAAGGGATAAATAAAAACAGTTTTAGCAATCATTTCCTTTTTTTTCACATGATGTTCTGAAAAGTTCCACATGACAATGCTGGCAGATGTTGATGCATGCAACGTTTTAGCTAAGCCAATGATTGACATGTACACCATTATTTCTGCAATCTGGGCTGAGTGTTACACAGAGTAAATGTTAATCCTTATCCATTCAGTTGTTTTTTGACATTATTCATTTTTTTCCCTCCAGTGTAGGAATGACTTGTTTGTTGCACTCCTAATCCTGTGCCTTTGTGCCAATGGACACCAGACTGCAATGAACGCACCTGGACAACTATTCTCTGATGAGACTATGGAAATGATTGCCGTTGTAGCAAATGCCTGCTAGCAAAAGCTATGGTAAGTGACTCATGGGGAGCCAAAGAACAATTCTCCTAGCTTCAATTAATAGAGCTTTACCTAGAGATTTTGTGTGCTCGTGTAGGTATCATTTTATCAAGACTGCTTTGCATGCAGAAAAGATGCCTCACAATATAAACCTATACTGCAGCCTGTTTTAAATTAGGTCCTCTATGATATGTGCACTCAGGAGATGGAAGACTTTTTCTGGGTTTAATTGGATGTTAGATTGTGAGAGTTTCAAGGAGTGAATGGGGCAGGGGGGGAGGGGGGGGGGGGTGGGTTTGATGCCATGGCACATAAGATTGGATTAACAATAAGAAGAGAGCATATTCTGAGTAAGCTACCCAGAAAATGCATTTGCAGCAGGAAAATTACCTTGGGACAACCAAAAGCAGGTCTAGAAAGGGTTTTGATTTGAGAATATTTTTCATCTTAAGTCTTGCCCTGAACAAGTCGGTTTTGTGTAGCAAAACAGAGCAAGCTAGATTTAACAAGTTGTATAAGACTAACCAATTTGCAGAAGGTAAAAGCTGTCACAAGAAATTCTTGCACTAAGTGTTTTCAGGACCTTTATGCAGAAGTCAGAGACATGCATTATAACGATCATCAAACAGGCAAAAAAGTGGTGAGTAGATGGCTATCCTATTCCATTCTGTTTCTAAATTTTGGTACTCCTCTGAAAAGGGTGAGCTGGACTGACAACAGGTCATGGACCTGGGCATTTTGCACCTCCCACTGTTACTCTTTGGAGCTTCGATTTCTTGTGCTTTGTTTTACAGGTAAGAAAGTAACAAATTCAACAGGTTGGAAACAAAGCTATGAAGACAACATTTCTTGTGGTATACTGGTGCAATCATTGTAACTGCAGCTCTAAGGAAAACCTACCCTTTTTATCTACCCTGTAGAGAGCCCAAATTTTGAATTATTTTAACTAAGCAAGTATTTTGTTTTCACTATACTTTATGACAATTATCTATTGTACAGAACATTATAAAGTAATGGCCAAAAGACAAACACTTTGCACCTTGGTGTGTCCTCATCTGCTCAAAACAAAATGGAAACCATTCCAACTTTTGTCAGACTTGTTTTGAACATATGATGTCTATAAGGTTAAGAGATATTGCAAAAGGAAATCAATGGCAGACTGCCATACAGTATTTGCAGTATTAGGACATGCATCCATGCACTGGTAATCTAAACATCACAATCTTAAAGGTAAAGTTCATTTGCTCACTAAACCATATGAAAAATATCAGTATATATTTCTGACTGAAAATATTTCTAGTAGAAACGTTGGTAAGTTATTTTGTGACACTCCTTTACAGATTCTGATTTTGCTTCTTGGTCCAAGAGCATGCTACTTGCACACAAATAAAATAACATTTGATGTTTAGGGTAGTATACCAGTTCACAGGTTGCAAAATGAGGAAAAGCTGTATTACCTCTTTGGATATGTTTTGAAGTGCCTCTTCAAAACAGAATATTTGGCAGTGTCTAGAAATAGTTAATACAACAAGCTGGACAGGGGGTATGTGTGTGATTATATTTTCTCCCAAAGCATGGATCTGGTAAGTTGTAGATTCAGCATGCAGATAAAATTTTAAGACTAATTCAGCAAAAACGTTCCCAGTATAGTCTGTATAAAAATCATGTAAACCTCAGATAAACAGGTTGTCTTCAAAATGAGATGATCCAGGCAGCATTCCAGAATATAACTGTAGTGCAATGAACCTGGAGTGGCCCTGAAGAGAGAGATTCTTTGACCAGCAGTTAAATCTGTAACAATCCTTTGAGAAACTGATGCAGCAGGGTAAGAAGAGAGAGCAGGCACCTGGCAGATGGCAAGTTGAGATGACTGCAAAGCAAATTTCTACTAATGCTGAATGACAGCATACTTTAAGATTTAAAAGATAAAGGATCTTTATAATCAAAATCTGCATTCTGCATCTCTCCCAGGTGTCACGGGGTTTGATAGTTGTCATTATTAGAGTAGGTATCATCTATCCAGCAGCTGGATTAGAAGCTGAGACCAACATTCACAGCAGCCCAAACCGATATGTTGTCTTGCCCTGGAAACCCATGCAATTGTTAAAGTTCTTGTTTCTCTTGCCTTTAAAAGTAATCCTGACAGTAAGCAAACTGGTGCTTAAAATATTCCCCCCTCCCCAACCCCAAAAGAGCACCAAAATGTTTGCCTAAACATGGGTGTCCTTCAATAGATAAGTCTCCTAGAACAAATTTTCCAGCAAAATTCTCTGAAATAGAAATAAAATCAACTCCATATGATCAGTGACCATCTGGAGTTGCCATGGAATGAAGCAATCCATGACTGTTATGAAAAGCCATCACAGTTATGCTCATTCTTGGTAAAACTGTGCCCCAGGCAAAAGGATGGCTATATATTTGTGGAATATATTGCTGGTATCTAAGCCATCAATATTTCTATAGTTTTGAAATAAATGAAGGTTAGTTTGAAAGCTTTCAGACATTCTTAATGGGGAGGCTCATCTGCTTTGGAGTGATGTCTCCCGGGCTTTTAAGTGAGCCAATACCTGCTAAATATTTTATAGTCCAAATCTCTGTTAAAAAAGAAACAGAGCCAAGTACCTCTTTACCGTGTTTCTGAATTTCTCAGGTGTTGGTTCAAGGCTGTGAAACAGGGTCCCCTAGAAACCACAAACTATTAACAAACCACATCATACTCTTTCCCAAGGGAAAGCCCTGTTTCTTCACCTTTGTGTTTTTAATATAAAAGCATAGCAGTATGTACAGCTGGTGACAAGCTATATCTGATACTATTGTTCTTAGTAGTTTCCTAACTACTAGCTGTGATTTAGCTAACTAAAAAGCTGCAGGAGAGGTATGTCTCAATTCCTGCAGTTCACCATCTTTATTGGACAAATATCTGTATTTTATTTTTTTCCAGTAGAACAAAGAACCACAGGTAACACATTTCAACCTTTTCATCAAAATCAAATACAACGTCCAATTGTCAGGCAACTGAGAGAGTGGCCAAGGTCTGTCATAGGACTTGACTATAAGAAAGTTATATTTGTCAGGTTTTTTGCAAAATATGCAAAGCTTGAGAGCTTCCCTTCTATAGGGAATGTTATGCTAAAGCCCAGAGTACCTGCAGACAGAGAAAGAGGAAATTTCCTGATGAAGATGGTGATGAAGTCACCTGTGCTACTTTATGTAATGACAGTTAAATACTTCTGCCTCTCAGTGCTTCTGCTTGACTGTCAACCAGTCACTAACATAACCTCACGGCACATTCTGCATTACTCGTCCCTGGATTTTGAGTCTGGGGAAAGAAATCGGATTTCAAATGGAGTTTAAAGTATGATATGGAAAAAATAGAGTCCCCAACATAAGCCTTATGGTGCATACCCACAGACCCCTTAATTCCTCACAGCTCTTAGCCTTTTGGTACCCTGCTTTGAACTTCTGTAAAACTAGGATGCTGACCTGCTTCGTGGGTGGGTGATTATAACACCGAATTAATATTTGTAAATTACTGTGATACATTTGAATGAAAAATGTAGAACTGTAAAGAATGATGATTACGATGAACCTCCAATTCTTTTTTAAGTTGGTCCATCTGTCATTCTGAACTATCTTGAAGCAGGCTATTATTCAAAAAACTTAAAACTGGTTGTGCAATACTAGTTATCAAGACAGTCCACTGTTTTAACTTAGCAAGTAGCAAAAGGAAAAAAAAATCTTCACTTATACTTTACAGTCCTTTTCTATTTATATGGCTTTTATACCATGGTAAATGGTATAGCTGTTCTGTAAGATACCTCTGTATTGTTGTACAGAAGAACTTCAGATTTAACCTGACCTACTCAGAATGGATATCTACACTACAGTATGTTATGAGACCTTTGTGATAGTACTTTGATAATTTTTTGCAGACCTCCATTAGAAACATGGAAAAGCTACTTCAAGAGTGCACACTTACAGCTTACTGTTTACCTATACACTCATAAGATCAAAACCCCTGGTCTTACTGTTTTTGTTAACAAGGAGCACTAAAAGTCTTCCCACATACTGAGTTTTGGTTTCCATTTTACAATCTGAGATGACAGACGGCACAAAAATGATGAGAAAACTGTGGGGAGGCTTCCAGAAGATTGATTCTCTCATCAGCTGATTCTTTTCTAGTTAGTCTTTTATTGACTACAAAGGTATAGCCAATGCAGAAAAGGAAAACCGGACTGCCCTGTTTAATCCTGAGGGCATTGGCAAAAGGTGATCACTTTCTGAGAAAACAGAGGCCTACAAGGAAATCAGCACACTGTATGAGCCGTTAAGCTGATTTAAACACACAGGGGATGCCTGGGGTTGAGCTCAAGATCTCTGAGGTGTGAGATGAGAATGAAACCATTGCACAGACTAATATTACTGAGCTTTAGTAGCAGGTGGTATAGTTGATCAGTCAGGAACCTGTCATTTGAAGAATAGTCCAATAGATCTGAGACACATGAAAATATTCTTCATTTTTCCCCTCCTCTTCCTCACCAAGAATAAAAATATTGCGATTGTGAACTTTAGCAATTACCAGCTTAAAACTTTTCACAGTTTATGCAATTATACGCAAAATGGCAGAACCAAGATACAGAACACACACTGGTAGATTGTACAAAAAAAAAATTCAAAATGACATTATAAGCATTTGGATCCATGATTGCAGTAACACTGTCTGCAGTTCTGACACATCAGATTCCAACAGAAACCATGATCAGATGACAGAAAAAGAAATTCACATAGGGATATATGATGCCTCAAGCACAGCGATATTTACTTTGCATTAAAATGTCTGAAACACATACTGCAGCACCTATATTATGTGCATGCTTGGAGGCTGTTCATAGCAACTTGAGGGAACTAGCAGTGGGTTCCTGGTATGTGCTTCTCCAGCAAACAAAAGCCACCATTGAAGGGATGAAAGTTAATGCCTGCATGTTTCTGGGATTAACAGACTCTGCCTGTAATGCAAAATTTTCACCAGGTTTCCCACATACATTTCATTATTCAGAACTCAAATTTCTTGCTCTTTTTCCCATTTCACCTTAACTCTCCTCCAGATTCTCAGATAAAAACCTATTACTACTAATTGGTAAGCAATATAAAAATGTCAAACCTAAGCAAGTCAGGCAAAAAAATTTTCACATTGCATAGGCCCAAATTTCAGGTGTCATCTTGCACAAACACATCTGTAGATGCTCTTCTGATAAACAAACAAACTGTTCCTGGTTTATTTGGTTTTAAAATTTCAGCATACAAGGGCACATCATTGGTGTATCTTAACAACAACTGGTTGATGTTAATAACCAAAATAATTGCAAGTTTTTGAAGCTCACATTTCAAAATCCAGCATCTGTAAGTATTAGGAGAACTTGTATAATTTGTGACTAATTAATCCTGGTATTCAGAAGTACAACCACAAATCGAATAGGCAATAGGTGCATAAAATCCAAGGTTAAATATTTCAAATACATATTTATATTTTATATATATTACATATTATAATAAACCAAATGTGGACACTGTACAGACATCTGGTACACCAGCTACAAATGCACTATAACTTCAGATTCATTTTTAGCTAATGAGTTAGTGTGGCTGAGATAAATTGCATGCAAGGCAAATTATCCTGTGAGAAAAATCTGCCCTCTAGATGGCATTTAACAGAGTACATCAATGACTATCTTCCAAAACTGTCAAAAATTTTGACAAACATGGCACAGCTTTCCTGGATGATATTGTGGAATATTGTAATTCTCCATGATAGAGGTCACCATACAGCAGCTACCACAAACCAACTGAAATGGCGGCATGACAGAACTTTTCAAAAAAGTTTCTTCACCAGAAAATGTTGTATATGGTCAGATTTCTGTTACTGCTCTTGAATGTTATGTTGCTTAATTTCACAATCAAACATGAAAGCACAGTCACCTACCAGAATTTCAGTTAGCTTATTAAATTTGCTAGTGCTTTTTCAACTAAAAATGCACAGCCTTTATTCTGAACTGAATTTTGACTGCATGCATAACGGGTATTAGTTTAAGGTCTTCATACAGAGACTGTCTTCAGTCTTTCTTGTAAGTAAAGTGCCAAGCACACTGCTGGTCCAAGAGAAATGCATCTATTTTAAATTACTATTAGCATAAAAATAAACAGTATTAACCATAACTCTATAACACCTTTGACTTGACAGAAAATACTTTCATTTATGGGAATAGAATACTCACAGACTGAGATAGAACTACCTGAGAGAACACTCATGCTCAGTCTATGTTCAAAACTGCTGGGTTTTGGGGTGTTAGAGTCAGCAGTAAAGCACTTTTTTAGACAATGCTTATGGAATCACTGTTTTCTGGGAGGATTTTAGGGTTGAGCACCAACTAGATAAAATTTTGCACGTATTATATTAGTGCATCATACTACTTAAGTGCTTCAAATAAACTGAAAAACATAACATGTGTCACACTATGTCATTACCAACTTCCTATAAGAAAGATTCATATGAAACTACATCATCAATAAGTTGTTTTCCAAAACCAATACTTTGTGAGTCTGTTTTTCAGAGAATGACTGAAGATTTCTCTTTTTAACATTTAAATCTGAATCAAGCAACTGCAGAAATTTACACTGACAAAGGGATGGGATTAGCTGACTCTTGCAATTTTTTCATCTCATTGCTTCAAAATTAGTTCGCATGCCCATAGCCTTTGGGCTCTGTACGTGATGCAATAACTAGCTTGGTGCCAGTATAACTTTTTAGACACAGACAGGGAACATTTTCTAAGAACAATACTAGAAACACAAACTCTTCAAAAGATAAAACATATAAAACTTAATTGCTTTCTAGCTGTTATCTTCCTTAGAAGGTTCAATCGTTTATTACACCATCTGGGCAAAATCATACCTGAAACATTCCAAGAGGACAAAGGTCTTACAAAATCCACAAAGATGCTAGATAAACTGCAGAAGTGTATCAGACAGGTATAACCAAGCACATGTGCCCAAAATACATTGGTAAATCCCTCAGATATCTTCATGCTCACACAAAATAGTCTGGTTTTGAGAGTGGAAAACTATGACAAGACAACCAATGCAACCGGTATTGCTGCTCTCCTTAACTTTGCCCCAGGTGAAAGTTGTCTTCCAAGTGTTTATTTTTTTTTCCCCTCTAGTTGATACTATGTTAGTGTGTTTACACTAAACGTCCTATTACAATCAACCCCTTAAGTAAACTTTGTAAAGGAAATAGAAGCTATTATTTCTAAGGCTGTAGCATGCAAGTGTTACTTCACTGAAGAACAGCTTACTGATCCATTCTGGCACACTAGGTGCTTTGCCAGCTTCTTTGTGGTGCATGTCATTTGCATTTGTTACAGCCAGTAACTGCAGAACTTTTCCTTCATACCTTCACCACTACAGAGTCCTGTTCAGTCACTGATGTGCAGCTCAGGATAACATCCTTTTAAGTGACAATTTGGAATAAACTGTACATAAAGCAGGTAGATGACTCACATTTCAGAAGCAGAAAGTGGATCTCCATATTACACCAGGAGAAACCTATCCTCTTTATCTAAGGTCTTCCTTAACTGCCAACCATTTTCTTCTCACTCCCCACAAAGATTAATTTACAGCAATTCCATGTTTGTAGATTTTGCCATTAGAGATAATGCATAATTTGTGCATATATATCTCCTGACAAACCTATATCTGGACAAACTCAGGTTATTAAAGGGAAGTTGTAGTGTTGCTTCCATTCCCACTGCTGCATTTTGGGCTTTGCACTCACCCATCCCCTAGCTCATAATACCCTTTTTTAATAGGGTTGCTTCCATTCCCACTGCTGCATTTTGGGCTTTGCACTCACCCATCCCCTAGCTCATAATACCCTTTTTTAATAGGGTTGCTTCCATTCCCACTGCTGCATTTTGGGCTTTGCACTCACCCATCCCCTAGCTCATAATATCCTTTTTTAAAAGATTAAGAAAAACCCTTCCTGATCATTGCTCACTCCTCAGAACTGAGGTGTCAGAACAAAATTCTCCACCCCTAACCTTGATCTTAGCGTATGTTTTATCCTACTCCTTCATGACAATGACACCAACATTAAAAGAGAACAAAAAAGGAGCACTAGCAGCAAGAATGTTGAAGAACTTAATGATATAAAGATTGTTAAGAGACACAAAACAGACCACTTCCCCCCCACACCCCCCGGAAATATAACAATTATTTCAGCAGGCTCAAGATGTTAACTTCATTTCATAACGTTAAAGATGATGACAAAATACTACCTTCTAACCATGATAACAATATACACACACACGCGTGTATATATACAGTACTTATATTTTTGTAAAACAAGATTTACTCCTAAAACAGTAAACTCTGCGTTAATATGCTCCTCCTCCCAACACAAACTCATGAAAACAGGTGAATGCCACATCCTTTCCTTGTCTATGTATAAGAATAATATGTCAGCTTTGAGGCCTAGAATAACCCATATTTTTTTTTATTTTTTATTATTCCATGTTTTGGCTGGTCACTGATGACCCCTCCTTGCCACAGCACAAGTTGCTGAGGCTGTGAAAGAGCGCAGGAGTAACCAGCCAACGACATTATAGAATAATAAGGTCAAAGTTGCATTGCATATTGCTGTCCTTACTCAAGCACTCCACACAGCATCCAAAAGGGGAAAATTAACCCTTTACTCATGCTCCCTAATCATATTTCTTATTACTCAAGTAAAATAGAGCAGGATGTCCCGCTAAGCTAGAGCAAGCAAAGTAGGATAAAATTCTCAGGGAAAGGAGGTTATAATTAAGGGTATTGCTTGCCTCCTCATTCTGCCTTTTGTGTCAAAAAAAAAAAAAGTTGCTAGTGAGGAGGACATGGAAGTGTCTTTTGTTATCCAAAGAAACGAACTATAGTTTTCATCCCACTAGGGGTTTCCACAGTAAATGGAGCTTTTCTTTCCTTCAGCCTTATTTTAACAGTTCTCAGACTGACAAGCTGCTATAAGCATCAAGTATCCTCTATTGGAACTGCACCAAGGAAAAACATCCTATCTTTATCCCTCAAGACAAAAAGAATTAATTTTAACGTAAAAGCAAAAAAAGATGCAAGTAGGGAAAACATGAATACTGATTTTCAATACAGGCATAGCAAGAGCTTATAAAAATTCAGTGCTTAATATATTTTCATATTCACACATATGCATACAGATATACATAAATAAATTGTGTATCATATATGCATACGTTTGTGTATATTTCATAGGTTCAAATAAAGTGATTGCTGTGCTTTTCTACTTAAATTCCAGGCATCTGATATTAGTTTCTTAAGTTAATGAGCCTGCACCCTTATCTTACTGCCCATATTGTATATGTTTTTCAAGCTGCCAGCTGTGCATCAGAGCTGCCTCATGATGTTCATGTTTGCTTATAGGCAAAAAAATTGAACAAGTATTTCTTAAGAACCCTGAAATTTACAAAGTAATGACACGGAAATGCCCCTTATTTTCTGGTGTCTTTGCTACTTATTCTATTTTCATTTTGTTTCTTGTTTGTTTGGGTTTTTTAAAAAAGAAATATGTCCAAAGTTTTCTATGCTTTCATTGGAGGGAAAAAAAATAATATTAGATTCACAGGCCTGATGCAAAGATTCCTTCCCCCATGACATAAGTGAAACTAACTCAGGCCAGGCAGCTTCTGGCTCATAGGGCACTACAGCTGAGGAATTAATTGCACCTCAGAGGTCCCCAGCTGAATGGAGAAGCCCACCAAGGACTGTGGGAGCCAGAAAAAGAGGAATGAAGAGACATAAAACACCTCCTTAGAGAAATGTCTTTTGTCAATTCTCCTTGAGTTTAGCTCTTTCATATTTTTCCCCACTGCCAAAATCAGCACAAAATGATTTTTATTTCTTTTTTTCAGTTACAACAGTATCAGGAAGAAAGCACAAAAGCAGCTATTTGCATAGCTTTAAAATGACACCACTGTTGTTACTCTTAACAGGATTTACACATTCAGAGGCTTTCCCACCAAGCTAAATGGAAACTTTTGGTTCATTTCATATTTGAGTCAACCTGAGCTCTTCATTTCCATCCAGATTTCTATTTGAGGGAGAGAATTCAATAATCACTTGATAATACTTGCCTGGGGAGTAATGTATTTCATTTTTGATAGAAAAATAAAATATCACAAGTGTTCCATTATTATAAATTGTCATGGCACAGGATAAGAAAGTGGGTTTTATGTACAGTCTACACCTTTTAATAATAGTTTTAAATGTTATTTTTTTAATTCAGATTTGGATAGGTTAAACAGAATTGAAAGAAATCACCAAGCACTTGTGAAGGATACTAGTAGTATGGTCAAATGCTTTGAAAAAGAAAAAATCAATAAATTTGTAAGCCATTTTTAAAGAAGCTGGAGCTAGTTACTATTTATAATAAATAAATAAAATCACTCCTGTATGCCAGTTACTCGTCTGCAAGAATGCTACCACTGCCCCAGCTGCAGAAAAAGCTCTACGTTAGGTGTTCTGCTTTAGGTGTATTGGAAGTGTGTGTCTGGGGGGGGGGGAGATTAATTAGAAATAAAGGCAAGAAGATAATTACGTCAAGAAAAAATGCACTTGTCCTTTGTGCCCTGACTTTGTTTCCTACTTACATACCCACCACTGATTTCCAGTAAGGAGAAAATGGAGAACTCGGGGGTTTTTTTTGGTTTTCACTGGTCTGAACATACTAACTGAGGATCAGAAGACCCACCACTGACTTTAGTGTCTGGATTAGTCTACAAGTGCAGCATTTAGGTTTTCATAGCTTTAGCTGTGATGTGTATAATGAGAAAGAGGTAATAGGATACACTTGTTTTGGCATTGTCCCCCTTGGTGCCTGCAATTTCATGACTAAAGCTGTTTGTCTGTTACGTATCACAATTCTTAGAGAAAAGCAGAAAAATATATATTAATTATGCTGGTGCTTACTGGATAAGCTTTTCTGAATGAGCATCTACACTCCCTGCTGAAGGATGCAATCTAGACAGATTTGAAAAGGGTCAGTAAGCGTGGGTTGGCCCAGTTCCAGAGCTAGGTGACACGGCCAAAACACAATAAAACAAAATGACAAAGTTAACCTCACAGTAATTTTAGCAACATTAGAAAGTCTTTAGCAGAGGTGCACTGACACTAAGGGGAGGTGATTGAATTTTAATTTCTTTCTTTAATCAAATGTATCTAAATTCATCATCCCTGAATAGCAAAACATATCAATAGCCAACTAGAAGATCATGCACAAAAGACAAAAGATCACACTCTTCAGATTCTGAGAGGCTTTATGCATACTCGTCCACATTCTTCAATCTTCAAAGGAGGTCATTCATATAAATTCAGTAAAGACAGTAATGTGTGAATCTGATGCTACCCTGACCCCTCTTCCACCTTCGAAAGCAACTCTAAAAGCTTAAACAGTAAAATTCAAGCAAAAAGGCACCTCCGCTGCTGCCAAACAGATAGATAGCCTATGCCTGAACTCAATTTACAAAACAGAGACATCACTGTATGTTAGCCACTTTAATGGATTCAAGTTTATTTTCAGAATATACATCTACCTTCAGCAAACCGCAAAGCCCAAACAGAATAAAAATGCTGAGAGACAGCAATCTATAAGTAAAACAGACATTTGAAAGAACAAAATTAACAAATCATAATAATTATTTTATTTGCATAGTAAACAAGGGGTTTGCCTTCAGAATTTGCCACGGCAGGAACAACAATAAGGCTTGTAAATCTACTAATCCAGAAGTCGAAAAATATATTGGACCTGTTCATGCACATGCAGAAAGCTGTCAGGAGCTCTGATATAGTCACCCTCAGGTCTAATCCCATTATATCGGATGAAACACTACAAGCATTCATACAAGACTAACCCTAACCAAGAAACGTCAGGAAATCCCTATAGTACCGTAGGTGTCCGGCCTTAAGCATTGCTAGAACAGCAACAAGCTGCAAGCAATCTATGAATCTAGAAATGGCAGTAAATAGGATTGCTTTCAGTTTATGAGCTGGTAAGCCTGTTTCATAGAGCAGTTCGCAGTAACCGACAGTTAAAGCATTAGGTCATCCAGTAATGCTTGTGCTACATGCCAAGAGGCATGGTGCCATGAAGACTGACAAAACTCTAACACACACACACACACACACAGACACAAAAATTATGAGAAATGTTCAGCTGAAGGTAGCCATATCTAGAGAAGATGAGCAAGAGTTCAAGAAACTGTTCTAAGCCATAAGCATTGCTAGAAGGGAGCATACACAAAAGTAAGGAGAAAGTTTCTGACTGGTTACTAAAACCATGGAAACAGTTGCAACAATCGTGTGTTGGTACTAAACAATCCGTCTCTTCCTCAAAACATTTCAACAGTCTCAAGCTGCTATTTTTATTACTTTCTTGGAACTTATTTTTCTTCTTTTTCCTTGGAATTAATTGCAACTTAAATTCAAGGTAGAGAATGTTTTCAGAGATAATCTTTTTGGTGCTTTTTTGTGCCATAGAAGAATTTGTTTGTCACATTGCGATGTGCTTAGTTTTGAAGGTAGTCACTTAATATCTTTTGCATTCATTTCATGGGTGGAACAAAGCAATGACCTAGCTAAGAATTTAGAAACATCACTTCTGCTCTTCCTACTGACTGAAACAAGCAAGGTGCAAAAGGATAGAACAGTGAGTCATATTTCCTTCCATTCACTCAGTAAATCAAGCACAGAGATGAAAACACACAAAAGATATTAAGACTAAACCTGAAAGAGTTATTGATGAAAACATCTCCAGAAAATGGAGAGGAAGCAAGTGCTCTACATTATTGTAAATGGATGCTAGCAGCAAACTTGGCTAGGAATATTTTTATCAGTGCTATGTCTAAACTGTACTGGAAAGAGACAGAATAAGAAATGGAATAGTATAAAGAACAAAAGATCTATATAAGACTTAATTATTTCAATTCCTGTTATATGCAGTCTTCCAGAGAAACTCAAGGAAGAATGACTCTGAACTAAGTTTATATTCTCTTATTTAAAGCTGATTACCAGTTTGGTATTGGTACATCATGACTTTAAAATTACTTAATACACATGTAAATTTTAGAGAAGAACATCTTCCAGCAGCCTGCATATTCTTTAAGGAGCATATCAACCCTTACACAGAGGTTTAGTAAAAGGTCTCTCTCCCATTTTGGTCCACCAAGTCAGGCATAAATACAGAACAAACTTTACATGGACTTGCTGCACAGATATAAATTTTCCCTATAAATCTATGTCTATCCCCTATAGTATCTATGTCTATCTAGCATTTAGCTGAACATCATCTCTTTTTCTTTTTTTTACCTCCACAATTTAGAATTGCTTTACAAAAAAACCTAGGAGAAAATTCCAGCCTGAATCTTAGAAATCAGGTTCAACTAAATTAGAATGAGCTCTAAGGCATAAGAGGTGAAACAGCTTATTCCACTAAATCCAGGATGACAGGAAAAGAACCATGAGGATAGACAAGATGAGTAGAATCATTTTTCTGTTGGAGCACGGCACAGATGAAATGATTTCTTTAAAGAACTTATTTTTTTAATGTTGTAAGTTTCTTCTTAAAAGCGCTGGGTTTGCTTGGAAATGTAGCCCTTCCTCTAAATTAATCAAGCTCCTCTAAATTAAAAGTTCAATGTATTAATATATTGGGGAAAAAAAGGCTTTTGATCTTCCTCATCACTAACAACACAAGATAAGCCACAAGATCTCTTGTCTGTACCAACTCCTTTCCTGCTTCTTTGAATTGCCAAGCTGTTTTCCTTACCTACAAGATGAACATCCCAGTACTCAGAGCACAATACCTCAAGAATGCAGAATATATAAATTTTGGCATTTGATTGGGAACGTATCTTAAGGAAAAAAGAACAAATCTGTCAATCATGCTCTCACAGGCAGAAGGCAACAGAGCAGTGGTTTAGAACAGGTGCTTTGTTGTTATACTGTATCACAGAAATTTTGAAGGTGGAGAAAAACAGTCTTTCTTGTTCCCAAACCCTGCTTAAATCTGGAATTTTTAGGAAATTAAGAAGATTGCATTTAAGAACGTATACTATACAATTTAGCTGGCTCATGTAAAGTACTTTTAGAGATATTTATTAACTAAATAGACATAAATTATTTACATTTTAACATTGATATAGTTAGAGATGAAGGGAATAACATTGTACTGCATTCAAGATCCTAAAAAGCCTAAAGGGAAAGCTGGACCAATAGAAAGATTTATTTTAAAGCTAACCGACAGAAAACCTGGCTACTTGCAACTCAGAAGCAGTACTTGCACTGGACTTCTGCAAAAGTGGAAAACTTGTGCATGCCTCAGAAAAGGAGAGGTTCATATCCGTCTCTGTTCCTCATAATGCAGTCAGTATAGTACACTGTAAAGGATTAACAATATATATGTATACCAAATTCAGATTTTTACAGAAATTCTAGATTTTTTTTAATAGAGCCTTGCTAAACTTAAACAATATCAAACCACTCATGAAAGTCAGCAATTCAAAATTTTCAGTTGGTTTGACTGAATTGCCTCCAAATACGTACAGACAGGCATATGCACACCCAGGTATTCTATATGCAGGAATTATTGAGGCCTAGGGCTACATCTTTCAAAAATGTAGATTATTATTTTTGTGTGATGTGTCACACATTATTTGAAGTGTTATTTAAAATATTTCTCTTGGATTTCAGTACTCTTTAACTAATTATTTGGAGATTAAATTATTGCTTACAGAAGGTGTTGCTCAATTCCTTCTAAAATCCTTTTGTGAAAGGAGGAAGAGTGGAGGCAAAAAAAGGTAGAAGAGTTCTCTTTTTTCCATGAAAATTCCTCATTTTTTCTTGTATTTTGATATTTCTAGTAATGGATCACATCAGCAGTCCAGTACTATTCCTACAGTAAGAGCTAGCGAGCATAATTTTCTGCTCTTGACAAGCTCCCCCTTAAATGTGCCTCTTAGATGTGATGCCCTATGTCACCGCCTAGCTCTCTGCAGCCTCTGTTTCCATGGCTGCTTTTAAAGGTTTTAAAGCCTCCTTTTCACCTGAAAATGTAAATTGGGAAACTCTATCAGGAGGATTGCCTAGTAAGTATTTTTAATCAAAAACTAAATTTTAGGAGATACACATTTATAGCAAGCTTCTGTTAATACAACCTACAAAAGTTGCAAGCACGTCAGTTTTGCACACATAAAAACTGCATTTGTGTGAATAAACTGGGCAATTCGCAAACATTAACTTGACCAGTCATCTGGTTTGTGTGTACAAATGCAGATTTGCTGTGTGTGTAATGCTTGAGCTAGCAAATTTCCAATTGGAAATATAGAAATATCAGTAGTTTTATAGTCAGATTGTTGAATAAAAGCTAAAACATTTCAGAACCGGTCTTTAACATTAAAGAACAAAAAATTCCCTGAGAATATTACATAAGGTTCAATAGGATTCAGCAATAGGTTCAACAATACCCTATTGTGAACCTGTATCTTCCAGAACTCTCAGAGTTAGGATCTTAAGGAAGATGTGAAACAAAATCATTCAAAAGCAGAAAAAAATGTATAAATAAATAATGCTGCACAAGATTTTCTATTCTATTGGCTGGAAAACATTGAACTCTGACACATTTAATGGATAATCAGTTTGTAGCGCACAGCGTAGCATAATTACAGACTACGGTATGAAACAAGGCCTGAAATCGTTATGCCTATGGAATACCAAAGTAGAAGAAAACCTGAATTTGTTTCCAGCCCTGAGCTGAAACAAAAAGGACTCATGATCCAGAAGTGGTATCCTGTGAGTGAGTTACTAAATAGCTTTTAGAGGGCTAACATAGACCTGTAAGGCCCTGTATAGTTTGTAACACAATCACATCCCGAGGATCCCAAGCTTAAGCAACCGCACTAATTACACTTGTGACAACATGGTACTGAGAGGCAGCTTATCACACATGGGCTTCCACAGTGCCTTTAAGTACCTGCTCCCCAGCCTGAGCTCCTTTCAACACCTAAACCAAACCAACAGGGCTAGATCACTAACACAGCGCTTATCCTTCAGTAGTAATACATACATCACATATACATCTAGCTCCCACGTGCTGATGCATGAACCCAGAAAGAAAAGAACAAAAAAAAAAAAGAGCAACAAAAAACCAAAAACCAAACCACCACCACACAACATCACATAGAAGAGCAAGGTGCAATCCAATCATGTAAAACTTCTTTAAGTCTTCAAAGAGTCTCTGAACCCTAGACCTAACCAAAATGTATCATCTTCTGACCCTAATTGTCACAGTGATAAGCTGCTTGGGCAACAGCAGCAGTTTGAGCTTGTCCCAAGTCACAGAGCATCAGTCGGAGGGATCAGTTCTGGAGAAGAACTGCAGCTTAAAAAGCTGATGGAGCTTTTCATGCACTCACTGAGCATCAGCTGTTCAAACTCCCTCAAAGGATGCGCTCCTGAGTCTCATGGCATTTGGCCAAAAGCAGCAGGATTCTCAATCAGTAGCAATGAGAGAGAGTAAACTTTTCTCCAACATGGGCACTGATGTCAAAAACCAGCCAGTCCTCTAGGATAAGAGAGATAATTTCAGTGGCATATGTCTCAGCTAATTCTGATCTTTCAAACACTGGCTAAAGTTATGGGGCAATATCTGTGGAAATCTAACCTCTCAAGGACACATGCATAGGGAAACAGATGGCTTGCAACAGACTGTTTAATCCCAAATCAAATAACAGAATCAGCACTTCAGAACGACTGCTTATGTAGACACTTCTGTTAGAAACTGTGGCCCACAGACAGGCAGCTTATGCAACAAGACCCCCAGAAAAACTTATATGATATATAAACAAAATCTAGAATTCAACATCTTAAAAAACAATTTTCCAAAAGCATGCTATAGTTATAAACAAGTCACCTGATCTTTTCTGGAACAAATTACCTCATTTTGCATATTGACTTCTGTAGTATAAATAATACTTTAAAATATATAAGAAACGAGCATTTTACTTATTCTTACCTCCTTCATAAAGAGCCATTATGCCTCAAAACTTATAAATTTTATCATCTTCTGAAACCAGGAAAAATCAGCTGGTGTAAAGTGACCAAAGAACAAAACAAAACAAAAAATGGTTTTCTTAACATTTAAAGAATTTTGTCACAATGTGGTGCACCAGGAAGCCCAGAAAGCACAGAGCATAAGAATAGCTCAAGAAGTGATATACTCTTGAGAATGCACTCTTGAGAAAAACAACAGCTTCACTACAGCGTGAAACTCAGCATCTCTGACATTATTGAATGTAATCTTAGAAACACATCAAGAGAATTAGCTGCTTGCTCACATGAATATTGGAGCGGGGAAAAGTGTTCATTTTACATCCTAGTATTTGAGATTCATATTGAAATGTTTTGGGGTTTTTTATTTGACCACTGAAACAACTAATGATTAAATCTCCAAAGACCCCAGGTCACCTGCCTGCTGCATAACTGCTCACCAGCGAAGCCAGTTTGCCCTGAGAAGTGCAAGTACCTCTCCAGCAGCACATGACTGCACCAGGCTCTGTACCTGCCTTTACCCAACACACCTTCAGTTCTAAATCCTCACCTTTATGAGGAGTATCTCATACTTTAAATATTACTACCTTTACTGCAACTCATATCTTCTAAAACATGAAGTCAGCCTGTTACCTAGTAGAAATCCTTAGAAACTAAGAAACATTTTAAAAGCTGGTGTATAGAACCAACAACTGTCTTATACTGTTGTTGAATTTCAACTTGTTTGGTGTTGAGCACAATGAAGGAAGAGATTTTATCCCCAGAACCCTACACCTTCAGTTTAAGGGCAGGGAGTTGCTTTGTTTACCTCAAGATCAGGCCCATGATTTATCGTGTTGGAATTCAACGAAGGCTCAAGGTAGGAGTGTCTATGATCCATGCTTGGGATTACTCTTTTAGTCAACAGGAAGATTTAATCTGAATATCTTTAAAATACCTTAGTGCACAAGGGATTCTGTGATTGGCAGCCACTAAGCAAACTGAAACCCACATCCTTCTAAATAATCACTGAAACAATTTTTCCAGCTGCAGTGATTCCATGATTGCAATAAACTATAGTAGCATACCATGTATAAAATGGACATCCGTTCATAGTTTTTGGAGATTGTATCATTGCTGGCAAGAAGGTGGTATAATTCCTGAATTATAGAAACATTTTATTGATCTAAAACTCCCCTTTTAAGAGTTACATTTTCTTTTTTCCAGTTCCTTCCTGAAAACCATTGCATGATGTTACTGAGCCATCTCAAAAGCAGGAACGCTTCAGCAGTGAACCAGTCATATATAAATAATGTAGATCAATAATTTTTAACATATGGTCTGCAGACTCTTTGGGTTCACACAGCCTTGCTAAGAAAAGGAAGCTTACTGCAGTAAGTTAACCTTTGCTGCACAGAGAGACATGCCTCCACTGAAAAGTACTTGGGGATCCACAAATCAAAAAGGTTATAAGCCACTGATGTAAGCAATCTGTAAGCAGTTTTAATGCCTTGTAGATTAGAAACACCATTTCCATTTACTATTTAAACAATACACAGAGATTTAGGGCCTCATTAATTTATCCGATGGAAATACTGAAATTTCAGAATATAATTGTACCAAACTGCCAACTGTGAAAACATTAAATAATTTAGCCAAATAATGTTTTGATGAAGTAAAACCCTACAATTTTGTACCTGTTCTAGTTTTGCACAGCTCTTCATATCTTAGCTCCCTTGAAATGTTTTGTGGGTTTTTTTTTTCATTCTTGTTACTGACAAACAAAAGCAGCAGAGAAAAAAAAATAGTACAGCTAGGAGAAAGAGATTATCTTTGAAGAAATCAGTAGAATTAAACTCTGACAAAAAGCATACAGATTCAGTAAGCCTGTTAAATATAGACAACGCTGACAAATAGTCTATATTTGTTTGAAGAGCTTATGGGCTTCCCCCCAGTACTATTGAAATGATGTCCTTATCTCAAGTACTTTTCACATATTAGAGAAGTGGTAAATTTCACAAAGCATACACTAAGGTTTTGCATTTCCATTCCAAGTGAAACGCACTTCAGTAAGTAAACATGAGTATTCAATAAAACTGTTGATGGAGACAATGGAAAAAAACACCCACCCATTTCAAAATACATTGATAAGTAAATCATTCTAAAAGCATTGGATAACACTGTGAAACTCTGAAAAGCCAAGTCAGTCAAAGCTGAGAACAGTGTTAGCACAATTTTTAGTATTCAGGTCTGGGGGAGTGTGGGGTGTGTTTTTTTCCCCAGATCCTCATTGTGCTTGACAAACATAAAACAGGATGTCTGTATTATAATATTTTATAATTCTGTAGATACTTAAGTGCATCAATTGAGAATAATCACATCCCTCTTCAGGACTGAGAGCATACTAAACAGCATGCACATACTCCTTTTCAAATGTTTCACACAGTTGGGGTGCGTGGGGGGTGGGGTGGGGGGGTGACTTGCTTAAGAAATGTTTTTTATGATTTTTGAAAGCCCTGAAATTCATAGTGGGTTGGGTTTGAGTACCTCAGGATTTCTATTCTCGGAACTTATTAGAAATTCATAGACAAAGTAACTTCTCTTACTGGAGTACAGCACAAGGGGTCACCATCAAGAACCATGGCCTCCGTATTCTAGTCGCTAATTTAAAAATATGTCATGACTTTGCAAATGGTGTACGCACATGCCTAACTTTACATGCTACCAGATAGTCTCACTGGATTCAGCAAGGCCATCTACAGCAAGTTAAAAGCAAACAAGTTTTTAAAGGTTGGTGCTGTAAAGACCTACATATTCTCTAAGATTACGCAAATGAAGAAACAAACAAGGTGAAGAGTACCAATTTATTTATAAGATTCTTAATTTACCTCCTAACCTATTTTTACCCTTTCTTCACCAAGACTTATCTGCCAAATCTGCCAAAAATCTTACACAATTAATATTTTCAAATTAAATTAGTTGAAAAGCTCTGCATAATCTTTCCATACCACCGTACTTCACAAGACTCTTCTGAGATACCTATTGCTTTATGTAAAGTTCATAAAAATTGGAAGGGGATTTGTGACAGTGGAGGAAGAGCTCCTGTGGCAGTGTCTCACCAGAGACAAAGAATGATATGGGCCAGTTTCAGTGTTGGTGTGTCGTTTTCTGGAACAAGCATTTAGAACCTTGGTCTTATTTCTAATCCATCCCTCTGAACAGGACTGTTATTTTTGACCTTTTCACTGTAGTATTCTGATAAATTATATGTGGTGAGTAGGCAGGAAAGAAGAGCCCTCAGAGTAAGATTAATTTTAAACATATTAAAAAAAGAAAACCCAAGGAGATGACAAATGCAGTTCGCAGAGCAACAACCCATGGTTGTCTCAAACAGTCATGTTCTGCATTAAACTTCTGCATACTGCCCCAGCAACTGCTTCTTAGACGCCACCATATTCAGACATTTGGCAAAATGATGCATTGCAGTGGCCTATATTTGTATCTCAGTAGCAGGTCCACAACTATAAAAATCCTAGTTAATCAAAGATAATAAAAACAAGATGTAATGTGTTTCCTCAGGTAGGGAGAAGTCAAGCAGGACACCATTCTTTCACACTATCTTAAAAAACAGTAGTCAGATGCCCTCAATCAAGGCAGAGGTCAGTCCTCCAGCAAGTTTGACTTTTTTCATCTCGTTTCTTAAATTTTTCATTTTTTCCGTCTCCCTGATTTAAAGTTTGAGCCAGTTTTTCATCCTTTTACCTATTTCTTCCAGACAATCTACATTTTGACAGACTAACTTATTGAGTGTAATCAGTTATAATTTTACCAAACAAACATTATATAGACACTAGACAATAATCTACATTGTAGTCTGCCAGTCAGATTCAGTCTCAAAAATCACATTAATCAGATTTTTCTGTTTCTCTTCAGAGCTGTCATCAAATTACATTTGAATAGACTCTGCAGATCATATGAACTAAGCTGAGCCATATGGGATAAGCAATAAAAAGATGGGTAATTTGTCTAATGTCAGTCTTCCATCTAAAGAAGGGGTACCCTTGAAAATGGTCCAGCAATCTACAACTTCTGAAAGCATGCTTAGACCATAAAAAGCTTTAAAATGTTTGCAAATAACAACAAAATGCTAGTAGTTACTCTTATTGTACCAAAGCAATGAGACTCTCACCAACCTAGGCTGATTATAAATGCATCTCAATTGCTGAGTAATCAGGGGTAATGACTTGAGGAACACGTAAAATGAAAACCTATGGTCTAGGACACTTTACCCAAGATTTCTTATCCTACAAATACTTCTGTAATGTTCAATAAAAATCTACTTTCTACAAAATTTAATTTCAAATCTTTTCTTACATATAACTGAACTTCGATTCTATTAAACGGTGGTTAGCAAAATCCTCTATGGCCATACCGTTTGTGCCTGTGGCATAATTTCTATCATCCAGCCTACTCTAGATCGTTTCAATAACTCTTTCTGCATTGATAAAATTGACTGCTGTGTACTCTTCTTATGTTCCTGGAACTACAGGTGCTGTAGACTTCCAGCTTCCTCAGAAATTACATTCTCATCCTTCAGCCTTTGACATAGTAACATTTTTTTCTTTGCCTTTCACTGTAAACAGGTTATTTTCACTTTTTTTTTTAACTGCCAGAAATAATCATTAAAATTATATCATAAAGCTCCAGTTACTGGTATGTACCAAAATAGGAGGATAGTTTTTTTTTTTCTCTCTCTCTTTTTATCCCTTTAAATAGTTGTGTATTTTTGTGTGGCAGAAAGATAATAGGAATAACACAGGAATGCTAGGCATTCAGGTTGCTTGTTTTCCTAAAATTGTTTACTTAATGCTTCTCCCCCACCCCTTGAGTATAGTTCTTGCCAAGACATATAGATTTATATTCACTCCATTTTCCAGTGCAACTTTTGGAAAGCTAACACATACACTATGCACTAGGAGCAACTTCTAAGCTGCAGGCAGAATAAAACAAATCCAAAAAGTAAATGTACCTTTGCAGAAAACTGTTGAGTGGATTTAAGTTACAAC
This sequence comes from Falco cherrug, assembly GCF_023634085.1. Classification (NCBI taxonomy): domain Eukaryota; kingdom Metazoa; phylum Chordata; class Aves; order Falconiformes; family Falconidae; genus Falco; species Falco cherrug. The sequence goes on along the minus strand of NC_073704.1, from coordinate 23,447,022 downwards.
AATAAACAATAAATAATAAAGTCTTTCTGAAAGCTAGAGAAGCACAAGTGTCCTTTTCATTGATTTTATCTCTTCATCACACACAACAAATCTGTGTCAACATGAGTGGCAGGTCTCCGAGGTAAAAAATGTACAAGTCAAGGCCATAAAAGCAGACCACATGCTTAGGAATTTGTCTATTGTAACCATAATGAGGTGGCCTGCTGTCTCTAAGGAGACAATTCATGATACAGCATATGCCTAGAGAGAAGTGAAAGACTATTTTATGAATCCAATACAGTCAGCTGTAAGTCAATGAAGATTCAATTTCTTAAAGTGACAGAGAGGAAGAAAGCATTCATGTGAAGAGCAGAGTTGTGAATAACCTGTTTATATGTAACTAGATATTGCCCTGCAACTATACTATAACCTACTGGAATCAGCACAGCTACTCATGTAAGTAAAGATTAATCATGTAGTCCTTCAAGAGGAGGCCTTTGATGCATAACATGATCTACCCTATTTACATAAATACCATTTTTCAGCACTCTATTAATCTTGACAGTACTTCAGAGGGGTTGCCAGTATTAAAACCCATTTTCTGGAACATACTGAGGAATAAGGAAGCAAAACAGTTTCTTCATGTTTATACTGTGCCTTACTACTCTCCCACAATACAAAACTCACTTTGGGTGACTGAGCTATGCTATAATCACTGTACAAAGCATATAGCATTAAAACACAAAAGGAAGCTGCAGCCTCAAAAGCCATGGAAAATTAGGGTATCGGTGGCTGCTGCCGGAAGTATTTGCAGAAGTTTGCTCAGAGAGGTGTAAGCTGCGCCGTTTCACTGCAATGGTTGCTAACGGTGAAGAAAAAAAATATTCGTGGAGAATTGCCTATCATCTGAAATGACATTTCATGTGTTTAAATGGGTCGGGAGGGGGACAGAGGACTGAATGTAGTCTTTTAACAAATCCTTTACCCTGGGCACATGAGAACAGGAAGGGAAGAGCTGATTAAAGAAAATAAGAACTGCAGGACCAAGAATGGAAAAGTGTGGGGTGTCTGCATGTCCTATTGGAAAGGAACACATAGTAGAAAATAATATCTTTACTTTTTAAACTTTAACAGAGGAAAAGGACTCTTAAGACAGGCAGTGCTGAAAGGTTTTTTGATCATTATTTTTCCTATAGGAAGTTATATAGTAATTAAACAGGTTTTGTACACAATGGGAGATTTTGTTTCAAATCCTGCAAATTGAGTACATGGGTATAGAGCACTGTCCCAGAAGTTTACATAAAGTACCCAATATCTTCAGTCAGCCCCTACTTTCATATTCTTCAGTAGTCACTCATGTAAGCACATTTAGTCATAAAGGTTTTTTCCAAATGCTCTCTCACACATGCAGTTGAGGGAAGCAATACCAATATCAACAGAGTAGTTGATTATGGATTTATAGTCTATAAATGTGAGGGCATATGCTGACACTCCAAAATGGATGTCAAATGTTCACACAGCCTCACACAGTCATGAAGTGTAAAATAAGACACAAGTGGCTTGGATAAAGTCATTTAGCATCTGCTCCAGCTGTATTAACTCAGGTTGGACATTACACAGTAGCATGATACAGACACAGACAAGCAACAGCACACATAAGACAGCTTGATTACATCGTAGCCAAAAGTGAACTATCATGCAGGAGACCTGGGTTACCAGACAGGCGCTCCCTCACCATTATACTAGTTTTAAGTGGAACATTAATGTGTCTTTTAATCCTATCAACCCTGAATGCTATCCAGAGTCCTCTATCTTTACTCCCTTACAAAAAGAAAAAACTGTTTTCAAGGCATTGCACCTCATGTAACATATGCATCAACAGTAACCCAATGTACTTGCTGTTGAGAGACAGTTGATCATAAAATGTAAATCAAAGCAAAGCCAAAAAAAGGTACCTTAAACCCCTGAAGTTTTCTTCACTTCACCTAGACACCAAAACTGTGTCTGACAAGCACAAACACTTTCTTGGAAAAGGATGCACTGACAGCATATCCCATTTAAAGGTCTAGAGCCTTCACCATCAGAAACAATCATCACTCAAAATGTAAAGGGAAGGGGAGGGAGATACTGCTTTCTGATGTAGTTTTACCTTAAGGCTCATTACAAATAAACAAGAAGTAAAGGAAAAAATTGATCACATGAAGAATCACAACTGTTCTTGGCAAAGCGTGGACAGTAATCATGAACAAAATTTACATGAACTGTCTGGGGGTAAGTCAGAATTTCTGTAGCTTACAAAAATGGATGGCACACAATAATGCTAAACAGAAGTGCTAGTTCTTGAGGGGTTGTGGGGAGCATTTAGTATTCTGCATGTTTGTTCACATTAGTCTCTGTAGTCCAAGCAGATGGATGTCAGTCTGTCTCTCTCTCACACACACACCCACATTAGCAAGGCAGAAAAAAGAATATTTTAATTTAGTGCTGCAAGTTTACTCTTGCCACCTGTTTTTACCGTTACCAATTAAAATTGATTGTTTTTGTATCACAGGTAGTTAATAATTTTGTTGCTTTGGATCTACTCGCTCAAATCATCTAAACTTGGGGACTGCGGTATTCATCAAGTCAAAACGATTATCAATAGGTGATAGTAGAGCAATAATTCAGATGACTCCAAAATGCAGGACCAGTACTGCTAGGCTTGACCAAAAAAGCCCTCTTTGCCTTGCGATAGCCAGCTTTTTGCTTTCCTTCTCCAGCCTCTTTTCATCTCCTGTTCTTTTGTTTTACCAATTTTCTCCTTTTTGGTTCTATTCTCTTATTTTTTTAATAGATGTGTGTTCTCACTCCTGTTTCTCCATCCAGCACAAGTTGAATGGTTCCATTTTTTAGCACTAAATGAACTGATACAAAGTCAGTTCAGGGTGTTGTCACAATTTAAGGGGTTAATAACAAAGCAAACAAGAGAAGACTGGTCCCAAGTGCTGCTGCCTAGCCCTGGGGATATATGGTAGCCCCTTGTGAACATCACCATCAGCTTTAAAACCCAAAGAGCCATTATTAAACTGAATCACAACAAGACATTTTAACTATTGGAAGAAATGCTGTCTTTACTTATTTTTGTCCATCTGCTCTCCATGTTCTTCTGACTAATGCTGGCCAAGCTGCAGATACAGAAAACACCATCTCGTGCAGAATCCAGATATCAGGTAACAGATTCATAATTCTTTGGCTATGATCCAATACATAGAACTCAATCCTCAGCTGTCTCCAGCCTTTTACAAAAGCTTTCAAAGAACCACCAGAACAAAAGAACTGAAATTTAGGTCTGATGGACCAATCCAAATAGAGTTTCATTGAATATTAATGAAAATATTAAATGCTTTTCCAGTAAGAATTGGCAATATCAGTAGATTTTCTAGCATCTTACAAGTTGTTCTTGAATATTTGAGTGACTGAACAATATTAACGAAAAAATTTGAACTGTAGAAGTTTCATGACTCATCATGAAGTAAATTTTATTCTATTAAATAACGTAATTTGCTACTCGTTTGTTATACCTATGTTCAAATGTTTCAGACTAGCCCATTACAGAGCAGAACAGGTATCACATGACTTCAATTGCATGAACAATCATTCAATATGAAAAAGAGCATAAGGCTGATGTGAACAATTTATAAAAAAGCACAAACTGAAATTTGTTCATAGTCACTTTTTCCTACTCAACATTCAATCTGCAAACACTGTGTATTTATTGTATACTTTTAGAATACTTCTATTATGCTTCTATAAACCTAATCATCTTGGTTAATAGATTAACATTTAACTATGTAAAGCAATTTTTCCCTCCAGACAGAAATTTTATTGAAAGACAAGCAGAGTTGTAGCGCCATGGATTTTATATTACGAAATGATGAAGAAGGTAGAAGCTTCAACGGTGATTGCTTAGAAGTGCATCTTCATTATATCCAATATTGTTAAGAGCAAGTTCTGCTCTAATTAAGCTTCATCCCTGGTTGTCCGATTGCTTTTGCTCATGGATGCATACCAATTTGTATATTATAAAGAATCTTCTATTGATTCTATGAAGTTGACAATTTGCCTAATGGAGGGCAAGAATAATTTGTGACTGTGACTTCCTTCCCTTTCCAAAGTGTGCCTCTACAGAATTTGCAGATGACGTATGATCAGTGCACATTAGGTTCAGAATGAAAACATTTGTCAGCCAGATACCTAATGGCCCAATTTTCAGTGAATAGATGATGTTTGAAATTTGCCAGTTTTCACTGGTCTTTTAATTACAGCTGCGATAGGTATGGTTTAGTTCACCTCAGGTATTTACCTAACAAGTACAAAAGGCCTGAAGGTCTTAGGTACTCTCATGTTCACCTTACAAAGCTTAAATCTGTGGAATCAAACATATGTCCTTTCCAATGAGACTGAGAACTAGAGGTCAGAGGCAGAACTTCAATACCTAAAACCTGAAATAGTAGACTGAACCGAATTCCTAAACCCCAAAGGACTGGTTGGTTTAACAATGTTTCTTCCACCTGCTTGGAAAAGCAGACTTGCTCATCAGACATGTGATAAAAGTATAAGCTTGCATCCATTGTTTTCACCACTACAAGTACTGTATTAAAACCCCCACACTTCTCTAATTCTGGTGATTTTTCCCTCCCACCACCACTGTCATACATGAAGAGGATTTAAAACTGATTCAACACTGTAGTAGAATTTCCTGTTTTGGATGCTATTTATTAATATCTGAAAATAGCATGCTGGAAAAAATTCTTTTTAGAGCGGTAAGAAGGCAATTCAGAGCCCTTGCCTCATCTTTTAATTGAGCACAATTAAGCTGCTATGTTACTTAAGCAAATTCAAAATCTCAGCATTTAATTTATTTAATTATCTATGAAGATCTTCACAAAGATTCAACCATTTGTGTTTCTCTCTGCCTTACAGAAAACGTTTCAAAAATGAAAACACAGAGGCAGAGATTTCACGTTGTGTTATATGCTGTCAAAGAGGTCTCTCTTTCTCTCCCTTTCTGTTGTTTCCAGCCATCCTTCCCTCCATTCTCCTTTGTTGGCTAAAGTAGCTTACTGACTGTAATAAAGGGAGCCCAAGTGTCAGCTTGAGACTGCCATGAAAACTAACATTCACATAAACCATTTTTTCCACTTTTGTTAAGCTCCTTATCAAAAGAACTCTCCCTCTCTCTCTCTTTTACTCTCCCTCGTCTTCTGTCCTTTTTAGGATATCTTTCTAATTTTATTGAGACTTCCCTGTTAAGGTACAGCACTATAGTTCAGTAACTATAGGAAAGTGAACCCAAAAGAGCCAGCTTGAGACTACCACAAACCATTTTCACTTCTTATGTTAACATTTCATCTCAAAGGACTCTTTTCTCTCTCTGTCAGTTGCAAGGCATCTCTTTGTCTCTATTGTGCTTACTGCGCTAAGGTGCCTCATTGACTGGAGTGAAGTGAACTCAAGCATGCCAACTTGAGGCTGGCACACATTTTTTAATTTGGTTGAAGCTGAAACCCTAAGGGACTCAGTTTCTGAGCAGCAACGTTCCTCCCCCTACCCCATGCCTACTCCACTGAGGTAACTTGAAGATATATTTGCTTTAATAATGTTTTCTATATTATATATTTAATTTGAGAGAATTTCATGGATCATAACCCTGCAGGTCATTCAAGGATATTTCTTTTATTCCTCACCACCTTGCAGAGAACCTGGAATACTGCAGTAAAGTGAATACCAAATTGCCAAACACACAGCTCCATACCTGCCAAATAGCTAGGAAAATGTAACAGTAAGGTCTGCTTTTAGGAGAAATACCTCTGAAAATACTTTTTTCCTCTTTTGTTGGGAAAAGATCCTCACTTTAGCCTTCGATGTTTGAAGTCAACTGAAATAATCAGTATATGCTTCCAAGCTAAGTCCTAATCATTTTGGTTTGACCTTTATAAGGTATCCTTTATTCCCTTGAAGACTTCTTTCTTGGTGACAATCTAATGATTAAATATAAAACAACTAAGATGAAAAGAACTATGCCAACCAAACTCTCATCCCTGAGTGGAAAGATGAGGACCAAAACTGACTAGACTACAGGTTCCCATGCCAGAGTTTAAGTCAGCTGCTGTTGTCACTTATAACTAGCAATTCCTTTGGTACCCAAATGCTTCACTGGACTAATGACACAGAAGAAGGAATCCAGTATGCAATACTTGCCATCATTTTTTGTTTGTTTTCAGTGATGTCCTTAACCTACTTGCTACGTCTTTCACAATTTCTGACAATGTTCAGTTAGCTCAGTTTAGAATTCTTCTCGCTCTTCTATACTGCTAAAATAAGTCAGTCAGTTTTGAATTGGAAAACAAGAAGGGAAGTTTTTGATAACACTGGGTTTATCCTTCAGTTTCTTGTAGCCAAAACCCTACACATTGCTGGCAAGAAAGATCTATGTGTCTGAATTCCAAAATGGAGCAAAAAGCAGCTTATTTATTCTTGCACAACTCAGAGCTTAACAATGAAATTACTCTATGACAAAACTAAGTTGCAAAATTAAAAAACAGTAATGTTACTCAGAAAATTGTGTTACTACTTTTCCTTTTTTAAATGTCTGTAGGCCACACGAGAATTTCAGGAACATGCATAATGTTGACAAAAACCACTGCAAGTAACAAATGATCATAAAACCAAGCCACTTAATTGTGAATAAGCAGAAATTTTGCATAGATGTTTTACAATCTTTCATACACTGTTTGTCTCCAAATAATAATAATAATTTTTAAAAAACCTCACACACCACCCACATACCCATCCCTCCCCTTTCAAGCACAAAACAAAGCAAACCAAAACAACAAACCCCTTCAGCTTCTAGAGAAAATATGATTTCAGGGCACACAGAAGTTAATACCACTTCTTGTCCACTATACCCAAAAGCAGCATCGAGTACAGAAGTGATTTCATTTTTAAGTCATTTCCAGTAAACCCCTCAATCTTTGTTGCTACACTAGGGGCCTTTTATATCTTGCTCCTGAATATACCACTGTGCAATGGTGCTAGATTCACTGATCATCACCCCAAGAAAGCAGCATTAAAAAGGTAGGTCCTTCCATATCAAAAGGGCTTTGTTTTTCCGTAGCACATTTGGGATTTGTTCTATTTGTTTTCTAGTTTCTGAAGTTTTACAGTTCAGTCAAGTCTACATTTTTAGATTTTACTCTCCTACCACTAAAAAAAAAAAAAAAAAAGTGAAAGCTGGTTGTTCACATATAATCTCATTCCTACAGAAGTCGAGGCTTTCAGAAAGAAAAAAAATTAATTCCCCCTCTCCCCCCCCCCCCCCCAATATTGTGAGAGCTGTGAAACAGAAGATCAGAAGCAAGAATGGAAGTCAGCCACACCACATCTTCTATGAAAAACAGAATAGCAGTCCATTTCCACAGCCAAGAGATGGAGAAAATGCAAGTACTCAAAAGGAAAAGAATCAGAAGAAAGGTGTAAGTTTAAAGCACTGAATCTAAAAATTAATAATGGAGGGAGGAAATGTCTTATGAACTTTCAGAAAGCTTGATTTTCTCATCATGCTCTGATTGAAAATGCTCTTTGCTACATCAGTGTTTATTAAAAAAACTGAGAATTATTATTTCCTGAACACTCAACACCAAGGACACACAAAAATGCAAGCAAAACCCCAGATAACCTGCACCTAGCCATGACCAAGTAGTGAATAACAACAGGGCTGGTGATGATTTTACGGAAAACCCAAAGTGATCCAGGTACATAAAAACAGCACAGAGTTTCAAGAACCTAAGCTAATTTGCCAGCAAGCCCTTGCAAGTAGCAAATGAACCGTGAAACACCCACATCTTCTAAATGTAAACATATTAATAATTTTATATAGATACTTCATGAATTTTAGGAATCAATTTAAGTCTTTAATTCTCGTATCACAACTAGAGTACCCAAAATCACTACTCTTCAGAAAATTTTTAGGGAGGGGGAGAAAAAAAGCATCACAATTCCTGTTATGTCAATGGGCATTCTGCCGTTGTTCTTGGTAGATTTATCATTTTATTAGTGTTTTGAGAGACTCTCACAAGCAGAGACAGGCGTTTTCTGATTTTGGAGTAAAGGAATATTAATCTTGCATTGCAACAGCAGAAAAGTCAAGTTTCACAAGCTGTGACCAGGTAAATCAATTATGAATTTTCCTTGTGACAAGGCAAATCAGTCCCCTGGGTGAAATGATTGGGTGTGCTCTTTGACAAACATCTTGCATAGATTCATAGGACACAAGAAGCTTTCTGAGAACTTTTTGAGCCCCCTTCCCTCTTAAAATTAGTTTAGAATCATTCACTATTTACCTGCAGGAAACTAAATAAAACATTAAAATGCTCTTAAGCCTCCAAACCTCTCTGGCAAACAGCAAAATAAATACAACCGGCCTATTTCAATCAGATTTCTTTGGCAATTTTTCAAAGACAGGAAGAAGCATGACATGAGTACTCTGCCAGGCCTCATGTGTCTCTGTGAATATTCTGTAAACAAAAGCACTTCAGCACATCCCCAATCAAAGTCATGCCAGCTGTTGTTCTTCCCGCACTTATTCTCTGCAGCGAAAGGGAAGACAAAAATCATACCGCGTGCAAAAGAAAGAAAGAAAAAAAAAAAGCAAAACAACACACATCAGGGGAAAAGGATATTAATGGCTATTTCAAGAAAGAAAAGTTTGCTTTTCAGCAGGCATTTTGATACCCTTGTAAAGAAGGGCTATGATGATCATGCTATAAAAAATAAAACTGTGTCAAGCTAGGACTTTCATTTCCTTTTGACTCGTGCAATTTCACCAGATTTGTGTAAAGTTCACAGTGCTTCAAGAAACAACAGAGACATTAACTCTGCAGTAGTTCGTAGAAACTTTCCATGAGATAGGAAATGTATTCATGTTGAAAATATTGAGTCACTAAGCCCTCAGACTGCATTCCAAAAGTCTACCAGAAACATTTCAATCAAGAGTGCGAGTATGTGACAGCCAGGCCATTTGGGCTAAAAAGCATTGTGCAGAATTATGTTGGGCAAATCTAGTGCCCTCTAAATGACCTCATATTATGGCCATGGTATTAAGTCATGGAGAAACCTGTAAGATTAATAATTTTTTTTTCCTTATATATAAAAAAAAAAAAAAAAAAAAAGGAAAACTCTCAAGTTCCCAGTAAGAATGCTAAATTACCCCCTCTCCCAATGGAATGCTTCACTTTCATTTCCAAGTAGCAGTAAGCCTATTGACCCCCATGGTGTTATCCTTTTCACTGCTCTTACAGTACTTCCTTTAATCTCTTGGATCAAAGATTGGTCAATAAAAATCATCTCTGCTTTTGTGGGGAGCAAACAAACTGCACCGAGTTCTATGATAATGGTAAATCTTCACTGAAATCCCTGAGAAAAAAAAAATAACAAACCAAAACAACAACAAATACAACATACACACAATTGTTGAAATTAACTTTGCAAATGGAAGTGTTTGTGTTCTTTTTTCTATATTAAATATTCTGAATTGTTTTATACTGAATCAGTCGTTGTTTTATACTTTCATATTCATTGTGTTTTTTAATTAATTTTGTACCTTTAACAACTAAAGCTAAATTATATTTACATTCCATTATACAATATTTCTAATTAATTGGTTTAAATCCTAATTATAGAAAAAACTCTGGGTCCTCCACAAAGGTTAAAAGATTGGACAGTATTTTAACAACAAAAAATATATGTTTAGAGAGTTTTCAACAGCTTCCAGACCGTACAGCATCCAAGAGCTTTGCAGTACACCTTAAGTTTCAAATCTAAAGAGAATTTGAGCTGGAAAAAGAAGAAAAATAAAATAAAAACAGAGACCCCAATAGAATTTCTTTTCAGTGGGGGATCATCTAAAGGTGTTATTTCTCTGCTACTTTAGCTTATAAGCTAACTCATTTTTTAATTCTCTTTCAACTTTAACCTATACCTCCTATGTGCAGCATCCATATCCTGACCCTATTATCCTAGAGAATTTCTAATATCCATCAGATTGCTTGTCATGTAAACAGAAAAGAAGTGATTTCTGTTTAGCAGAAACTCCTTGAAGTCAGTCGTAATCACTGGTCACATATTTATCTGCTTTGGACTCCCCCATGAATACAGAGCATTTCTCTCCTCCTGAGCCTCAAGAAAAACACAAACTGGGGATGGTCCTAGTGATCCAGCTGTGATACAGGTGCAACTTCGAACATTTCCATTGGGTTCTCCATCGCAAGACATAGCGCTTGAAAGCCTTGACATTAGCTACATCATGCCTTGTAGACAATCTCTTGCTATGACATTTTTATTGTCATCCCCAAACTGCCCTCTTACTTCACTTATGAGCTGTTCAAACACAGATTACAATGAAGAAGTCTCCCCATTTCACCTGCTGTATTCACCTGTCCCTCAGACAGGTTGTCCACAAAGCTGCTAAGAGTTTCTCAGTCAAGCCCTCTTCTCTAGTAACTCCAGTAAAAAAAACAACGCACATATGTGCCTAGAACATTTTAGTTGTAGTAAGAGAGAAAATCCAGCATGTTGGTCTACATCTTTTCAGAGCAGAGATCCCAGACTTGGATTTTGATTTCAGGGAGACTTGAGCCAGGTCTTAACTGTGCTATAAATTGTGTCCTTGTTTAGCAGCAATTTCCAACTTTATTTTAGACTTCTACATCACTTTTTTGGCTCACACTGAAAATAGATCAGAAGATTCAACGGTGAAGGGGAATGTTTTCTTATTTGTTCTATGTGGTGCCTTGTATGCACTCTGGAGTGATGTAAAATAACACAAGGCTAAATACCACCCATAAATACTGAACTATAATTAATTTCTCACACATTTATCGCAAGGTCAAAAGTTATTCTACTAGTGTGCTAATTTGAAAAAACAGAACTTCACTTCCAAATCCAGATCCTTCAATTCAAGATGACAAGGCTGAGAGAACAGTTTGTGTCCACACATCACACTCTTGCATTAAGGATCACAGAGATGCACCTGCAAATCAGGTTTGGCCCTTCAGTTCCCAGGGAGAGCCAAAGGTGCTCTCAAAGGACAAGCAAAGCTTAGCAAAGAACAAGCAAAGCTTCGGTGAATCCAGATTACCTAAAATGAAGTGTAATCTTGCATTTGCTGCATGAATGAATTCCCCATGATTTTATTTAAAACTTTGAGCATGCAAGCTATATGCAGCTATGTTTCTAGCCCAAACCCTGAATAGAAAAAACATTTTGTCGCTTGGAAAATAGATGTAAAAAGCAATTTTTAAGCACCTAGGAATTAATAGGTTGCAACTGAAGAAATAAGATTTTGTTCTAAGATGTAGAAAGGGAGGCTGCTGGATGTTTCCACAATAGTGTCAGTGATATTAGTGCACAGAGAAGCTAACAAAAGGCAGCCATGCTGTCTGCTGCAGCACTAGAAATAGAGCAAAATACTGGGGGGTGGGCGGGCAGAGCAAGCTAATTTCAAGATCAATTTCAAAAATACATTTAAAAATTTGAAAATAAAAGTTGATAATTTTATGATGGGCTAAGCTGATACTGATTTAGTTGCATTGTTATAGTAACCTCAGACAAACATTTCTTTGTTTAGAGGGACTTCATTGTGATTCAAAAATAGTACATAATTTATATTTTTTCCCCTGAATCTCAGTGCATGACACACATATCACACACAGCACAAAGCATAGACAAACACACACCTATTGATATATTCTTATTGTTAGGCCGTTTGTAAGGTTTCCCATACATGATAATAGCAACTCATTTAAAATGTCATGGTTTGATTTTGTTTCTTAAATAAAGCATTCTGATACTAAAAATGGAATATTTCAGATAGAAAATAGGTTGCTATTCTCTAAAATTGCCTCTAATGTTAGCTGAATATTAATAAAATCCATAAACCATTAGTACATTATAGCTGCTTTGTTCTGAATTACATAGACCTTTTATGTTTATCCCTCAGTGAAAATGCGTTAAAAAAATGAAATCCTCTCTAATTGTGCTTTCTGAAGATAGCTGGTAAAATCATTTCTAGCAGCAATAAATCAATTGTAGTATTAAAATGACCTGCCAGGTGCATCTTCTGGGTATCAGACTAATTAAGGGAATGTATTAATTGCAACTATTCATCAACACTACCAATGTTGTTAGGTAACCCTTACAATGAATCTTTTTACCACATTATCTAGCAATGAAACTGTAGTTTGACCAACTATAAGGGTTTAAACAACAAAAAAAAATATTAAAAAACTATGCATAGCTTTCTTCTTTATATCACTTTGATCCCAATTCTTTGCTAGTAAATCAATCAAATTCAAGAAAATATAATTATATGTGCATATGTAATTTACATATATATATATATATATACACATATCTCAGTAAAGAGTTTTATCAGGTTTCAGAGACTGATGGGGGGGTCCCCTCCCCCACAATCTAATTCTGATATAGATTTATATGCATTTTCTGTAGCTATGAGCCAAATGTGACCAAATGTGGATCATACAGGCCTTCACATGAGAAGACCATTTGCTTATCAAAGTATGTTTTACTGGTATCTTCATTATTTTTTTCACCAAGACTTCTTTATCACTTTATACATTGTTATGAATGCAGATAGCATAATTCTAGTATGTTGCTTGGTATGGGTTGATTTGTACAGGTTGCTGGTTCCCCCACTGTTATTCTCCCTGCTAAAAATAAAAGTTGCTCTTCAAAACTTCTGAAATGTTTTATTACCATCTTCTACAAGCAAACATTCTGGACTGAAAAACAGTTTCATACATTTCAGACAAAATGTTGGAAGTTGCAGGATGCAGTAAAACTACCATACCAATTTCTCTGCAATGCTTTAGTTTAGAAGATTAAGAAAGGAATATGATTATAGGCTGACAGAGGGAAAGACTCATATATGTCCGAGTTCAATTAGCAAAATACACAGAGAACAGTAAATACAGAGACGGATTCTAAAAGACACGAGGACAAAATTTGGCCCGACATATCAAAGTTCACATTCCTCTCCCCAGCATGCTGTAAACACTCACATCTAGGAGACTGGTTCTTGTTGACTTATCTACACCCTTTTATGTATTTCTAAGTCACCCTGGTATCTAAGCACTAAAAATAGTTAGATATGGCTTTTCCATTGCCACCCCTGTGATTATCACCATCATTCTCTGTCACAGGAGAACCAGAGATTAAGTAGCACCTGTAGATACACAGGAGGTCCTACCTGTTACTTGTGCCCAGGCAAAAATTTACCTTCTCTTTTTGCTGTATATCCATAGATGGGCAGTGAGATAGTTAAACCAGTAATAATTCACCCATTTGGTCACGTGGCTATAAACCAGTGCATGCACACTTATACCAAAAGAAGAATGGCTTGATGTTATTCAGGAAAGGAGGGTCTGGGGGACACTTCACAACCCCTGTGACTTCTGCTTGCACTTTTGCAAAATTACTCAAGTCCTGCTTCCACAGAAACTCCAGATAATTATGTGCCATATCCTGAAAGTCATGGTACTAGATACTGATCATCAAAGCCGGGAACACAGATCCAGAAACATCAGCATTACAGTACAGATGCCCTGGTAGTAGCAGCTTCCCAGATGACTTCAACCCAGGTGCCTAGTGCCAGGTAGAGAGTGTGCCAAGTACTGGGACTCATAGCAGCCAGTTTGTTCAGCACCCACAGGCACACACAGCATGGTCAGGATACTCTTCTTCACACACAGCTCAGGGAAAGGGCCGCAGTCCTGACTTCCAGCACTGCTTGCTGTGGTTTTGAATGTTGCTTTAACAGCTACTGCCAGAATTGTCAAAATGAATGATACTGAGAGAAAATAGACGCACACTGAAAAACACTTGATTCATTTTTATGACTCAAAATAAGAATATACACCTTGCTACTTTTAAAGTCTGTCAAATCTGATTTTAAAATTATGTAGATGATTCACAATCAGTGATGAATTTAAAGCCAGCCACCTGTCTCCAGCTTGTCAATACGTCTGCAGAAATGCTTTCGATTGCCTTTCGTATTCAAAGAGTTAGAAATAGAAGTTCACAAGTAAGATATTGTTCCTGTCTTTCCCTTCACTACCCAGACTTCTTTCTGATCTTCCTTTTGTCCTCAATCCATTCCTTATCCCTTTCACCTCTCTTTCTCACTCTCACTCCGTCCCCTTGATCCATCAGACACAGCCAAGCTATCTGACACCTATGCCTTAAAGTAATTTTGGACAGAAGCAAAATGCCCTAGAATCCTTAGTAATCCTCCTCAGATCCATGTACTGAGCCCTGGTTTGGCTCTTTTATAGCCATAAACAGTCTTTCAGCTAGCTAGCCTAGAAACTGAAAGCTGTTTCAGTAACAGAGGAAGGACAACAAGCCCTAAAATAATATAAGCCTGCTCAGGAAGGTGGGGCAGGAATGGATCAAATATTTTTTGGTGTTAAAATTAACATAAGCTTGCACAAACAAACCAATCAATAAGTGAAAGTTAAGAAACTCTGTAACTATAGGAGGTAAATGGGGAGACTGAGTTCATGGGGGCAGGATCTGTCCTTTCTTAGCAGTTGTATACACTCCGTGTCCTGGTACAAGACAATGGTTTATAAGCACCAGCAGTTTTGTGAATTATTGAAACAGCTACAGCACTCTGTAAGCCCACAGAAAAATATCTTTCACCCCTTATCATTCCCTATTGAGTCAGTGCAGTTTTTGACATACCAGAGTGGGATTTTTCTTTGTCCTTTTCCAGTACAACTAAATCGAAAGCCATATGGAATTCAGAGAGGTAAATAAAAAATAAAACACAAAAATCAATAGACTACTGCCAAAACCCTGTGGATCATACTAAAGTCAGAGTTAAATTACCTTTCATGACTAAGCAAGAATCCAGAAAAACTGAAAAGACTACTTGTATCACAGTGAGTTACAGAGCTCCTCTCCCCCAGGCTTAGGGTGTACCAGCACTCACACTCCTCTGGTACAAAAGGTAGATTTCAGTGACAGGCTGTGGGTCCTAAAGCCATTTCATCTTTGAAAGGAAAAAACATTTGACAAATATACTTCTCAGCGTTGGAATGTAACAGATCCTTCTTTTTGCACTCTAATATAAGCCTTGTTGTCTCTCCACTTTCTAATCTTTTCATAGAATTGTTTAGTTTGGAACAGACTCTTCATGAGCCAACATTTAGTCTGGAAAAGACCCTTCATGAGCCAACAATTCCCAGCAAAACAGAACAGTTGGATACATCCAGGAAACCTAATATGCTATGAAAAGCAATGAAGAATTATCTTTAAATTGTAATTATTTGTACTGAAAGAAACTGAGAAGCCAGAAGCTACTTCAGTCTAACAAGGCCCATCAGACTTCAGCAAGTAATGGGACATGGAGCTAGATACCATGCATGGGCTATCTCAGGGTAAAGGCTTAATCCTTCCTCAGCTCTGCCTTGTTGTTCCTGTGGTAAATCCCCAGGGACAATGGCCATAAGAAAACTTGCATCCGACTTACGCTAGTGTGATGAGGAGCAGAACCTGCCATCAAGTTGTAGCAAATACCAACAGATGAACTAATTCCCAATGTCTATCTGCTAATGCTTTTAGATTTTTGCAAGTTAAAAACAGAGGCTCACCCATTCTTTGCAAGGCAGTGATCAGCCACTTCTAAATCTACTAATTGGTATCTCTCTGCAACAAAACAAAGAAAAAAGATACAGTACGAGCCTTGGGGGGTGGGGGTGGGAGGGAGAGGAAATCACCACTGAAAGAAGTGAAACGTACTGATTACCAAGAGCTATGATACAGACATGGCCAGCCCCTCTTCCCCAAAGAAGCAATTTACAACAGCAAGAGGATGTAAGTCAGGGGATCAAACACAAGAGAAGTTTAAAAGCAGGTTTTGGCTGCAGTACTGCTGATGCAACCTAATGGGAGCAAGAACAACTTAATGCCACACAAATCCATTTTTCTGGTAGGCCATAAGGCTCCGAGACAGTCTGACAGCTGATTCCACCTCTCTGGGATGTCACTAGGCAATGCTCTTTAGAAAAGCACAGCCCAGACTTAAGAAGCTTTACTCATTCTTACTTCCTCACGATGAATTGCAGTATGTGCCACATCAAGAGGCAAAGACTTTCAGCATTGCCATGTCCAGTGCTCCTAGCCCTAAGCTCTTGAAACAGACTGGATTTTTTTTTTCCTGGAAATCCTGCTTCTAAACTCTATTTTTGCTTACAAAAAATGGAAAAAGAAAAAAAAACACCTGGGTGATATATGCATAGTAAATTAAATAAAAACACACTACCACAACATTATCATCACAATTCATGAAATTAGATAAGTTCCTGACTTTAGAAATTTATTTTTGACTGCTTTAGTCTGGCAATAATGGCTAGTTGAGAACCTAACACGAGGTAGATCATTTTCTTTTCATATCTGTATGTTCCCACATAATAGAAAAAATTTAGGAAGAGGAGTGTATATGAGCTTCTGGTTTGCTTTATTTTGCCAAAACAGGCATTGTCAAGCAGGAACTTTAACTTTGGATGGCTGACTTCAAAGCACACTTGCTTAGTCTGTTTTAGAAAAGGTGTTAGCTTATTTCTCCACTACTATAATAAGAGGGTAAATTTTTTTTGTCACAACCACTGTAGACATCTGCCAATATAAATAGCACATAGGTACTTCATTTCCAAGGGTCACTGCTGTGCAATAGGCCAAAAATCTTTTTAGCTCTTCCCTACAATCTAGTCAGTCAAAACACATACGAAGACATTAAAATATCCATATTTTGCACACACCAATATATTTTATACTCTGTTTTATTAAAAAGGCATTTGGCTTTTTGCACTTTGTCTACAGCAGCAGATCTACTACAAAGCAAGGACAAAATCCATACCTATACTCTGCATTTTCTCTGATTGTATTGGTATACCAGCTTCCAACTATTAGCAATAACCAAGTTTACTAGTTTCTCTCTCTTTCTCTTTTATTTCCCCTCTGAAACCTATATCTTGATTCCAAAAGCATCTCTTCCTTACATTGTTTGTTCCAATAGACTGTCGTTCTCTTCACTATTCTCCTATACTGTTATACTTTAAAAGAAGCAGCTGCTTTCTTCTAAGTTTTATATGGGTTTTTCTTTTACTTATGACTGTGTATTATCCTTAATATAGTTGTAGCATATACCACATTTTGCGCTATTTTTACATTTTGTAGCTGATCTTTTTTCTGAAAATCGTCACCGTTCATTGCAATTTTTTAAACAGATGCATGAAATCTGCAATTGGCAGATATATCACATATAATACAGGCATAAAACAACTGTCAATCTGCAAAAAAAGTATCTGTTACTAATAATGAACTGTTATTCAACACTATTACATACCTGAAAAATTCTAAACAAACATTTTATTTAAGCATATCTGAAATAGCTGGACCTCATTTAGCAAAACAGCCATCTGTCTTCCATTACACATGTAGCTGTGAAAAACAACTGATCAGGACTTTGGTGGCCTTGCCCAGTGCATGAGTCAAGCTGATTTTTGCTGAATCAGAGTCTTAGTTCTAAATGATACCAATTTTTCTTTTCACACTTCAGATTTCCTCTGTTTACAAAAAAAAAAACCAAAAAAACACCACACCACAAAACACCACACCAAAAAAGGTGAAGGGAAGTATTTTGTTCACGTGTACAGAAACACTGGAATAGTAGAACCTCTGTGAGTCAATGAATTTAAAAAAAAAAAAAAATCGTCAGAAATTTCCAGTACAGTTACTCTGGTTAAAAGTCATTAGAGTCTTAAAAAAGAAAATGCAAATGCATAATTTCTATGATGAAGAATGGCAAGCCAACTATTACATTAACAGCATAGTTACTTTCATATGTTAGAACATATTTACAGCATCATCCTGTAGTTAGTTTTCACTGCTGTAACAGAAAATTATCTGCAAGGGGGCACAGTGCAAATTCATTCATATTGTTCTTCACTTTGAATAATCACGTCACACAACTAAAATTTTCTATGATGACAAATGGCAAATGTCATTTTGAAATATGCTGGGCCACAGAAGCTTAGGAAGTATGGCAATTTTGAATGGTCTTTATTTAAATCCTAAAAGACTGTTGGTGTTTTATTTTTCCCCAATACTGTCTTATCATGAAAACAAAATGCTAAAGGAAATGCTTACAACAATAACTGTATTAGTCCATTTTAGCAACTTAAATTATTACTTACTAAATTACTTAAATTATTTATTACTAAAACAATATATTGCCACTGAGGTAAATTATTGTTCTCTCCATTCTTTTTAATTGACATGACACTGTCACTAGAAATCCAGCTTCCATGATAGCGTATCACCAGAGATACAGGTCTCTCCATGTAAGGTGTATGTACACATATCCATACGTTGCATTCAGACTACAACTAAACAAATACATTTGTATTCTTGCCTTTTATTCTTTTCATCCTCATTTTCCTCAGTAGTCTAAATAATCAAGAACTGCACATTTCTTCTGTTGCTAGTGCCAATAATTATGATGGAGCTATAAAGGAAATTATACACTCCGTGGATGATTAAATCAGCCTAAACATTCTACTCTCATGATTCATTGTGGCATGAATGAAGACACCATATTCTTAGCCTTATATCTGTCCTGCTAATTTTCCTTAGCTTCATTATTTTTTTTGCCTGGTATCTTTGACCCTTCTTTTGCTTCCCCCCATCATCTGTCTCTCTCTTTTTCTTTCTAATTAGGCCACTTGTGTTTTTTCTGTCCTTTTTGCTCCAGGTATACTTCTGTCCCTGCTCTCACCTCTTTTCCACATTATCTCTTTCTAAGCACAATACCAATGCCACATTTTTCCCCCTTTCTGATTTGTGAAAGTCTTTCTTTCCTCTGTCCCTGCCCAGGCTTCCTACCCCCTGCCTAAGCTTTTCCTTTCTCCTCTATTATGAGGCATGGTCTCTCTCTTGTATTTCTAGCTCTAAAGCTCACTGAGCTTTCGGGAAGAGAAAACTACAGCTGTGGTGAAACAACATAGGTTTGTCCAAAACTACTGCTGGCAATTCAATTCAGTTTTCAGCTTTGTTTGTTCTCAAGTAATAGTATAATTGCTTTAATTACTAGAAATCTAGAAATTAAATAACACCACTAAAAAAAACCCACATCAAAAATTTAACACCAAGACAAATCTGGGGTGGAAATGCACTTACAGAAATCCTTCTGCCAGGAGTCTCACAGACTGTCTATGCTGTGTGATGGCTTTTAACAGAACTGTAACACAGTAAAGCTCAACAGAAACTGCTAAACTTAAGTGACGTAGATTAAAAGCATCTCTACTAACAAAACTACACTAACATAACCCAGGTGAAGAGCTAGTCCTTAAAGTATACAGTTCTATGGTTAACATTCATGAGTAACATACACCCTCTACATCTACTCAGTTCAGCTTTTCTGACACTCAATATTTCAAATCAAGGGGAATTTTATTATATTATTTTGTTTGCAGTGTTACATAAAGTGTAAGAAGACTGAGGAAAGCGATGATCAATTGGCAGTCATTTGCAAGGACCTTAGATAAAAGCACACTAAAGGAGAAATGCTGTAATTGTATATTCAGTTTCATACTTAGTCTGTCTTGAGGTAAGCTGCATTAAGGCTACTGTAACATTACTGGTACTTATATTCTTTTGTAAAGCAAAATTACACACCTGCACAACACTCCTCACAGCACACCCTCTTTTTCAAGACAATGCCTGAAACTAAACATAGGCCCTTCTATAAATCTTTCCTGATTTGGGTCCGACATTTTAATTTTCTGGTAGCTTTCTCATTTATATTTTATAAAGACATTCCTATTTCTACTCCCATATTGAGAATATTATCTTTTATCTATACATCTTTTCAGCAGGAACACCCACTGCTACAATACCCTTTACTGCCTTGTATCTTGCTACAAAACAAAATGATAGGTAGATTCTTCTGGAAAATCGAGTAATCATAAATTACCATTAGATTATTGGATTCTTTTAAATGTTGACTTTAACTTTGTTTTTGTTGTCCTTAAGCGAAAAAGCCAGAAATAGGCCTTTGCAAAATAATCTGTGTAGTCAAATAGAGGTTTGTTGGATTAATAGTCTTCACAATTTAGTACCTTTTCCTTTTTTTCTTGACTAAAAATATATTACTAGGCAATATTTCCAAGGCTAGGTATTCATATATCCAAACAGAAGTGGCTAGTTCTCAGAACTATTAAACACATAAGTCTTAATGATCACACAGAATGCACTGAAAAAGAAGCTAGCAGTTCTTAAGGCATAAAAGGGGGTTTTGGGGCATTTAATTTTAGGCATCGTATATTAGAAGTACTGAGCTGTAGAAATTATGGTAAGCTTTACAGGGAAAGCATACTTGTGCATAAATATATTAATGACAGCACAGAAATAGTTACAGTCAATGTATAGTCCTCCAACTCTTCACATTCAGTAGAAGCACGCTTGAAAGGAATTTGAAAGAGCTAAACTGAAAAATATAAGAATGAAGGATCCATCCTTTACTAAATAATGGCATAAACAAGCATAATGTTAATGAAGAAACAAGTTCTAATATATACATTCTAGAAGAACTTTAATAAAGAGTGAAAAACAAATACATAGGACATTTGACTGCTGATGAATGCTATACACAGGATGAAGTTTTGCATTCACCTATAAATTAGAAGCAGAATTTGAAATCTTACGTTGCAGTAGTCTACTTGATGCAATTCTACATCCTACTTTAGGAAAACTGTTAGCACAAGCTCTGAAACAAATTACATTCCATTCCCTGCCCCCATATATTTTAGAGTCACTTTAAGATAAATAGTGCTGTGATAAGAGGGAAAAAAAGCATTAGCACTAGCATTTCAGCAAAACTATTTTATTCTGAAAAGTTCTGCATAAATTGCACTATGCCAGTGATATTTAATTGTAACATAAAAATTAAACACCATTTACTTAATATAAAATTGGGATAGTATGTAAATTAAGTAAGTTTCAATTCATGTCTTCTTACTCACATCTGTTGGCAGTTTAAATAGTTTTAGTGTCATTAATTGTTATAAAAGTGCAAGATTTGCTGTATGCTTGCCACTTAGGACCAAAGGCACAAAAGTCTAATTGAACTAAGTAATTAGTAATTTGTCATTTCCTATTGTCAGCAATTACTTTCCATTAGAAATCCTCACTGAAAATTCTAATTTGAAGTGAGGTTTGCATTTTATTGCTGTCCATCCAAATTAGTTTAAAATTGACAGCTACGTTTTCATTTAAAAATTTAAAGATATTAAATATGCTTGAAGACACTGAGGAATATTCTACCCCATGTGTAGTTGTGATAACTACTGGACTCAAAAGAATGAGAAGAAAAATTCAAAATATTTCTTTCTTTTCTTCAATTACAAAGTACACACCAGCATTACATAGTAGGCCACATCACACTCTTGCTCATGCGAATAGTCTCCTTAATTGGCAATTTAAATGGGTAACACAAACAGAGTATGACGCACAATATTATAGCCGGATTCATTGGATTCCTTATTTGCTTTTACACAGGGAACCAAAAATTGGTATAGAAATTAAAGGTGTAACACAAATGGAACTGTGTATTGCCTTGCCTTATCCTAGAGGCTTTTCCTCATGGTTTTACTACAAAAGCAATTTTTCTTTTACTTTTCAGATTTAAAGTAATCAGTACTGTCCAGTTGTGAACGCTCAGCGTGCAGCATGAGGCAGCATTTGGGAGGGCAGGAGTGCTGCAGGTTCCTCAGAAATGCACAGGGCTGATTAGCTGTGAGAAGGTAGAAATTTATAATTAAGACTGGCCAAACTGGCACGTACCATCATTTCAGGGCTCATAAGATAGAGCTGCCTAGGAAGCAGCAACTTGGTGCCTGGTAAAATGCTTCTGCTGCCCAGTCCAACCCAGTCTTGAAACCGGGGGACAACTGGTTCAACTTTGTTCACAGAAAGGCAAAAATAACAATGGTATTAATTCACCACTGTTCCAGAGCTCTTTTGCAAGCAAGTTACAAATCTGGAAGCAAAGAACGTGGGGTTAATTGTTTTTAATGTAAAAAATGCTCAGACCCTGAAATAAGATCATGCTCAGTGCCAGCTGACAAACACTGCAATGGTAAAGCTAACAGTTTAGCAGAAGTTCCTACTAAACATGCTCAGAAGATACCAGCTGGATATCAGTTGCTATCCACTTGCAATCAAGCCCCTCAAAAACACATAGAGAAGACGTACATTATGTTTTCACCATAAAATGGGGGGAGGGAATTTGATGTATAAAGAGTTGGCCAAGTGTGTAGTAATATCTTAACCTTATTTTACAGAATTAGAAAACTATTAAGACCAGAAGACAACAGAATTGCACAATTGTGTGTCTAATAATGGAACAGTTATTAGAGTTAGTATCAAGTACATTTGCACTTCAACTACAGTCTATGGTATATTGCCATCTCTCTTTTTCTTATTTTATGCGATATGATAATTAACCTTTAAATCTAGCAATGGTGATGAATTTCCCTTAAATAGTTATTCTACATTCATATTTCCTGAAAGCACACATCTTTCACAGAAACTGTCTCTGATAACTAGTTAATACACATCACAGATCACTAGCACTCTATATTAAGCCCACATTAATTACTGTTAATTCAGAACATAATTCCTATGAAGAAACATATCCACATGCTTACAAAAAACTCATCATAATTAGTGCTATGAAAAAGAGAAAAATTCTAATGATTCATCACTAATAAGTAACAGGCACTATCCACAATACTTCCATAGCTGGGACTCTCTCAACAGACA
Source organism: Falco cherrug (assembly GCF_023634085.1). Taxonomy (NCBI): domain Eukaryota; kingdom Metazoa; phylum Chordata; class Aves; order Falconiformes; family Falconidae; genus Falco; species Falco cherrug. The sequence continues at coordinate 23,424,099 of NC_073704.1, read as the reverse complement.
GTATCTTAGGTCTTTTTCCTTAAACTGATTTAAGCACTACATTCACTAAGAATTTCCCTATTTTAAAAAAAAAAAAAAAAAAAAAGGGTACAAACAAAAACAGAAGGGGAAAAGGTCAATCGGACTCTCAACATGAGTCCACTGGTCAGGCAGAGACCTCACTCCTACCCCTCTGCCACCTTCCACTGCAATCAGTTTTATTTCATCCAGTATTGGTAAGAGCTGATTTTAATTAGATGTTTGATACGTATTAAAGGAAAAAAATTGATCTCCAAATGCATAGACCACTTCCTAATTACATGTTTCCTAATTCCATGGGGTGAGGTGCTCAAAACTGGGGTTTGGAGGTATTTTCAGAATAATAAAGATCGTAGGTATATTGTAAACCATTATTGTGCCATTTCTGCAGCTGTATTTAATTGCCAATAAAGCACTGAACAAAACAGAGAATTAAATTAAAAGTTCAATAAACACTGATCAATACTCTTGTAAATACCAAGTCTATAAAGTGATCTTCTCTTTAAATGTAGTTATACTACAGGTACCGTATAGATGATCCGCATTCAAATTTCATGTGTTGCTTGAAAGTCTAGTTAAATTTCTTTCCAGTAAAAATATTTTGAATCTACAAGTGCTGTCAAAAAACATTACAATCCTGCCTTTATTCTTAAACTGTTGCTGTCTTCTGATTTCGCATTAGCTCACAATCAGCTGAATAAAGAAGTCATCTTCTGTCTAACATGTAAATAAATCATCAGCTTCAGTTACTTTACCACTAGCTGTTTGTCATTCAGAAAAATAATGGTTAATCAATGACTAATCAATGAAGATGTGTAACGTATTAGTTTGCAGTCCTTCATCATCCTATTTTCCTCAATTGCCTGGGGGTTTGTGTTCAGTACTTACAGAATCGATTACAATTGTGAGTGATCATTCAGCTCATGTTGAGAGCTGTCAGCTGTGCTTTCTGCTAGGATTTTTTACCCTCCTGTTTAATACGAGATGCTAATATTTAGCTGCATCTGACAAGCTAGACACCGTAGCAGAAAATGTTATAAGAAGTGCTTAAGTAGCTAATTGCAACACTACATGTCACTTGATGAAACTAAACTTTTCCTGACTTCACAATAATCATAAGCATTACTGGCTTGCTGTGGAAAATTAAAGGAAAATAGCTGTCTGCTTGAGTCTGATCATGCCTGCAGGGAAGGCCTAAGAAAGGCAACTGACAATGATGCCTTTGTGCATAACTGCAGGGGGAAAACGGATAATTCTTCAATTTTCATATAAACCAACATTCTTCACCATATGACATTCATGTGTGCGCTCAGATTTCCTACCAGAGCCACTAGAAAAGTTGGACCAGAGACTTTTGATACACAACAACGTAAATGAGTAACAAAGGTTTCTATAACAAAAGTAATGTTCACTGCTTGACAAGACTGCTTTGAAACAGATTTAAGCTTGTCACCATCATAAGGAGAAAAGATTGGCTGTTGTTCCCACACACACGCCAAATATATTACTACCAATGTATAGGTTTATTCATTTTAATTATTGTTTTCATACTTCTTTTAGAAAATGCATGTCAGTGGTAGTCATAGGGTGTGATGGTGGAAACTAATAATTGTTAACGTATTTCATTAAATATTTAGAACGGAGCTGTATTGATTAAAACGGCAATGCATAAGTGCACTTTCCTGGTCGTTTTAGCTCCAACAGCTCCCTCTTGTGATTGAGATGTCAAAGCTCCCTTGCCTGAACAGCCACATTTAGATGTCATGCTAAACTTAACGGCACTCTTTCCGTAGTCAATATTAAGAAAAGGAGGGAGACAGAAGTTGCCTTCTCAGGAAATCATGCTAATATATCTTTTTTTAAAATTGAAATATTGCAATATAATTCGGTAATTAAGGTTAATATCCAAACTGAAGCTAGAAAAGTAAAAAGAGTCACTTCTCCATTAATTTAAGGAATATAATTCACCTAATAATTATTTTAATATTTTAGGGGTTTGGTCAGTTGCCTTATTTTTAGCTGATGTGATAGACAGAGAAGATGGCAATAGATTTCAGGAAACAAGGACTTTCCTGCCACAGAGGCCAAAAGCTGCACTGGTACCCATGGTACTGAACATAATGTGCTTGGTTTTTACATAGTGCACAGAAACAGTCCAAATACATCCTCTATTTCAAAACAATATGTGACCCATTAAAAATAGCTAGAAAGCAATACTATTACCTTGTTATAGAGAAGAGCATTCCCAGCATTAAATGCTATTTTGTTTCTATGCTTTTGTCCCTCATCTGTATTGGTAATAAAATTACCTTTGGTAAAAGAATAGATAGATACTTAGAACTTTTTGGTTTTATATACAGACAGATTGATAAAAACCACCAGTTTCTAACATGATCAGAAAAACTGCTATTTAGAATTACTGCATAAAGGAAAAAAAAAAACCAACAACAACAAAAAAAAAACAACCCCCCAAAAAAAATCAGTTAGCTACAAGACTAATACTAGACAAATACAAATATAAGGCCTACAAACTATGTGTAGCAATGATCTCCCTACAATCAAATAACAAGCTCTCCCTACAATCAAATAACAAGCAAATACTACAAAGGAGGAAAACTTCATGTAGCTATGTAGCCACATTATCCACAACAGTTGCAAAAGCATGACAACAGTCATTATATTTAGCCTCCATTTTAGAATAAACCAGTGTTTAAATTTAAGATCACTTGGCTAAGCTGCCCTGAAGCATCTGAATAAAATTCCTACTGGTAGCTTGGTTGTTTTTACCCTAAAGCTTCCTATAGTACATATAAATATTTAGACATGGTCAATTCATCTTAACAGCATCTTGAACACCCACCCCAGCCCCTAGCCCTTCAGAACGACAACACTAATAATTGCTCTGAAATCACAAAGTAAAGGAAACAACACTTTAAATCATGGATGGCATTTTTAGTGCAAACACCTATTGCCTCTCATTTCTTAAGTTCCTGCCAAAGACTCAAAGAACACAAATAGGCAAAACAGACCCATTCCCTCTTAGTTATTTGGTGTCTACAGAATAGCCATCTTTAGTTGGACCAGTTAAGACAAAACCAGAAAGACTTGTCTGCTTATATCAAGTTCATACTCTGAATTATCTTGCTTTGTCAGCTGATACTTTTCCTTTTGGTCTGGAAAGCCCCAGCTCACAGTAATACTATTATCAACAACAGCCAGGATATGGTGGCTGTGAGTGACTAACTTCGTGTTCATGACTTTCCAAGCCAAACTCTATTCTGTCATTTCATGAAAATGCATTTCTAACATACTTTTCTTGAGTGAAATTGCTAATCTTTGTGTTTGAAATAAAACATTTACACCAAAACATCTAAGCAATCCTATTACATAAGAATGACAATAGCACTAATTTTATCCAAACAATTGATAAGTCTTATAAAGTATGATATGATTCCTGATACACAGAACATTTTTCATTTCTTTTTTTTTTAAAAAAAAAGAAAACATAATCATCAAAACAATGACAAATGAAAGACTCAGAAAAGGTTATGACTTGACAAAGTAACATTTTTAAAACTTGGACACCAATCAAATTGATATAAGCATCAGTGATGCAACACTTTCTGACACTAAAGTCTTTACTACTGTCTAAAATATATAGAATAGCCTATTGTGATTGCTTAATGTCAACTTTTGTTCATAAGCTCTTTCATAAAAGTGAAACAGTGAAAAATGATTTAAAGCAGTTCAATTTGTCTATTTACCTTAATCTTTAACTATTCCCATATGTCTTAGCTACATGATATATGACTTGCCATAAACCACTTTTTCAAAGATATACAAGACAGAAAAAAGTCAGGCTCATAACCTTTTATACACTGAACTTTCATAGACAGCTGGCAAAACAAAACACTTCTAGGCTTCAGAAAAAGCTGGAAGGTTATTTTGCTCTCTTGCTTTTATGAAACATTTGCATGTGTTAAATAAGATACAGTTGAACTATTTCATCATGACAAACAATCTCAAGTGAGAAAGGTCTTTTTAAAAGTTTGAATTAAACAAAAAGTTTGTGGCTGCTATTTTAATAGAACAATTACTCTTCCATTTGAGAAGCAAACACTGCAGTTGTGCGTTCTTTTCTGAAAGCTAGCCAGTGACGCTGTACGAATCCTGACATTAAAAATTGCAAGTGGTGTAATGTCACTTTATGATCATATGCATAACTAAGGCATTAGGTCTAATGACTGTTTTTCCAAGTATTTAGTAGTAATGCTCACTTTAATATGCATCATTCTGAAGCACAGGGCAATGCAATGCACACTTTTGCTTTAGATTAACAAGACCTTCACTGGCAATTTAGAAAATAAGAAACACACTGAAGAATAAAAGTGTCTGAATTACCTAGAAGCGTTGGTAGACTGGAGAAAGGCAGAGATGTGTTAATTAGCAGGAAGCTTCTGTTCTGTCCAAAAAGCATAGGATCGTAGCATAGGATCCATCTGGGCATTGGGACTAAGCAGGTACCAGGTAGGATTCTTCAGAAACTTATTACTCCAACTCTAAAAAAAAATAAAAACAAAACCAGTGATGAATATAGGCATAGATGGAAACATGTTTAGTTTCCTGTCATATAATAAAAAACATTTATAATTCCAGGTACTAGAGTAAGCCAATTAAGAAATACAATCTTCAATTTATATTAAAAATATCATTCATATTTTTGTTTCAATTTGAAATATTATTTAAATAAACTTCTACATTAAAGGACCAAATTTGGAATTTCATAACTCAAGACAGCTTCTCACATCAACAGGAGCTAAAGCTTTTCAGTAAGTCTAGCAATATACATATTGTCTGTAATTTATTATTGCTGAGCATTTAAAAAACATTTGGTGATGGACCAGATAAAGATATCTGACAATGAGCAATGAGGCGGGGGGGGAGGACGACGGGGACAGGGGTGACCACCGTGTGTAAATTTTCTAAGACTGTATTTTCAGAAACATCACTGTGATAAAATCTGTTTGTTCTAAAACAAAATAAAGTACATATATAGAAAAAGGAGGGAAACCAAACAAACAAAACAACAGCTCTTAAACTTAAAACTTCAGAGGAAAAATTATAGTTTCAATCCAGAATATATATTTATACTTTAAATCCTAGAATTAAAATGGCTGGTTTTTAAACTTCAAGTAAGCTCGAGAAACTGACTACAGATCATGTATACAATATAGGGTCAATGCTGTATTGAATTTCTAGACCATTTTCAGACTACCTTCTGGCAATGGAAGCATTTTGACCACTGACACTCCCTATGGGTATATCTGACTATCCTGGTACAATGAACCATCCCCATTATTGAATCTACAACAAACTGCTGTAGGTTATTCATTGATTGAGTGTTTAAGTGTATTCTTTGGGAGCAAATGGAGAATGAAATCTGTAAACAATCACGCACACAAAAATCAGCAGAATTCTTCACTTGGAGAGGGTTTTCAGTTTCAGCACTTAATTATCTGTATTCTTTGATAAAAACTGTCACTTTAAATAAGGATGCACAGGAATTTTGCTCTTAAAAGATACACCAAGCTACAATGTGGATCTGCACATTTTATCTCAAAGAAAAATTAAGCCATCATTGGCCAATATGACTACATAGGGACATAAGGTTTAAGCACATCTGCCATGCTTTATGCTAACATCTTTATCTAGATCAATTACAATATACACTATCACTGTTAAATAACCGATATAGATGCAGACTGCAGCTCTGTAATATTCCTAATGGAGGTTAGAACAGATATTAAGAGCTACATTTTCATAAGCTCAAGCAATAATTCTGTGTGCTTGTATGCATATCTTCAATCAAGTTGTATTTTGCTATGACAGGAAAATGTTCTTTTTTCCACTTTAACCAGTGCAAAAGTCTTTCTTTCTCATATATATATATATAGCTCAAGTTCAATTGTACAGTTTGTCTGCCACTATATATTTATAGCTATTGCCTGAGTGAGTGGTTCATACAGTACTAGGGAGATAAAAAAACCAAATAAGACATTTGAAGCTTTCTTCATCATAATTTCCACCTTTGATTTAACCAAAAAAAAAAAAAAAAAGAAAAAAGAGGGGGGATGGTCCTAAGAATATATACAAATTATATAATTTCAGCATGAGAAAACTCTATTTGTATGTGTCACTGCAGTATAAAAGTATAATAGAATGTTTACATATTTTGAGTTACATCTTTAAGGTTAATTTTACCATAAATCTACAATGCAGCTTTATTATTCCCTCCCATTCTCACTGAAAAACTGTGACTACAATATCATTAGTTTATATTTCAAAATAGTGCCCAAACATCAAGCATATGAGCTTTCATTATGTGAAGTGCTTTCCATGCACATAGCTCCAAAGAGCTCAAAGCTGTTTGGAGTAAACCACACGAAAACACTGTGCTGAAAAGAGCTTTTTTTGCTCTATGAACTGAACTTCAAACTGCATTAAGATTCTGTTAGACTAAAGTATTGAAGAAGGAAGAAAACCCTTGTGCTCTGTGTATGAAGACATTACAATGCAAATTAAGCATAGACTAGGTTAACAAAAAAAATTTTAAAAAATACATATATAGTGGCTAATCTGTCTATAAGCCAACTGGGTATGCATATTCACAAGCACGAAAATATTGGCGTGCAAAACAGCAGGACTTCACAGGTATCGTAGTTCAAGCATTTTAGCTGCACATGCACTGCAAGAAAACCTTCCCCTATGTCTGCTGGCACCCAGACATGTGTGGCTCTGTTCAGACTCCAGGTGGGAGCGAGGTCTTCCGCAGGATTCCCTTGGAGAGGTCCCTTCAGAGAACCTTAAGTTCACAGTCAGCCCAGGAGGATTCAGTTTAGACAATCAGGGAGTAAGACTGCAAGTTGCACCATGGAGAGCATCTGTTCTGCCACTCAAGACACTCCCAATAGGTGCTTTTGTGCAGACACTTAAGTGTGTTACTAAAATTATGGTAAGGTATCAGTTTCCTCTACTGTCTGACAAGGTTCAAATCCATACCTCCTACCTCCCCAGGGGGGCAGCTCAGCCATCTGTCAGTAACTTCAGTCTGTGCTTTCCCTTCCACTTTAGTGGAATCATGCACACATATTTGATAGGCTAGCGTGGGGCTGGGTAGATTCATGCACAGAAATCCAAGAGTACCACCCTTTAGACGCTCATCCAGTGTCATAACAGCTATACTGTGACCCTTTAAGGGCACATATACCTGCAGATCCAAACAAACAACTGTGTAGGCTATACAGTGGATTTGGAAGCACTTTAAACCTCACCTTGAATATCTTGTGGCTGACCAACAATGTTAATTCTGTTATGTCATAGGATTTCCATTGGAAACCTTTGGAAATGAAGGCTTATGTCATCATGGGAGTTTTCATAATACTTCGAAGCAAGGTAGTCACAAAAACAGATATAACAACAAGGAAAGTAAAAGTTGGAGGGGATAGTTTGTTGGGTTTTTTATAAACAACAAAGTTCTATGGCACTAGTAATTATGCTTTCCTTGTAAGCCCATCCTATAAGGTTGGGTAAACATAATTACAGCAGTATTGGGGCGGGGGGGGGAGAGAAAGAGAGGCTGGGGGGGAAGCATCACTTGAGTTTTGTATTCTTGTATTTTAGCTGGTAGGTGAAGCAAACAAAAAGGAATTTCTTCCTCTGCATACTAAACACGTACAACAAAGCAAACTATCTTGACAAAGTTTTTTTCCTTTGGGACAGTTGTCTGCACATACCTATCTTTACATTATATTAACATGGAAAAACTAGGGTATTCAGCACAAAAGTCTGTTATGCTCTATTTCCCACCCTGACGAAAACATCAAGACTGCATGTAATCACCTTGTCACTGCTCCAATTTAAGTGTGGTCAGAACTTGTGTTGTAAACTCACAGAAGTGGGGCTTAGTCATTTGACAGCAGACATTTCACTGTAAGTCAAATTTGTTGATTCGTTGAAAGAAATTGGCTCTAATGAAATATTAATTTCAAAGCTGTTACATTTTAAACATGGCAATCACCTTACGTGTGATTACATCAAAAGGGCCACATGAAAGAAGTCTGAGCCCATTTGGGTGAGAGGTTGAAATCTGGCAGGGATGCAGTACTTGTCGTTAAGGCTGTGCTTAGGAAGGACTCACGGTCAGGAAGGGACAGGGCTTGGGATTGTACACACTACATTAGTTCTGCTCCCTGGTGCATATGTATTACAAAACAGTCTTGAAATATACGGTCACTCCCTTTTTCAGTCATAATATATACTTTCTATAGGCAAAAGCATTCTACATATTCTAGGTAGAGAAAATCTTCTAGAACATCCACAATGCATGCATTCCAGAATGTAGTAGACCAAATGCAAACTGGTTTACATTTTCAGCCAAATGCCTAGTTACCTGCTCCCACCATTTTCTGTTGCACAGAAGGGAGTCCGCACTAATGGCTGAAAAGAAATCTGTACCGTGGTTGCTGCTTAAGTCCATAAGCTTGCCACAGGGTAAAAGGACTTACATCTTTGGAGTACCACTGCTGAAAATACGATACTAGGATCATCCCAGGTTTTACCAAGCACGTGTTAGTAGGCACTGTTTTAGGAACTGCTGGGTACAGGAAAAACACATTATGTTTGCTTTTCACTAATAGCCATAGTCAAGAGAGAGAACAATTATTATTTCGCTTTCCTTTTTTGGGAAGAGAAGAATGAATGATAAACAGAAAACTGTGTATCATTGTTTAGGCAGGAGTTTAGCTTGACTCCCTAGTACCTGGAAGGTACCCCCACCTCCTCTTGCTCATCAAGAAAATTTTTTCCAGTTCCAATTATCATGACTTAGAATTTTATCTACTCTGTAAACTTTCACGGTAAGAAAGGCTGAAGGAACAGATTTTTTAATAATGGTGTGTTACTGCTTTACTACGAAACTTAAGGGGGAATGGTAGAAGTAAGCAGGGCAACTTGCAAGAATCATGATGAATCATAGACTTATTTAGGTTAGAAAAGACTGTTAAGATCATCAAGTTCAGTTGTTAGCCTAATGCTACCAAGTCCACCACTAAAAATAGTGATATATGAATAGTCTGGTTCTCTGCCTGGACAATTGTTAAAGTCTCACGTTTGGGAGATAAGACCTGAGAATTAAGTAAGAATAACCTCAGAGTCCTATACCAGGAAATCTAAAGAACAGAACACCTCAGAAACAGCCTTTTGAAAAGATTGAGCTCTGATCCACCCCAACCCCAATATGAACATTTTGCTTCTTGGCAAACTATTTGAAGAGGAAAAAAAAGGGACAGTTAAAAGGAAAGAGAGATTTCTATATTTCTGAAACTTTATTACTTGCAATTAGTAGATTTCCTGGGTGCACAATAGTGTTTTAATAATCTAAGACTCTTTTCTGTGTTAAAGAGTTGTTGGTCTTGCACCTTGACAGATTCAAAAGGCCCAAAATAGCAGCAATACAAGCATAGATCTTATATTTTTAAGTGTTATGTGGTACTAAAGGACAGAAGTAATTTTAGAAGCTAGACTTCACACCTGAATGCAATAAAGTGACTTCTGAAGGTACATTTCATTTGTATAGAGTATAAATGAGGTGAGTGCTCTTTTTTCTTTTTTTTTGCATCACTGCTCAGAAAATAACTGTTGATCTAGAACAGCTGGAAAAAATTAGGTATTGACACATCAGTTTAGGCAAAGCTTAATACAGAAGGACAAGGAAAGGGTTGCATGTTTAACATTAGCATAACAGAGTGACACTTATTGCAAATTTAATTAACTAATATGCATATTTGAAAGTTGTCTGAAAATAATCACTGACAACTTATTGTAGTTACTGAAAAATTAGCAGCTCTAACTGCTAAGGACATGAGAGGCTGGCAGAGGCAATGCTGGCTGATGTCAGAACAAAGGGAGAAGCTGGTGAGAACTAGGCACGTTTTGGTTAATGAAGGTAGGATTATTGCTAAGGTATGTGGTGCAGATGGTGGGTAAACAGTTCTGATGGGGGATAACAGCTAGGAATAGTATCTACTAGACTCTGAAGAACTTTCTCTTCTTCCTCCTTCTAATAATTCTGCTACTTGCAATTTAGGAAAAAAAGAGCTAAGTGTTTAATATGGTGGGAAATCCAGAAGAGAAATATAAGGCCATCTAATTGTTGCTCACAAAACTGGCCCTTCACTAACCTATAAGAAACCAGTCAAAATAAACAGACTGCCTGTAGCTAGCTGAATGCGCAAGGTGAGCAGGGATGCTTGTGCTTGATAAAACAATCAGCATTTGGAAGCCCTGAAGCAGAGAGACTAATCTATGAAGTACAAACCTGAAGAAAAAAGAAAACAAAAAAAAAGCCTCCCAGACCAGCCTGCAAACTCCTCCCAAGAATGAGAATTGTATAAATTTTATCCCATGCCTTTTGATGAGAAATAGCTCTGATGATGGCGTATCTGCATTGTTGTGACAGAGATACCTGTCACATAAACACCACAAGCCACCAAATTAGCTTGGTCAAGGACAAAAGGTAACATAAAGCTCAGCAAGAGATATTTCAGTCTTCCCCCAAAATACTTGAGCACTTCTGCATTGGTGTCAGCTAAAAATCACCAAAAATTAAACATAGATGTACAATTATATATATGCTACTACATAGGTCAAGTTTAATTACGTTTGGCTGCTTGGTTCAAATATTGTTTCCAGACATCACATAACACAATTCAGAAGTCAGGAAGTTTAGATTGTGATTATGTTTACCCTATATAAATAGTCGCAAAGATTTCACTAGGATTATTTGAATGAAAGTGTGATTGATGTTACAATAATTCATTCTTACCTATTGCTTACACTTACCTAAGTAATCTCCAAATGCCAAGACATAAAACGGCACCCAGTCATACAACAGGGTTGTCTTGCCCTCCTTTCCACAGACTAGCATTGTGTTTATCCATATTAGGATTAGAGAAATGAACAAGGCTTGCGTGACACAATCTCACCTTGCCTTATTCTTTTCAACTGTAGCATAGATAAGGTCATCTCCTTTGTAACAGAGAGACAGCATGCAGAACAGCCCATTCACGCATTTTCATTAATTCGCAAAATTAAATTGGGACCCTTTCTATCCCACTGCTCTCCAGCATAAAGGAGGCCAGAAAGGAAGAATGACAAATTTGCAAATCAGATTAAAAGAGTGTTTGATATCTTAGGAATCTGAGCTAGACACTGTTACTTAGAAGAAAAAAAAAAAAAATCACTTATGAGTGATCTACTGCACAGCAGGACTCTGGTTGTGGTTACTTGCAACCTGCTCCCTGACAGCTACCCATCCATTCTGTGCTCAGCGAGTCTCAGAGCAGGAGCAAACAGTCCTGAATGCTTGCTGTTAAAATTAGACTGCTCCCAACTAAATGAGTGGACATCAAGCATCCAGCCCTATTTAAACATACATGAGAACCACTTGGCTCCTTCAAACGCTGTTTAAAGTAGACTGAATTTCTGATCAACAGAAGATTGTTTTTCTTCATACAGGCACAACTGCAAAAGGGAGCATTTGTTTGAAATTAATCTCCCCAGTGCAAGTTTTAATGTGGTGTTAAACTCTGCCATTTAAACCAGAACCAGTGAAATAAAACTCTGATGACTCTTAAAGAATTTAAGATTAATGCAAGAGGAAATTACCTTGCCTAGTCATGCCTACTTTTATTAGTACCCTGCAGTTGTGTTTCATTTTGGATGTGGCAAAAGTATGATTTGAAAGTCAAGAAGGCAACTTCTTGCATTTTGTATTTAATTATTGAACACAGAACAATGCTAAAGCTGCATTTCCAAAGTCTGTTGTGTTGCATTTTGCAAGTTTTACTTAACAAAACTGCAGTCGTAGCAGTAAGAAATTATGATCACACTGAGAAATGGCACATCTATTTTTGAGTACATAAGTCCAGTAATTATTATACCAGCATTGCAGAATTTAAGTTTGCTTTTTCTTATTTTTAGATTGGAATATGTTTTTTTTTAATATGGTGAAACAGATGTAGTCTTCAAACACTTCAGCAGGTTCCACTGATTACACACATGGGATACAAACTTTGAGATTATTCCTGGTGTATGACTTTCAATTTTTATTGTAGTATGTCATTTTAAGGAGAGCACTAGTTTCAGTTTATGGCAAAGTTGGTTTTATTTATAAGGCTAGTGTATAGGGAATTCATTAGCAAAACGGCAAAACAAACTAGTCCAACTGGGTTAGAGAACTTCTAAAAGATTTATCAAGTTCTTCAGACGAACTGTTCTCCCCTTGGCACATCCCATCACACCACATGGAATTCTCCCCAAATCTCTTCTCACAAGAGCTACACAGTTATGCTCTTGTGCAAATGTTTCAGTGTCTAATCATCAGCTACACAGCTTATAAGATATTAAACATGAATTTAATTTTAAATTAATATAATCTGCCATTGGCTTAGGTATGCCTTTAAATGCAAAGCTGAACTGAATGAAGCAATTTTATCACCTCCTTTACACTCTCATCCTTTCCCTACTCACAAAAGCAAGCCTCCAGAAAGTGCCTTATCAAAATACATGTATACTAAATAGCAACAAGCTGGCAAAAGGCACCACTGGCAAGAAACACTGAAGAATTATTTTTATTTTAGCATCGGTGAGTAGAAGGACCACACAAGAATATCATTTGGTGCTTCATAATTATATTTTGATGGTTGTTCACATGACCCATAACTACAGGAAACAAACCAAGTGGCAGTACTAGATATCCAAATATTCTTTTCTTCCTTTTCTGACCATAAGAAAAAAAAAAAAAACTAAGAAAAGGGTAGCAAACATTCTTAAATGTACTTTGAACTCTTCATACAGAAATATGAGACAAATAGTAAAAATCCTCCCAGGTATGAAATGCTTTCATCATGAAGGAAGCTATTACATATGCTGAGATTGAAACTTCAACCATGAATTACACAGAACTCCTTTTAGCTATTTGTGTGCGTGCAAGTGTTTAGCACAAGATCGACAGCTCTACAGAACTAAGCAAACTGTGACTACCTGAGTCTATGCTTAAACCTCCCTGGTCCACTCTGAAGGTCTTTATAGCACTCAGCATCACCAGACAGTATTTTGGGGAAGAAAATGAAGAATAAATTTTCCATCTGAAAACAGCAAAGATTTTTAGGAAGGCAGAATGTAATTACTGAAGCTGGAATTTAGCCAGGTCATTGGCATTAATGTTCCTCCTCTTGCAAAAAAAAAAAAAAAAAAATGCTATGAAGTCTTTAATGACCACAGGTGGTCAGGACCTTGAATTTACATCTCATCTGAAAGACTTCAGTGTGTTATGCAAGTATGCATGGAAAAAATAAAGTCTTGAGCTGTCAAAAGGGTAATTCTTCTAGTCAAATTTAAATGTCAAGAAAGACTTAAAAAAAAAAATAATCTAAGATCATCTGATCCTTGAACCCCTAAACTTAGTAAATACTTTTCATTGTCGCTAAAAAGAATAAACAAAAGCAAATTTTAGAAGTTTTAATTTTACTTCCCAGAAATTTTACATGCCTTCACTGCAGATCAGACCTTCACCTGAATAAAGGAAGCAAGAACACCAGCAATTTATTAAATCCAAATTATGAGAGAAGGGGGGACTTAACTCACAGAGGGAGCTGGACATAAGGGAAAAAATAAACACACTGCAGCTTGCTTTATTTAAAAAAATACAAGGTGTAACCGAGCGTGACACATTATTGCAATGCCCAGTCAACCTCTAAACAACAAACCAATCCAGTCTGCTGGCCAACAGGCATTTGCCTCAGGGTTAGAAGGGACCCAAACTTTTGAAAGCAGATTTTGAAACAAAAGCAAGGCTGATCATTAGCCTTTTTTTTCCTGCCTCACCTGGAAGACATATTCACTTGAATCCACCATTTTCCAGTACGCCTGAGTCCCGAGCCCAAAAAAAGCCATTAGATCAGTTGTATTTAGACTTTAGCAAGGGATCTGTCACACCAGAACTGCCTGAAAGCATTAGAGATATAAAGCAGTTTGTCACCACAAGCCCCTCCCATTATATTTTTGCTGGAGAAGACAACAGTCAGCAGTTCCAGGTTACTCCATGACGGTCATTGCCTCTTGTTCTCTCCAAGAGAGGGGACTGAACATACACTAAAGTCTTCACCTCAAGAGGCAGCTGATACACACACCAAATAATTTCCTGCTCCCAAACTCTGGCAGGAGTAGGGACAAGAAAGTTTTCTACCCCATGGATCCCTTTGGGATTAGCCCTTCCTCTCCCTTTAGTAACAGCCAGCACTGCACATCATCTCAGCAGTAAAGTGCCAGAGCTTGTACTTACAATGAGAATGTAGGACTCTAGGTCAGCAGGTGCCTGTTGGGAAAATAATTAATATGCATTCTGAGGAAGTTTTAAGGGATGTATTCAGATATCCTGGGATGATGAAAAGTGAAGAAGAAACCTGTTCCCACCTCAGGACCTTAAAACTAGCCCTTCTCCCCGACTCTTCCTCAAAATCTGTCCCTACCAAAATTATTTCAATTCTGCTTATACCACGAAGAAGTCTTATGTCAGCTGAATATTTAGTAACATCAGTTTTCAGCAGGACTTAAAAACTACGTACAATTAAATATACATGCAACTTCAGCTCTATCATGGAACACTTTCAGAAACATTTGCTGCTATTTATTTGCCTAATTTCAGCCTTTTGCTAATATCGAAGGCTCCCTTTCCCTCTTGCTGCTTGCTCTTAAGCCCCTGCCATGTCTCATATTTCATTTGGACAGCCAAACTACACGTGACTACGATAGATTATTTTTTAACTCTCCTTCAATAGTCAGTTCCTCCCACACGCGTATACCCAACAAGATTTTTTTCTTTATCCAAACTACCCTTGTTTTCTTTTACTGTAAGTGACTAGGACTGGATAGGAAGAGTTGGTAGAATTTATCACTACTTTGACCTGACTAATTAGATAATTATTAGGTTCTTGAAGTTAACTTCTTTACTTCTCTTTCTGAGATTTTCTGGTCATATTTCTCTCTTTGCAGCCATCAGGCTCACTACACAGAAAATAAACCCATCTCATTGAACACAGTAGGAAGAAATCAGACTCAGAAAAAGTTTATTTCTTTGTAGTGGAAGACTTTGTAGTCACACCTAAAGAAAAATTTTGGCCCTGTTTAGCTGCTAGAAACAGTCTATGCTGTTGCATCTGAAGGTTTGGGGGGGGGGGGGAGGGGGAGAGAGGGTGTCCTCCTGTATTTACACACTACTGTATATATCTGCCATTAAACTGCATTTGCAGTGCTTACCTATGGCATGAGAAAATCTCTTTATGCCACAGTTCATGTGTAGTCCTGGACAGCAGCTAGTTTGTTTGACCAGTAGTAACATCTCCATTACGACATCATTAAACAAGCATTTAATCATTCCCTCCTGCAGCCTGTCAGCAGATAGCTTGCACAACCAGTAACTCTGGGGAGATGTTGTGATTGTACTGCCAAGGGTTGGGCAACAGTTATTCATGTGAATCAGTGCTAAACTTTGTGGTGTTTCTGCTTATCTGTGTGATATCTTAGTATTTCTAGAGTTCCTGCCATTGTAACATATAAGCCTACACTTAAAAGCTTCTCTGTACTCTGAAAAATTATGTTGACTCTACAATGAGCAGGAAACAGCCAAAAGCACTGAAAGCACAGTAGGACAGGATTAGGGACATGAAAAAAGCAACAGTTATGTCACCAGCCAGGTTAGCAGAGCCAGCAAGGAAGCTGCACAGAGGATAGAGAACATTTAATGTAATTAATTTCAAATTTTGAGAAGTGCTATAAAAAAGTCAAAATCTGACAGAAATAGTACAGTTTAAATTAAAAACATAAAAATAAACCAAACCCCCTAAAAATATACCACAGAGAGGAGGAACAAGTATTTCAGAATAAGAAAATAGGAAGAATTAAACAGTAAAGGTTGTGAACAAAGAACATTCATACATACATATCTACAGTAAGTAGCATTCCTATACTCTGGGAGGAGGTTGAAAAGAATACATACATACATAATACATCAACATAATAGCATCGCTGTATTACTGGTTAGGGTCAGGACGTCCAGAAACAAATATTCCGAGCTCGCGCAGAAGACTAAACACTCAAGAGAAGATCTTAGTCTCCAAATATACTTATGCACCTCTGTTCACTAATAATGGTGCTCTTGTACTCATTATGTTCTACAGTTGTGAGTAGAAGAGATGACTTGGAAGCTTAGCTTTAATCAAACTACATAAAATCGGATTTTTAAGAACAGTGAGAAGACAGAAAAGTTTCCAAGCACAGAAGCCCTTCTTCAGATGTTTTGACTTGTTTCTCAATTGAGAGCCATCACTCTAATTTTCATTTGACTAATTTGAAAGAGGAAATTAGATAATCTCTATAGCAGTTTCTCTTCAATAACAATTTCTGATAAAACAGCATCAAAAGCACAGTCTACCCAAGCTGAAAAGACATAAAAAAACGCAGACTTAGTCCACAAAAGCCCTAGGCCTTCAAACACATAAAAAAATTGCCAGAAGGTAAAGATAAACACAGCTCCGCTTGCTCCCAGAACACCTTGAGCAACCCAAGGACACCTTGCAGATACTCCTTTAATCCAGACCCTTGGGACTTTGGTCTCCTCTAGGAGACATGTGGCTCCTTCAAGGATGTAATATATGCATACTCAAGATAAAGATGTGCCCCAAAAAATCTATATCCTAGATTGTCATCTACCAGCCCTCCTCAAAACCTCCTTAAGCCATTACAATTCATACTATCACACCTCAGAAGAAATTCACTCAGAGTGGAAGATTCTGCTTTTAGTCTTCAAAACCTGTAAGTCTACAGCAAAACCCATAGTGGGGAACCAAATACCATACAAGCCATCCTTCACCTAACAGAAGTGGGCAATCACAGATCAATCCAGGCAAAAGATTGCCATTAATTGCCTTAACTACATCATGCTGAAATTATTTATGACCCTTACAAAGTTATCTGTGGTTTCACCTAGCAAATTCATAACAACCACTGTGAACCTACATGTGACTAGATAACCAATAAAAGGGACAGAAATACTAGTAACTACTGCAGAATATTTTTCACAAAAGAACCATTCAATATCTAACTTCTCAGCCTTGAAGTGAAAAAGAGCTGAAGGAACAAGTAAGAAACAAGAGTGGAACTAACAATCATAGCTCTAGAGTGACATGACAATTATTTTTTTTTAATATTACAGTTTATTCACCAGCCTTCTACCCCCAAATATTGCCTTAATGTTCCACAAATGATAATTATCTATCTCTTTCTCTGTGCCATGGAGGTTAATGACCTTGTCACCCCTCTCCTTGTTAATACTTCCCCTTTGCTCCATGGGTACAATCACCTTTTCTTTAAAATTGCCTAATTGATGAACATAATCAAGTTAAGCTCAGAGTAATTGTTCTCAACCTGTATTTGGTTTTGAAGGGGTTTTGCTTCTATTTCAGACACTGAGAATGGCTTTGTGTTCAAAAGTTTGCTTGTCCCCCACCTCCAACCCTGCAGTTAATAACAATTTTCTTAGTCTTATCAAAGAGCTTGAGATAGGGAATAAAATTTGTTCAAACTAGCCAAAAGCTGAAAACTATACTGTTATTATATTAACTTAAGCCTTCATATATGTGGAAACTATACCTAAAGAGGCAATGGACTTTATCATCTTAAAGCTCTTTTCCAACCTAAATGATTCTATAATTCTAATTTATATCTGCAACCTGAAGTTCTGGAAGAAGAGGTAGGTGAACACCACGTAATTTTTTGTGCTTATTTTTTCTAGATCAACAATAACACAAGATAAGAAAAATATTTATTTAATGTAATAACAGCCTTAAATCTGACGCAATGACTCACATTAAGACAATTCCCTCTCCCTTAATCTGTAACCTAAACTTAATATGGCTGCAGCAGCAAACTTTATGCTGAGCAAACCAGAGTTTTCCGAATGTTTGTGATAGCTCGGGAGAACCTTAAACCTTTTTATTTTCCAATAAGACTTGGGTTCCCAAGGTATCTCAACTTCTTTGTAAAGACTGATAAAGTTTCTGTTGATGTCAGACTCTGCTTTAAACCAAGCCATGAGACACACAGACCTTGCTTTCCAAGTACAGGGAACAGATGCCAACTAATGTTAAGAGTCCTTCAAGCACTTACCATCTCAATGTGCTTGATGACCTAACATTGGAACAGGATATTCAGTGATGGGGTCCAAAGGATCAAGCTGAACTTTGCAAGTCCTGACACAGCCTACTATCTGCTCGAAAAGGTGCATATATTCTGTAATATCATAGAATCATTTAGGTTGGAAAAGATCTTTACCATCATCAAGTCCAACCATTAACCCAAGACTGCCAAGTCCACCACTAAATCACATCAGTGGCTCCTTGGCAATAAAAACCACTGAAGACTTCAAGTATCATTTTGAAGTTAATCGTTGTATTAGCTTTTCATTTCAGAGCTTTATTTTTTTTCCCCCCTTCAAACTGACACGGATGTTTCAGGTCCTCTCCCCACACATTTTAATAGTTAGTCCAACATTATCAACAAACCACTTCTGCAGCTTTCAAATTTAAAATACATGGGAAGAAAAATAGCTATTTTGTAACTGAGACAACGCTAATCTATTACTTCCCTCCTCCCTCAATACTTTGGGGTTTTTTTATTTCTGCTGGAAGCAACTATCGATTTATGGTTGCCAACTTGCTTGTCACTAAATAGGCAACCTCATGTAAGCACACCAAGCTGTCAGAGCTTTAGTATTCCTGCTTTCCAACTCTCAACATGCTTATAATTGAAGCTGCCAATAGTACTGAATTTACGGTTTAGATGGAAGCTATACCAGCAGCGAGAGAGAAATCGCCAAACTCTCTTCAGCACCTGCAGTATCAATAAGACCTGAACTCAGGTCTCCTGAGGTGAAAGGAGAGTGTATCAAGCCCACCATTCCACCTAGCCCTCAGTGTATTAAGATGTTAATTAGTCACTTTCCTTATTATTCAGTCAAAATATGCTGGATTGAAACAAATTAGATTTTTAGCACATATTTCACACGTTGGATCAAGCCTTGCAAGGGTTTTCTTTTATTATTTATAAGATCATGTGCTGTCTTCCTGCTGAAAATGAGATGGTCTGCATGAGGAAAAAGGTAAAAGAAAAGCAGAGAAATGAAAATCAGATATTCCCTAATGATATTTAAAAATAGAAATTTTGCTACTGTTACATACAGCATGTTCCATCTTTTGAGATTTAATGGCTCTCTTGTGGTTTAATGGAGAATTACTTTCAGTAATTGATTATTAAAATTTAAAATTGCTAACCATCTTCATTATTAGATGAGCGAACATGTTATCCTTGTAATTAAAAAAGCTTGAGATTCACTTTCATCCTGTTGACAGAATGAGTAGATAGGCTCAGCACTCCAGTGTGATGGTTTCAGGGTTCTTGTTTGACAAAAATAGCCAGCAAGTTATTTGATGATGAAAATACAGAACATTCACAAAGACAGAGAAAAAAAAATAAAATAATAATAAAAAGCCCTACAAACTAATTGAAGTTTTCAGTCCAAATTACCTTAGGCAGAATGCATATAGTGTTTTTCAATGAATTTCAGTTGAGTTTGGGGGGGGGGGGGGGGGGGGGGAGTGGCAGGGAGGAGGAGGAGGAAAAAATGAGACCAAGATACATGAATATTGTTTGTCTTATAAATATATATTATGTGATACATTGGAAATTTTCTTCCTGGACATAGGGTTATTTTCACCTTTGGGAATTCAGTGCTGGATTCTCTACCTGCAGTAACACAGAAACATGACTGGAATGAGTCTGAGGACAACCCACTTTCTCCTTTAAGAAAGCCTAACAGCTGAATGAAGGGAAGCGGACAGAGCTGGTACCTTCAGTCATCCTAGATTGTAAAGAAGAACCAATTTTAAGATAGCCTCTCAAGCATAATCCAAAGGTCTGAGCGATTGCAGGAGAAAATTCTTTGGCCTTTCTGTTGAGACTACCAGCATCTTAGGACCTAATTTTACTGCCATAGGCAGAACATAAGAAAAACTGAAAGAAGTAGTAGTATATTTAATAGAAAATTTGAAAGTTAAAAAGCATACCACCTTTCTGGAGCTGTCTGCATTATGCTGTCAGTTCCCATATTTTGCAAAATGATACAGAATCATCAAAAGTTCGATACTGTTACACAATAGTAGAGAAAATAGTCCGGTCATCCTGTGTATTTAGTAGTAGCTTCTTTGTCAGCCATCACTTGCATGATTCTATTGGTATATTTCCTCCAGTTTCTTCAGCGAGATGAGAAAATTACTACCTGGATTACATATCCTGAAAAGCACAAAGAAGTTTCCAAAACGTGTTGCAAAGATGTTTAAGAATAGCTCTCCTGTTGAAATCAGAATAGGAAACATGCTCTTTCTGCCATCATATTGTGTGATCTTTTCAACCAAATTGTAATATCGGTGTCCAATCTCCATGAACTATGTTAGGAGTACAGTCCACAAGTCCTGCAGTATTTGTACACACATTCTCCCAGCTATTCTAGTTGTTCTCTTCCACTCAGTTCTTGTCCAAGGTAATTCTTTTCAACCTCCTCCCAGAGTATAGGAATGTTACTTACTGCAGATATGCATCAGCATGGGTTGCACCATCTTAGCACAGTGCAACAGCAGATGGAGAATAATTTAACAGCAGGCATTGACACATCAGTCACCAGTAACACCCTGGGAGGTAATGTCAATAATACTTTCAAAATGTGCCATGGAGGGAAATCCCAGATCCTTCGCAGAGTATGTTCCAATATATAACATATAAAGTAGTACCAATTTTCTGCCCTATAGCTACTAGCAAATGAAGAACAGTTAAGTATATGAATTGTAAAGTATATACCATATTACTTTTCATTGTTAAAAATACATTCATGTTCATTACTGTATCCTTAGTAGCTTATGCAGAAGCGGTCTTCCAAAGCATTATTGCTGCCTTTGCATTAGTGCTTAAAGGTTAGTCTAGTCTAATGCTACAGCAATGATACAAGATGGGTGTTAAACCTTAGTTTGAATCACGGAGTAGAACCAAATAATAATAAATATTAAAAAAAAAATCTAACTTCAGTGCATGTACAGATCTCTGTTAGCTACAGTGTATTAGCAAAATACAGAGCTGCCAATATCTGGTAACAGAGCGCCCTTTCCTGGTCCCATGTCTGTAGAGCAAGAGGATGTGCTTTAAGGATCCATTCTTCTATTTACATTATCCCAATGAGACAAAAAACTAAGGAATTTTCCTATTTGAAAGGAAAAATTAGTATGATTTTCCTGTCTAACAAGATGCAAGATACCTGTGGTTTATTTT
The DNA here is from genome assembly GCF_023634085.1 of Falco cherrug. Taxonomy (NCBI): domain Eukaryota; kingdom Metazoa; phylum Chordata; class Aves; order Falconiformes; family Falconidae; genus Falco; species Falco cherrug. The sequence continues at coordinate 23,402,592 of NC_073704.1, read as the reverse complement.
TAAACATAGACAAACTGAAGCTTAATGTGTGATGGGTTATGATTTCATGTGGTTCCTGTTACACATATAGCTCTAAAAGTTGCCTACATTTTTACACAGATCTGAGATTCTCTTCATCCCCTAAACTACAAAAGTATTTCCATCAGAAATAACAGAATCACAGAACAAATTAGAATGAATTGCAGTCAAGGAAGAGTTCACTATTTAAAGCTTCCCTACATTAATCATTTTGCATTTTTATCCATTATTTGAACACTAGACACATTGATACTCATGGACAGATAACAAAAATTCCAGAGTTATATTATTTCTGAGAGTAAGCACTGTAGGGTTAGGACCATATACATATCAAATACAAATTCAGATGCCAATAGGATTATTTACAGGGATAGAACCAGAAGAGCTGCATCTTTAATTATAAAAATCAAGTCCTTTCTCTGTTTTCAAAAATTAGGTGGAAGTTCTTTGCACGTACCTGTGATATTCCACAACATTAACAACACTGCTTCCCATTTCCTTGTGCATGCACTTCACACGTTATTTAATGCCTTAGCAATGCAGGCATGACTAGATTTCACCCACTTTGGTCACAGGCAAACCCACGTCACAGAGGTATTCTAATGCTAAAGATATGGATGGGGTTGGGAACATTATAAAAATTCCTGAATATATCTATTTTCAGCTTTATCCTATGTGGCAAAAAGTGAGTAGAGTATTGGCAGACATCAGCAAGGTCTTAAGAGATACAGCTACTTTTGCACACTTAAAACATCAAAAAATAACTTGTTAGGCTCACATTACAGCTAAGATTAAGTTTAAACAGAAGGAAGGATGTGAAAAATTACATTTGTTGATTCATTTGAGCAGGCTGTTATGAATAGTAGGAAGTATTTTGTAGATATCCAATGGATTATGCCTCCTTTTGATCTTGTACTGTTCAGTTATAAAGGCTTGGAGAGAAGGGTGTTGAGCAGTAATATCCAAATAGTCCCACAACTACAAGTACTTTGAGGGGTAGAGGGAAACAGGAAAGAGACAGGTAGGCACAAGTCTCAAAGCTTTATATAAGTAGCAATCCTGGTATAATCCACAGAGCCTAAAAGCAGAGTCAAAGAAGATGAGGGGGTAAAAGGTAATTTAGGTTTCCTGTAATCTCCCTTTTTCTTTGAGGGCATTGAGTTCCTGCTAAGTAAGCTCTACCATAAGTAGTGCCAACATGAAGCATTTTTTCAGATACCTAGATGTAAAGATTTAACTCTAAGGTTTGTTTTGGGAGAAGACGGGGGAGGGTAGGGGGCGAATGCTCCAAAACTGTATGGATACAGCTTGGCAAAAGTCTCAAGACCAACTAACCATGATATGCAGTCATACAAAGCTACTAAAAATATCCATACAGTCACACAACTATATATAGCACACAAAAATCAAAACCATACACATGCTGTGCTTTTCTTAAGTAACTCATCACATTCTCCTGTACAAAAACACTGAATCCCTTGAACTTCATCAAAGAATCTATTTCCATAAGACACATTAAAATTACAGATTGCTCTAATTCAGTATGTCATTAACTAACATTGTTGTGGCTGGATTACAAACCTATTGTCACCCCTACATGTGATACACTGGATATCAGTTGGATGTTTGGCTCTGTGCCTGGTTACAGCATGGGAGACCCAAACCTTCAAAGCTGGCCTTGTGTCCTTCTTCCCTCCGGAGAGGGTTTCTCCTTGTCCTTACACGGCTCTGCTGTGTTCTTATTATAGGAACAGAATACTTAAAACCTAGTGCAAAGACAATAAATCTCTCCCAGCAAGGACAGAGTAGACATGAACTAATCTGGCAACATTTTTCCTGAAGTCCATTAAGGTTAAACTCACATCTTCCTGCACTTAGATTATGTAATGTATATGCATTGCTTATGTAATGCACATGCATGCAAGAAACCTTTTCCTTCTTGTTTTGGTAACTGCACACTCAGTCTTGGGTCGAACATGCATCACCCTGCCCAAGCTGATTTCCATTCCACTAATATTCTAAATGACTATCTTATAGCAAACCACTTCTTGGATTTTCTATTTTCACATACAATAAGACAGCAAAAAGAATAATTGTTTTCCTTTTCAAGTAAATCAGCTGAAGTTACATGTAATTTAATAGGGATGTTTCTTTAACCAAGATGCACAACAAAAATTTGATTCTTAAACTTGCTCAGAATTATAGGAAGTCTACTTGTAGAGACTACAAAAAGCTGGGTTTATATTTTAAAGAAACGTTTTAAAAATACTCAAGCATTCACAAAGAAAGATTCTACACTAGGTTTCATAGGAAAAAACACACATATGAAAGCAGAGAATTTACTTTCACTCTGATTAGATTTTCAAATATCCGAGAGAATACCCAAAAAACCCCACCACACCAAAACTCCCAATACATCACCTTTTTTGCTTCTTCTGGATGCATAAGAAAGCTGATGCTAGGGACACTTGCACTATTATTACATACTGTTAAACATTACCATTATAATTTCTCATTCATATCTACATTAATTCAGGTAATGAAAGAATCTATCCCTTGGTGATTAACGCTTCGTTTTAAAAAGGTATGCACAAGTGCTCAGGTACTGTGTTTGGCAGGGGATATTTAAGACATTAGTATGCTTTTCCAAAAGCTTAACTACCAAAACATACCAAATTCACAGCATTACAAATACTGGTTTGAATATTGTCCCAAAAAAGATAAAGGGGAATGGTAGAGTACCCTGAAGACTTTTTTCCAGACAGTGCCAGTCAGATATGACACAATCTTATTCTATGGACACCTTTCAAATAAGGCTGAAAAATAGAATTCCAATTAAATTGATAATTTTGTTAAAAACTAATAACTTAAGCTAATAATTATAACAAGCCACCACAGAAAATTTTCCTCCCTGTCAAGCTATAGTCTCTCATTTTATATACATGTTCTTGATTTAGAAGCATATGCACAACCTGTGCATGTACAGTAAAGCAGAGTATTATCAACTGAAAATAAGACTTCGAGAGGTTTGCTTTAGTTTTCTTATAAACTATTAAGTGCTTGAAATTTTACACTATTATCTTTACCCGGAAAGCTCCCAATATGCTTTATCTTTCTGTTGTAGCGATGATAATTGCTAACTATAATATAGCTATCCATGTAAAATTATCTTCGTTAACATAAAGAGTATTAACTTCAGTCAGTTTGCTGCAGGGAGCACAACCTTCAAAAGTTTGATAACTATCTCAGCTAACTAAATTTTCATACCATAACAAACCAAACAATTGGTTTACTGATGCATTCAGCAAACAGGATTTACGAAATTCCCTCAGTCAGGTTTTTCCATTGCCTTAAATCTCTATCTGTTCAACTTCCAGGATCCGCTTTAGCTTTCTAAACTCCTGCAAATCCAGCTCTATTACAGTGCCAGAGGGATTTATACGTTGTTTTGCTTTTATAAACTAGAGGCTGAGGACAAGCAATGTTATACACCTCTGAGAAAGCAACCCAGTCTGGCACACCAGTGACCGTGAATCAGAAGTGGGTAGATTTATCGACAGACACCAGAAACCTTCTCAGAGTACATGGAGCTACAGTCATTCACCCACCCCCACCACCTCGAGGGAACTCAAAGCTCCACACCATGAGTCCCACAGCACTCACCATGGGGCAGGGTACAAGTCAAGCATTTGAACCCAAAAAGCAGCTCTGGATTCTCCCAACTTCCATCAGCTGCCTGACTTCCTGCTACCACTGCGCAGGGACCTCTGCTCAACTCTGCCAAGGACATCTATCAGGATATCAAGTCCCTCTCCAAATCATTACTGAACTGCAGAAATTAGTCTCTTGAGTTTTGGATCAAAGTACCAGAAAGTCCTCTGCCCTACTACGTGCTCCCATTCTTCTGCTTCTGTTCTCCTTTCCCCAACAAAGAGTCAGCAGTCCTCAGCCAAGAATCAGCTCCCATTTAACTAAGATGTTCGCAAAAAAGAAACTGAAGCTACTAGCAATGCTTGGATTTTGTGAAGGTAGCAAACATTAATGGTGTAATGTGTCTCCAAATAGCCAATTTTAGTTTGGTTGGGGCTTTTTTGTGGGGTTTTGTTGTTGTTGTTGTTTGGTTGGGTTTTGTTGGTTTTTGGTTTTGGTTTGTGGTTTTTGGTTTTGTTTGTTTGGTGGGTTTTTTGGTTTTTTTTTTTTGGGGGGGGGGGAGATATAGAAGTAAATGAAAGAACAAGGACAAGTTAAATGCACACATTAGTCCAGAAACATAGAATACCAAGTACACTCATACCAATGTTTTGCCAATTAAGTAGTAAATCCACCAACTGTACAGTAATTAACTGTAGCATCTAGCCCACAAGATTTAGACTTTCCCCCCTTAAAATAAACAGAAAAACTGATGCACATGCATACACAAACAACATGTTCCTAGCTCTTTATAGAGTTACAGAGGACCAGGTTCTAGTCTGAAAGCAAGCTCCATGGGAAGCAAGATGATGGGCACACAAATGTGCCGAATCTGACCAACATGGTGTAGGTATCACATATCTCATGGGGGGCACAGTGAAAGCAATGGTTTTTATTTGCTCTTCCTACTGAAAACAATGTTTCTTCTCTGCAATATTTTAGGAACATTGTCACTATTCCTTTCTGCACAGAATCAATGATTGATTTTTGTTTGTAGTTTGGGGTTTTTTTTTTGTTTGGGGGGTGGGGGCATGGGTTTTTTGTTTGTTTTACATTCAGAGCAGTCACACACATGCTCTGACTCACCACTGTGGGAGCCATGTACCCCTCATTACAAAATATTCTTGGACCAACAGAACTGCATGGCAGCCCTTATTTAGGGCCACAGGAAAGAGTAGTTAAACTACACTTAAATTAACTAAAAGCACAGTGCACAGAGAATAATTCTTTTTCCATTGCTTAGACAATTTATACTTTTCCCATTCCATACATTTGCCTAAGTACTGTGATTACAACATCCAAACTGTTGCATGCAGTTTAACACTAAGAAATCATAAACATGGAACACAGAATATTAACCATCGCCACAGAAAACAGTACAATGATTATAAAAGTGTGTTGACCTCTCAACTTGCAGCTATTTAGTCATGGACTCTACAAGCATTTTATTGTTGCTTTATAACATTCCAAACAGTTTAGGTTAGAGATGTTTTGTTTCTCAGCCCTGCCTTTGCAAGAAGAGTGCTGAAAGTGTGCAGCCAGTCTCAGACTACAGACCAGCAGCAGAGTATGTTACAGTTCCCTGCTGTGCTTAACACACTGATGTGAGAAGTGTAAGAGAACAAGGACAAAGCTTTGCCTCTCCAGCTCTAACAGTTCTGGAGTGCCCTGGGTAACAGCCAGGACAGCAGGGCTTTTATTTAGCTAGACCAGCCTAGAACCTAGAGTACCAACCGTCTAGAGTTACCATGAGATGGTGTCCTTTCTAAGAAAGTGAAATGAACTATCACATTTTAATCCAGAGCCAAAACAGTGCAGAAGAGCAATTTGATAGCAAGGAACAAATAAGTGCTGCTTCCAAAATTGATTAGGTGAAGAATTACAATTGTAACAGTTGTCTTGGGTGGTTTTGGTTTTTTTTGTTTTTTTTTTTTTTTGGGGGGGGGGGCGCTTGTTGGGTTTTGGGGGGTTGTTTGTTGGTTTGGGGTTTTTTTTATTGTTGTTGGGGGGTTTTGTTAGGGTTTTTTTTGTTTTATGTTGGGTTTTTTTGTGGGGGAGGCAGGGTGCAGCACAGAAAACAACAGGCAGAGACATTTTGGCATTAGAAATGTGTCTTATTACACACACTAAAATCTGCCAGTTCAGATGGGATGCTTTCAGCTTTCTGAAGGGTTTTGAAAGAGACACCATTTTGATTAAAACCCAAGGGAAAGTTGAAGTCGTAAGAGCAGAAGGAACAGCTCCTCCTCAGAACAGTGAAAAAACAAAGATCCTGTTGTTCCTAAGTGCTCTGATCCCAGGTCATGTTAGCTTTTTGTGGCATTAGGCAGCGGCTGCTTAAAAACTGTCTTTCTCCAGTCCAGGGGACAAAAACACAGCAGTGTAGATCATTACTTTTCTGACAACACTAAAAAACCTAGGGTACAGTTGAGCTGTTAATAAAGCCTGCAAAAGCCATTTTCTCACACCCCACATACTCTTCTGGTGTGTCTTCAAGGCACAGTTATTCCTTTTTAATCATTTATTACCTGTTAGCAGCAATTCGTCAAAAGATTCCCAGCCTCTCTTCCTTTGCTGTGTAGGAGGTAGATATCACCCAGTCTTTTAGCTTTCTCCCTCAATTCCTGCAGAAAAATCTCACCCTCCAATCCTCAAGTCACAAGTGTCCCTCTCTGCTCGGGGATCGTCACCACCTATCTTTTGTCTGCTTGCCCAGCATATTTGATTGTCTCTCAAGGTAGAGCTGAATGCAGTCTTTTATGCCTGCCTCCTTAGGGCTTGCAGACACACTGCTCAGCCAACCGGGAAGGTTTCTAGGCTTCTCTTCTCCTTGGTGGAAAGGAAGTTGTTCCTTAACACTTGCTTAAGGAAGTATTACTGAAGCTTATGATCCTTTTGGATCTTCACATTCGCTTTTACAGATTTTCATCAGTAAACCAAGCACAGATCTGTGACCTTCCACCAGTCTCTCCCACACTAGAATTTCAAGTGCAATAATTGTCACATTTTGTTTCAATAGGATTTTTACTGCTTCCAAATTTAAACCAAGTATGAGTTGCAAATTGCATCTAACCTAGGGCAGACAACTTACTCCAGGGCTTAATACTTTATTTGACCCTAGTTTGGCTTTATATCAGGATCTACAAGACCAATCAGGCAGGTAGCTTCAAAGAAGCTTCAGACATTAGCTTTTTAGGCCTTTTCCTTAGAAATTGTTCCTCTAAGAACAAACACAATACAAGCGTTAGTCAGAGGAAGAACAACAAGGCAACTGTTTCCATAACCTTTTCCTTTTCTTCCAAATAGGAATGCAAGATTCAAGGACCTGCAAGTCGTCTGTATACAGCAGTGACCTTGTCTAAGAAGCATTACACATCAGGCAGTAACAAAGGTACTACAAGGTAGAATACCAATGTGCACAAACAGCTTAGTATGTGCAATACTCAGTTTATCCTCTTCAGAAATTCTGACCTCCTACAAACAAAGTCAAGAACAAACACAGACTGCACCTATAATAAACATGCCTATAAGCAGCAATAGTTATACTTTGCATTTACAGTAAACTCTCCAATGGATGTCGATACACAGCACTTAAAGGTCTGAAAGCTTGGGATCTTCTTGTTCCGTTCTTTGCTCAGCATCTGGAAGGGCTATAGCAAATCTTTCCTCTACACATTTTTGACCCTTTTGCCAAAATTCATACTTAGTATCTTATGCACTGTGATAGATGAAGCTGCTGCTTCACCTCTGTTCATACACCATCCCTAAAACTCATGACATTATTAACCTCTGTTTTTCAGCATCTAATAGATGTCACCAGAAAAACAGTTTTAATAAATGCGTCCTGGAACATTCAGTTTGGAGCAAAGGTACCATATGTGAAAGGGAAAAATAATGATAAGTGATAAATGGGATAAAGATTTTAGGGAAATTTTATTGTATTTAATTAATCTACCATTTTTACTAAGTTGCTTTCAAGTGAAATGGCTTTTTACCGACTCCTTTCGAAAAGGTTAGAAGGGTATTCCCTAAGCTACAATCATTAGCATATAGATGTCTCTAAGTGTTAATTTCTGTTTTCACTGAATGAATGTAATTTAAAATGAGGCCCTTTCAAATCAGTTAACTTTGGCCATTTGAGAAAGATAAGAAAAACAGACTCAAGCATGAACCCCAGCAAAACCTGCTTCTTAAGGATAAATATATGCCACTATTTAAGAGTCTCCATTGCCACATGCTGCAAATGATAGATTTCAGGAAAATTATGGGAAAGGATGGATGCTGGGATTAAAGTTCTACCAGTAGGTGATAGAATCCGTTAATAGGGTTAACAATAACAAAAAAGAAGGTTATTTTTATACTTCAGTTTTTTAAAAGAGTTGAAAACCAGCCTAGAAATTAGAGTTGTGGCAATTAGTTTTATACCTACAGCAAAACTCGTTAAATTTCTTCTTTTCCAGTTTAATGCAACAAAGGAAGAATAAATTAGGAACTGATGCAGCTCCTAAATTAATGAATGGTATACCAACTATCATCCTCAGCTGGATCAGGCTCAGGAGTGTTTTGAAGTTTTCATTTTAAAATTACTTAATACAGGTTCAGTATGATACACTATAAACCTCTGACACAGCTGTCCATCCAGGCACACCCCATTCCCTAAGAAAAGATGGTTTCTCATCAGCAGATCTCCAGCATGTATATACTCTATAACAATAGTTAATAAAGAGAGAGAATATTTATAATTAAACAAGTCTCATCCTCCATCATAAAATCATATCCTCATCAGATCATAGCTTTCCCAAAATTACATTTTTCTTAGAGTGATCATTTCTTGCTTGAATATCTTTTAACTCATGGGAGACAAAACAAACAAACAAACAAACAACTTCAATCTTTGAGAACATGTTTTCTCAAGAGAAATATGAAATTTGGGAAAGCGAGTTGCCCTGACCTACACAGAAATTCCACCTCTTCTGGCAAAGCTACAAGTGTTTTGATTATATTTAGCTTGCATATTCCGAAATGATCATTGCCATATTTTGGCAAAGTCCTCAGAAAGTACATTTGCTCTGAACATACCAGGATCTGGGGAAGTCAGACCTCAGGCACACTGTTTTCTTGGCAGCAGGAAATCCCCAATATGGCAGGTACTAGAAAAGAAACCAAGACGACCATTCTTTCTTTTTACCCATACAAGATATCATTATATTAGGGAAGGCAACAGCACAGTGATCAGAAAGTCAAAAAAGAGAGTCAGTAAGAGGAGAGACTGATGCCTTGTCAGTCCTCTTTCCATAAACAGAAAGTAACGGCAGCCAGCATATGGAGTCAGATAGATGAAAGTTGAAGGGATAGAAAGTCAGACCATGAATACATCACACATATTAAAAATATGAACTAAAAAAAAAACCAAAACTCAGGTTCTACATTATTGTTCATCAACAGAGATTAATGGTATTTTTCTTCTAAGTCACTGGCTTTTTGCCACTTTTACAAGTTGCTCCATTAAGTCCAGTTCATACTGTAGGACATACTAGGTGGATTGACCAAGAAAGAAGTCAGTATTGTTCCTTACATACAAGCTTTCTCTTGTTCCCTACTTAATAATCAAAATCAACTAATTATACTGAAATAGCATTTAGTTTGCAAAATCAACATTCAACAGGGAGAAAACACTCCATTAAACAAGCACTGACAATTACACGTGTCCAACCTACTTTGAGTTCAAATGAAGCTGTCTTCCTGAGAAAGGTAATGCCAGTGCAAGCTTTCTCTCCAAATACTCTAGTCAATGTCTTAGCCATGCTAGAGATCAGCTCTCCTCTTTTGGCTTTCCCTCTCCTCTACCAACAGTCAAAAGGCAGGCCAACTGATGGCAGCTGTAGTACGGGTAAAGGTCTATTTGGACTTGGACTAAGACCAGCAACATGGTATATGAAATAAATTGAACAGATGGTAAGAACATTCAGCTTTGATATTCTTTTTTACCTCACTTTACTGCATCAGACTTTCTTGAAACATGCAGATCATGTAAACCCTGAGAATTAGCTTTATAGTCTTCAAATAAACATACATACGTTTTCCAACCTAGCGTTGCAACAGCAAATATATAAACAGACCAACTGCTAGCTGGTATTGCTATGAATTTTTGCTAATAAATCCAGCTTGTTTAAATAAGGTACTCCAGTCTCTGCTCTTAGATATGGACTGGCCACAGAGTGAGGGATTTCCCACCCATATAGATTTCCTGAATTTATACTACCTATGAACATTACCTACACTGCATATTGGTTTCAACAACACTATCCTGTTAATAAGAAGCATTTACATGTAAAAGGCTGAGTGGAAGTTAAGGAATCCCCTTGCACAGTTACAAGCATATCTATGCAATCCTTTGTCCAGTACTTTAAACAAACTCTAATTTAGACTTTTAGTTTCCAATCTGGAAGACACTCAGGAAAAGTATGATATACTATTGACTTATTTAAATCCCTGACATTCTAGTTTGCTTTTTAATTTTCTACATATAGTTCCCATACAGTTTCAAAAAAAGTTTAATAGCTAGATTTCTTCACATCAACTCTCCCATAACAAAAACGTAGGCACGTTTTTAGGAGAGCTGTAAATAAAAAATGCCATCATATTTTGTATTTTTTGCAAGGCTCTTCATGTTAGCAGAATCCTTGTGCTCTGTTCTTGGTGTGTATGAAACACACAGTCTTTAGAAATGCAGATAATGAAAAAAAGAGCCACTAGGGAAACAAAGTAATAACATTAGCTAATGCCACACAGTAATGTTTATTTAACAAATCTGTGTTGCATGCCTGACATTTCCCCTGGCATCAATTTATTTTGTTTTGCTTTTCTCTGATAGCAGCACAAATGCATTTAAAATGTAAACTTATTTTACACCTACCAAAGTGTATACACAATGTAATAAAAACATATACATCTTTTTTAATATCTTATGGGAATACAGACTGGAGATGTGCAGAAAGCCCAACAGCCAAAGTAAATGATCTAGATTATGGAAAATGTTCATTTTTAGCTTTCCCAATAGCTACTAAAACTGCAATTGTCAGTGCACTGTACATCACTGCATTATGTTATTTATAAAGTGCCACAATGTGACAAAATGATGCTATCCATCAGGATCCAATCTTAACTGAAAGTGGCAGGGGAAGTGGAGTGGATGGAAAGATATCTTTGCAGTCCATTCAAACTGGCAGTTTGGAATAGTTACAAATAGCAATTTTCAGAAGTTTAATCTACTGGTCATTTGTAAAAGCGTACACAAACGATTCTATGAACCAAATTAGAAAAAAAAAAGTTTCTACTTTCAAACTTCTCTGTAAGCAAGCTATCTCTTTCGCCACTTTCCTTCCAGCTAAAGATCATACCGTTTCATTCATGCAACTCTTGCTTTCTTCGTCAGAGTCCTAAATTTGTCAGTCTCTCTGTTCAGGATCAGTACCTTTCTTCACTTAGAAAGCCAGCCCAGCCAGCCATCTCCAAGAAATCCTCTTTAATTTCCCCTTCCTTTGTTGTCTAGCAGGCTCTTATCTTTGCTGCCTCACTGGACTTTTTCAGAACAATGAAGTCCCAAACTTTACATCTTCTCTTCTAATATATTCAAGTTATGTCAGACACCATCAAGGACAACATCAGACCAGGCAGGATGACATCTCTCACGTATAGCCCCATGCTACTTTCATTTAACATAAAAAAAAACCCAAAAAAAAAACCCCACAGAAAATTAGTCTCATTAAACTCAAAGTAACGGGAAAGAATAACCTAAAGCATGCACATGCAATGATTAGGACAAAACTTGTGACCACCATTCCAAAAACATCAGCAGAGGTCAGAAAACTAAACAGTATTAAAAACCATGAAGGAGGGAAAATGAGAAAAACAGACCACCACCAAAAAAATCAAAATATTATGTGACTTTGTAATTCCAAATACACGCAGATCTTTAAGTGCAGCTCTGATAACCTTATTAAAGGGAAGTAGATGGTTCAGAAAAGCAAAGAAGAATCACGAGGAATATAGAAAACGTCCAAGACAGAGACAGTTCAACTCTTCAACTAGTCTCTTTCCCAGCAAAGGAGAGTTATGCCCATACCTATAAAGTAACAATGCTGTAAAGGTGAGGACAAGTCACCTGCTTGCTACTACTTGTTGCTTATAAACATCTGGTGCATGTATCAAGCAGTGCATTTAAAAACCCACAAAGAACTTCCATAACAAGAGTGCAAATCTTTGCCTGCAAGGTGGAAGTCAATAGTGCAAGTAGAATAAAAACAGAGCTGAAAATAGTTCATGGTCCAGGAATGACTAATTAAGAACAGACAAAATGCAGCCTACTGTGAGGTAGTTCTGTAATGACAAACTGGTTGCAGAAGTATGCACAACAGGGAGGGTCCCTCCATATAGCTCCTGTTTCCTATTCCCGCTACCAGCATTTACAATTTACCACTAGTAGGAAGAGAATATTGAGTTCACCTGACTTCAAGTTGATTTGGAGACATTTCCAAAAATCATAAAGAGCATTTCCCCATTCCATCCAGCATTTTGGGGATGAGGGGAAGAGAAATCCTTACCCTTCAATAGATATTCCTAGAGACAAAAAGTACTTGTCTTTTCAAATTGTTTAATCTCATTTCTTCAGTGCCCCATTGTGCTTTCTCCACCTCTCATACAGAACCAGTCAGCCTGCATTTCCACCTCTGGCATTCATTAGCAGTTTTCCAGGTGCAGGAATTTAGGGCAGAAGGTTCCACAGGAGAGAGGATACATCAAAATTATTCTTTGACCCAACAGAAATTACAGCCTTCAACTAATCTGCATGGGCCCGTACCTCCAGTTACAAATGGAAGTATTCAGGAATTGAAGAATTAAAGTAAGATGACTAGAAAAGAAGGTTTAACAAGGAGCTGCAGACATATAGGTAGTTTTGACTAGATTATGAAATGCATACTGCAAGGTTTATGTTTTGTTAAACTACCCTTAAGGAAAAGGCCTGAATATAAAAGCTGTTTTATACCATGGGATTCTTACTGCTATTGCTGCCACAGCAGAATCTGGAAGGATACACTACGATATGCTGCCATATGGTCACATTTGCTCAGTTGCCCAGCTCCATCCATTTCCTTCTCCAATACAAGAACAGCTTGTGTTGTGCAAAAAAACCCCAAACCATTAAGTGAGAAGACATTCTTCTAGGTACAATGCATCATTTAAAAATGTGTTACCCCAGATACAAACATCGTTTCCTTATTTGACTGATAACTCCTTTACCTGGCATAAAATCAGAATGTGAATGCTTACCCAAAGAAATAATGTTTTACATCACAAAAAACATTTTTAAATTCTGTATGCAATAATAGTCACAGCTGAATTCCATTAATGTACTAATAGCACACCAATATATTTGGTATACTGCTATTCACTGTTAGTATATACACAGTACACAGGTTATACTTAAGAATAGTTCCTGCTGGGTATCAGTAGCCTAACACTTAAACAAGTTTTATGCAATCATTTTGAGCCTGCCATCTTAAAGAGTTCAGCTAATGTTCAATAAAAAGCAAACAACTGAAAACAGACTTCCTTATCTGATCCCAGTGCATCACACCAGCACAATTCTTTTCCAACTATCACCAGGATCAACACTGAGTAAATTGGCAGATATCTCAATTACGAAGTGAAAGACACTAGTGTCGGGCACCTACATCTCTGGTACTTTCTTCCACAGTTTTATGTACTCTTGCCTTCTGTTACCTCTGCAGAAAACTCTAATCTTGTTCAATCAGCAGAGAAAAACTGAAAGTCTTACACAAGTAAGAATTTTATTCACTATATTTATCGGCTTGATATAATGAGCTCTTACCATTCTTTCTTCTAAACATGCTTTTTTCCAGCACAAACATTGTGCAGTGTGGAAGTATTTATGCTGGACTAACATGTTACTGGTTGTAGCCTACATTGCTTTCTTTCTCTTCTTCAGCGCCAGTGTTGTTCATTGTCACACAGCCTCACTCTAGTCCTTTCTCTGCCACAACTGTTTTTCCTAAACTGTTAGTTGCCCTTGTCTCGGTCTGTTATTGGCTCTATTCCAAGTTCAAAAGCATTAAAAGTTACAGGCAAGACTTCCTATTGGAAGTCCACTGTGTAATCATTGTATGATTTTGCAAGTATCAGCTGTAGAGAATGCGCCAAAGCCACTACTCCAAGACTCGCTTTTCCTTGGGTTTCTATTGTGTAAAGCATCTTCTAGGCATAAAGAAATCCTTTGGTTTGGATGCATAAGGTGCTTTTTAAATATGGTTCATCACCTAAAAAAATTTTATTTTTATACATTCATATTGGGGGGTGTTTCCCTGCCCCTGCTTATGGCAAAGATACCAGAATGCATTAAAAAACTTAAAACTGAGGCAGGAGTCCAATTCAATACACAGGGAAGTTGTAATGCCCTGGGACTGAGAAAACTGCTGCTGATACACTTAATTTATATAAGAAATTTACTCTCACTCCTCTTCTCACTACCCACAAATAACATACACATATATTACCAGAGAGATGAAAATCTGTATGATACCACTAATTAGAAATAAAAGACTTACTTTGCACAAGCAGATTCTCCTTTACCAGATGGTTTCCACTAATATTCACTAATAAAAAGCCTGTTTGAGGAGCTTATGTTCAGTTAGATTGGAAGAGGCCAGGAACAGCCCAACTATGTCAGCAGTTAATTTCATTAGAAAGACTCCGTGTCAGTTCTGTCTGGGAACTCTGTAGCTTTTACAACTTCCTTTATTCTGTGCAGATTTCATTTCTGCAGTGCAACACACCTGACAACCTTTCTGTAACAAAACTATTTTTTGTCTGTTAAAGACAAAGTCTTAAATGGGATCTTATCAATATTTGAACATCAATGTATTAACATGAATCCTTGAGGATTCACCTCATAGGTAGATAGAAATAGTAGATAGGTAGAGCTATCAGAAGTTTTGAACCACTATACTATGAAAGAGTATGGTCAACGTATCAAAATCTTTATCATAATTACTGTTTCTATTTGCAAGGTACTGATTTATCTAAAAGTGTCATTAAGTGATTTTCAGCAACTGTTCCTTATTACATCACCCTGCATTACAGGCAGGGAGTCAGAGGAATATATTTTCCAAGAAAAATATTTAAATTCAAGTAGTAGGGAAAACACAGTACTGGCCATTTATCAGAAGATCTAAGGTAACATACACGTTTAAGCATGAAATGCAATTCCTTCCCACACAAATGAAGTATCATAATGTGAAACCTAGAAGGTATTTGCCAAATATGGCAAAATATAAGGAATCAGATTGTACAGACATGCTTTGGATATGAACAGTAGCCACAAAAATCCCTACCTACTCAAAACGAGGAACACACACCCCACCCTCCCAAAATGTTTCTTAATGTCCAAGAACCATTCCAGTCCAAGGTCATGTCCCTTGCTTATCTCCCTCAATCACCTGCTGGCTTTTTACCATCTTCCCATGCTCTTGTGGTGGGGTTTTCCGTTATTGATCTCCACCCACACAGAGCAGACCAAGTGAATCATTCCTGCTCCTGCATGGACGAGAAAACAAACCTGAGGTCACAACTAGTTGTTTCATGTTCCTCGGAGTCTGCACACACAGGGAGAACACTCAAGATTCTGTACCAATTACACTCCTCCACACTGGGTTAATATTAAGTACCTACTTTACCAAAACCAACTTAAACATGTGTGTACCTTGAATGCGCTCTGACAGAAAAATACTGAGATTATCTGAGATCTTCTTGTCCTCACTGTGAAGACTTCATTGTGTGTCCAGATACCATATGACTAGAACGAGAGAACCTCTTCACCAAGACTAGTGCTGGAGCCAAGACGTTTAAAATTACACTACTATTCCCAGGAACAGAGGTTCTTTGCAAGAATACTGTACAGAAGTAGTCTGTGGACAGGTCTTTTATTTTTTTTTTCTTTAAAAAAGAAAATGAAATTATTGAGCTTCTTTGATGCTTTGAATCATTATGTAACGTGTGCATTTTTAAAACCAGTCATCTGCATTAGGAAGTCTGTGACATCATGAAAGCTTCTTTAAAGTACTTTTTAAACTGTCCCAGTTATATATGTGAAAAGAAACTATAAAAATCAGAATGAAAGAACAATTCTTAAATTAGTACAAGGGCAGAGCAACAGCTTTTTTCAAAAATGGCTTTTATGCTGAACATGTTTGCAGTTTTCAAATTTATGGGTGTAGCTGTCAACATGTATATTCACTTTTAGAATATCGTCCTGGCTTAATGAGGTCTCCTGGAATGATTTCTTTTAATAAAAAGTTAACATGCTTACATATGTGGTTTCCACCTTTCTATTTTTTTTTTTTAATATATACACTACTCTTTACCAGAGAGATCACAGCAGTTTACTTAAACTTCCAGTGAATTCAGCTACTTCAACACCTCAAAATCAGGCAGCTCCCAATGAAAGTTCCAAGTAACAATTGTCATAGCTAACTTAACAACTATAGATCCATATCTTCAGCATAAGAAACCTAAGCCAGAAAAAGAGTCTGGACAATTGCATTTTAGTTACAACTACATGCCATCGGCAAATGGTGCCACATTACTAAATAGAAATAAGACTTCTTACTAGTCTCTCCATCTTTGGTCGAGCATCATAACTGCAGCACATACTACATGTCTACCTCACCTCTGTCTGTCTCACCATCTCTCCACCTGTCTCCATTTCATGCTGTTGTTTCCGTTAGGCAGGGAGTAAGAAGATTAGATTCAGGAAACAAACACATTCACCCCTCAGAACAAAACTTCTCCTGCAACATCAGGATGCTCAGCAATGAGTTCAGAGTTATGATTTTCAAATTCATACACATCCCTGCAAGAATGCCTCATAATCATGGGTCGAACAGATTAGGACTCCTCTCCCTCCCCAAGCAGCTGAAGTAGCTGTTTTCAAACTTCTTCCCTTCCATTTCATCTTCTTATTCACTCTTCCACTTTTTAGTGTTTCTCAGGGTTCAAACTGACACAGCCTACTTGGCTAAACTGCCATAGTGCTCTAGCTTTTACTTGAAGCTTGTTTCCTCCTACCTCTTCATCATCACAATTCTCTTCTTCAGGAGCTCTGCATTTGTTTCATTTTCTTCTCTTGAACTACCCCCACTCTGATATGCTATAAAAGCAAACCACTTCACTATAAAGATGTTCAGTTACCTCATGCCTGATTTTTTTGTCTGTGCAACCTAGTATAGCAGAATTTCTCCACCCCACATTTCTTTACAAGGATTCAGCATAACATCCAATACATTTTCCTCTTTCTGTTGACTTTGAAAGCTTCCTGAACAGTAGATGTGCATTAATCCATTCAGTTTTCAGTACTATATTCAGAACCAACGCTTCTTCCAGATTACGTCAAAAAATTGTTAAAATGAACTGCAAGCCAACAATACTCTTCATATAGCTAAGACAGCATTTTCCTCTTTTCCATAGAAAAAAAAATTCTAGGAGGATAAATAACTGTCCAAAAAAAAAAATCAAGGGGAAAGAGATTAATTTCTGCAAGTAATAAAAGTATAATCTAGAAAGATTTTTATACAAGGGAAAAGTTGAAAACCTAGAAGAATGTCAAAAGTTAGTGTTCTTGCAGCTCCTTTGATTGACACAGTGGTAAAAGCATATGCATTCTTCCCTGTGTTTCTAAATTCATGCCGAGTGATATGGCCTTATTTTAAGTGGAAGTAGGAGCAGAAATGGAATGCATATTTCTGCAGACAAAGGAGCATTTTACTTCATCACAGAGCAACATAGAATTCATTTTTTGCAAGTCCTCATTACCTTAAGCAAAGGGGTAATACAATTCAGCTGTACTGCTTTGCCATGGGGAGGTCCTTTTAAGGGCCACCTGTACTGCTGCTAATCTTTGAATTAGTATGTTAGTTTTATTTCTAGCAAAGAAATAGAAACAATTAGATCATTCCCATAATGCTTTTTAGTTCCTAACTCTACAGTGCCAAGGAATAAGGAACTTTTGCTTCAAAAGTATGATACATCTTAACACATTCACAAGGCCCAGGCCACTTCAAATATAGATTCCTGCAAATAGACTGCAAATTCTTTCTTTTAAAAGCTTTGGGGGTTTTGTGTTTTTTCTTAAACACACAATACAGAATAATAAGTGCAAATAACATTATCAATGTACAAATACTAAAGAGGAAAAGCATTCTTAATTTTTACTTCAACTTCATATACTGCTCTTCATTTACCTCAAGAATAGAGCTGAATACTTTTCAGTCACAGTGAACCCAGTGACCACAGTCCATCGTTAAATACATCAGCTACAATTTCCACTTCAGCACCAATTGAAGTATCACCTTATTACACTTTGTGAATTTCCACAAGCCCTCCAAGTTATTTTTGACATCTTTGACTCTGATCCTGCCAACACTTACACACATTATCTTAAGCATGCTAAAATCCATAGCATTATGCACAGCACACAAACAAGCACATGCATCATTTCAGAAATGAGGACTTCTTTAATTGTTCGGCACAGAAGCACACCCTTTCAGATGTTATATGTACAGATTAGGAAAATATTACTCCAATAGCATAACTATTGTGTTAGTATCTCTTCTAAAATTCCTTCCTTACCCTTCCACCCTCCTACACATATCACGTCCTTTATGTTCTCCTTAAATGCCTAAAAATAACTAACTATGCATATGGTCTGAGCACCACAGCCCTATACCATGTAACTGGGGAGTAAGTATTTTGGTTTGAATAGCTGACCTCACATCCATCATCAGAAGAGATTTTTCCATGAGTTATTTCCCAGAACTTCAACATTTAGCATAGACTATAGGTATGGCAATTATAGAGTTCCACACAAATAACAGAATAAAGGGGTTTTGTTAAAAATGCCAAATAAACAAATCAAACCCCTCCCCAACCAATGAAGTCTTCATGTGTTTTTGTCTCCTACCTGTATTATAAAAGATTTGAAATTACATATTTACTTTCCCTCAGATTAAGGGTTTTTCTTCATATTAGACAGTTTTTGCTGACATTAAAAACCAATCTAAATTTACGATCCCACCTAGAAACACATCAGCCTACCCCATATTCAGGAATACAAGAGCGAGGACTCAATCTTTTGTTCAACTTCAGCCACGAGGAGAAAAGCAGGAAGCACATCATTCAACGGCCTCTCAATTTTTTCTACCAACTTGCTTACCCTAATTGATAATCTCCTCTGCTCCTTCTCTTCCCTAAGTAAGTAGCTGGCATAAAATAAAGGGAAGCTGAAACACATCTGTGAAAAGCAGTGTTTCAACTTAGCTCAGAGCAAGAAGAAAGCAAGGAAAGTTGCATATCTGAGTCAACACACCTCCCATAGAATAAAGAAATGGTTTCCAGGACTGCAGTCTACTAAGGAAGTTCCTAGGGCACAGTCTAATTTCACACCATCAAAGAGGCACACCTGCTATTTTAGATAAAAAACAGACATTTTTACTTAAACTTGTCCTCCACAGTGAGATCCCAGCTATGCAAGTTCAGTGGCGCTGGCAATACAGACACCTTCCTTGGGTCTCGCCCCAGTTCTACTGCCTTCTACAGCCAAGGCTTGAAACACACACTGCACTTTACATAAAAAGCCTAAAAAACACTATACAGAGCCTAGTATTTGAAGATAAAGGCATTCTATTTTATAAACAGAACAAAAAGCCCAACATAACAGGTATAAGACAATCTCAACCCCATGCTTTTGTACCCCCTCCTCAAGGCCCTTGTCTTAGAACAAAAGCACTATGCTTCCAGTGCTGACCTCAGTCTGCTGCACAACATACCTCCTCCAAACACAACCTACTAGTCAAACCCAGTTCACACCTATTTATTAAGAACAACTTGTTAACTTTGACCATCTCCAGCTGGCAGGGCTCATCAGCCTCACCTGAGGGGCAACTTTACCCTCTGCCTTTCCAAGAGGCAAAGGGCACCTAGCGGCACCTGGGCTTTTCCTGCACCACCTTGCACAGGCCCTCAGCTTCTTTCAGGCCTAGTCCACAGCAATTCATGGCCAGGGGTCCCTGGGGCTATTGGCCATGGTCTTCAGTGGTGCTGTGCCAGGCAGACCAGAGGTAGAGCTGGAAGGAGAGGGAGAGAAAAGTACTAGCTGTCCCTGCTGCAGAGCACAGCCCATGAGGCATGCAGCCCACCACCAACCCTACCTGCCCTGCTGGGCGCCAGCACAGGGAGATGGCAGCACGCAGCTCACCCCTGAGCCTCCCCCGCGCCCCCAGCCTGCTCCAGCTCCCAGTGTGCAGCCAGGTCTTGTCACCTCCCACACCTTCCCACAGAGGTGTTATAAAACATCTAACATTTCACATGTGCAGACACCAAAAGCTCACCAGGACACCAGCCTCAGCTAGCGCCAGATCCATGGGCTCATTCCAGGCTACTGCTGGTTCCCCACCACCTTTCCACTACTCCGCTCTACTACTACTAGGTCCTCTACTGCTCCTACACTGCCATGAGGGTTTGCTTCTCTCAGGGAGGTGGAAAGCAAAAAAGCCAGGCCCTAGGGCCACCTCTCTGCTCCAGCTACTCCCTTAACAGGTGATAGAGTCATTTATTTTCTTTGTCCCATGGGAGGGGAGGACAGGCCGGGCTCCTCCAGAGCTGGCCCTACAGCAACAGCAGCAGGCTGCTCCTTACTCACTGGAGGGTCCACCTGCCCCCACCCCCAGGTCTGCCCAGCTGCTGCCCTGGGCACAGCTGTGAGGATGCAGGCTCTTCTCATCACCCACCTCACACATATCAACTTGAAAAACCAGCGTGAGGGACAACAGCCCCTCTCTGGGAAACTTTGCCTGGCATTCATCATGCTGCCTGGCAGTTCCCTGGGTGACATTAATGTAGCTGAGGGGTTCCAATGGAAATCTTGGGGTTACTGGCAACCCTAAAGTCCAGAATATGCTTAAATGTTGCAGCCTCATCTTGATATGGTTTAGTTTTAACTGTAAAGTTTAGAGGAATCATCTGCATTATCAGAGTTAATCACATGAAGTTCTGTTTTCAAAATATGACTCACTGGTGGATAGAGTTTTCCCAAATTGCTTAAAAGATTAATAAAATAATCAACTTAGCAGAGGGGAAAAAAACCACAAACTATTCCTGTAAGGAAATCACTTTATTGCCTATACATGTGAATGAGCTGTTTTAATACTCAGGTTCGCTGCCTCCTCTGCATTTAATCTCTTCCCTTTTATGTCCTACTCTGATTTTTTCTAAAAGACTTTCAGGCTTTTTTAAAATTAATTATACAAATCATTAGTATTAAAAAGGTAATATAATGGTTTCAAGAACAAGCTTCACAGACTATCTGCATATTTAATCATCTCTGCTAATAAATTTTTAATCACTCATTGAGTTCAGGTTCTTGTCTTGAAGCTTAACTTGATAACAAACCTAGCAACTGGTAGAACTAATTGGTACAGAGTAAGTGAATAATTTATAAGAGGAAAAAGCACTGGGTGTTCTGGAGGTGTGCAGAGACCACAAGTCACAGATATTTCTGGGAGAAAGCAGGAAAACAGCGGCTGATTACAGGAATTTCATGATACACTGCTGACATCCAGAGGCCAACAGTCAATACTGTTCACATATGTGAACCAGGCTGTAAAGCACGCTGTAAAGCCAGATTCATTAAGTTTTAAATATTCATGCATTTCATTAAAGTTAACATTAATTGCACTACCATACACATTGATTATGCATAGCCCATAAGTGTTTAACCTCTGAAAGCTTGCAAGTATATTCAAGTAATGGGGTATGTCCCGTCTTCGATGATTTCAGTGAAAGGTTGAAATTAGAAATGGAATGCATTACAGTGCTAAGAAGTAGTAGTCTGAAATATCAGAACAGTAATAAAAATAATTATTTTACTAACCACACAGAAACACTGATGTAAGCTGTAAGTTGCTTTGTATTTTTCAAAAATAATAAAGGTAACAAAAATTATGCATAAGATTTCTAACTGACAAATGCTACATTGATTTGCAAGCTACATCTGTGAAATGAGTTTAAACAGGTAAAGGTAATTGATGTCTGAGTGGCTTCCATTTAGATAAAGATGGGTAGCTTTTAAACAATGTAACAATGAAAGAAAAGGCTGTTCTCTTGAAATAAGCTGATTTGTATCTAAAAATGAGACACCCCAAACCCACTTACACTACAGAATAATTCTACCCCCAGGGGAGCACAAAATGCTATGATTCTTAAACCAGGATGTAACAGACAACATTTGACAGAAATTCAATTATCCTTGAAAGATCCCACTAGTAGTTAGTTACATACGTAATCCTCTTTTATTTAATGGGTTAAAGCTCTCTTTCAAAACATTTAGTTTGATGAAGTCTTGCTACATTTCAAAAAATTCATTAAGTGACTTAATATGATTGTAAGTACAAACACTCAGAAGTTTAAAAATGTCATTTAATGCTGCCCATGCAACCTTAATTCCGGCCGTGTATGTATATGCATTATGAAACACCACTGAATTAACTTTTAATCTCCTTTGAGCCAAGAAGATTTTAAGATTGGAAACTAAGGCACAAAGGGCATGCCAATAAATACAATGCTGAGCTTTAGGGCAATCTCTGAACTTGTTCACATCTATCTTGCAGAGCATACCCCTGCAGGGCTAATTACCCCAGACAGAAAGCTAGGCTTGTACAGTTATACTGCTTCTAGTACCTCCACATGGCAAGCTTAGTTCTCTTCCTGGCACTGCACTGCACTACACAGATACACTTGCAGAATTCTAGAATTTTAAATCTGAAGAAAGTATGACGTGGTTTTCAAATATCATGCTTCAAACCTAGGCACTCTGACACTGATTTTTCATCAAGAAGTTTAAGACTGCAGATTCTGACCTCCCCAAAGTAAAGGTAAAAACATATCACTTCCTTATGTATTAAAAAAAGACCTCTTCAAACAATTTCAATTGTAATTTTTTATAAATCAGTCCTTAAATGCTCTATTAAGTACATATGACATTGTCCACATTTTGTAAAGAAGCAAAGTACTGGAGACAGATAGACCGGCTTGACCAAAATAGTACTGATTTCTCCCTGAGCTGTTAGCAACTTCTGATTAGCCAATTTGCTTTGGGAAGGTGGGCACAGAAGTGTAGTATTCCTAATCAGAAGCTACAGTTAACACACAGAAACCATTTAAACAGCATTGCCTACACCCAGAAGCCACAGTTAACACACAGAAACCATTTAAACACCATTGTCTACACCCTCAGAGAACCTTGTGGTCAGACATGTCCTGGGTGGCATCATGAAAAACCTTACCATTTTTCTGACAAGAAAATGTTGGTTGCTAACAAGGATCTTGCAAATCATGTCTCAACCACATGTACCATTTAGCATGTCTTAAAGTAATTAAAATATCAGAGGTTTGGTTTGGTTGTTTGTTTGGTGGGGGGACAGGGACAGTTTGGTTTTGTGGGTTTTTTTAACATGTTCAGACTTCCTCCTCCATGCTTCTTCTTTCAGAAATATTTAAACAAGGAGGTAGCCGCTTTAGTCATTTAAATACCAAACTAGACTTTCTTAGTTTTTCTGGTTTTATTTTTATGGCAGAGTCATAAACAACTGTACAGTTCGGGAAAGGCATGTACATCTCTGAAAAAAAAAATAATGTTGTGTTCTCAGCAAGATTTCAATTAAAAGAGCCATCAAAATGCAGAAGGCAACAATTTACACAGTAAGAATGCTTTGAATATTTGCCTGTTAAAAACTTTCAAATGTCCAAATTTGGGTGGGGTGGGTGTGGGGGTGTGATATTGAGTTTTGGCTGGTTTTCTTTCAATTTCACTTGTGGAAAAAAAACTGAAAAAGCAAGCAAAGATTCTTGATGGTTGATGTCTCTCCACCACATAACATAATCCCCACGTTCTCTTTACTTTTCTCGTAGGTCCAAAAGTGACAGCTACTCAGTCACCAGACAGCTTCTCTACCAAGCACGCTAGCAAATACATAAATACAAATAGAAATTATGGCAAAGCTTTCACATGTCCAGGTAGAAATGGAGTACAGTAGACAATTTGTTTCTTTTGTCAGATGATCAATAAACCAGGGATGCAGAGAAGAATGTTTCTCTCTATTCTATCCCAATTTCTGAAATAATACTAGGCCTGAGAACTAATCACATTATTAAATCAAATCTGAAGAGGCTTTAATTAAAACTATGTTTTTGTAATTACAATCTGAAATTATATTCGAGGTTTAGGAGGTAAATTTATTAGATTGTGAAGAGTTTTACAAGGCATTCCTAAAGTAATGAGCTTAGGCACCACATATGTTGCATCTTTGGTACACGTTATGAAGAGTTGCTTTTTTAATGAGCTTTAAAAACTGTATTTGCATACCAGAGGAAAAGGTCAGTGATGTGTGGATCAAGTCAGTAAATTAAGCATCACAGCATTATGTTATTATGATTGCCGTCCACAGGCACACAATAACAAAACCATAGTAGTTACCGTACTATTCTAATATTTCCATCTACACGACCTTGTTGGCTTATGCACACTGGCACTGCAGAGCCTTGGGTCCATCTTACTCCATCCCTTGGCCAGGCCTCCTTCACCTTCCCTTCCACCAACTCGTACAGCAGAACAGCTGTATGTCTGACAGTCAGAGAATCAAAGCAAGCACAGAAAGAAGGGGCCGGATTCAGTGTGATGGCCCATCTCCAAGAAGTACCTCGCCCTCCAGCCTTTACCCCAAGTAAAGATACGCAAGGCCAGGTCCTGAACCCTCATAACAAGATCAAACCTATTCGACAGCAAAGCATCAGGACAGGGATGATTCTTTCAAGCCAAGCCCCATTCCACTCGAGTCTTTGTTCAAGGATGCAGCAGTATCACTTCTCTTTCAAAACACAAGTATCAAAAGTATTTCTAATGCTACGGTCCAACATTTGACTTGGTCTACTGTAACCGGGGTTTTTAGCTGAAACATTAGATGTTTGGTTATCTCTAAAGATTGGTTGACTGGTAGCTATATTGAAATTTTTATTCTGTTACAAACAACAAAATAAGCTAGGAACTGACTGCAAATACACTCTCTCAACAGGTTTGTAGCAAAGAGTAAAGTTCACTGGATTTACCTTTATTTGTAAGTATTGTAAATTCATAAATACTATAACATTACCTTTATTTTTTAAGGGCAATTGAATTTGATTCCCTCCCCAGCTCCCAACAATCCACCGTATTTAACAGGTTTCTGTATCCCTCTGTCTTTTGTTAGAGACTGTAGGTATAAAGTAAACCATGTTATGAGCTACATGATATTTTATGCATGTTTATACATATCATAGCCATGTAAGTTACACTCCAGCTCTGTATAAAGATGTAGATTTAGTCATTAGAGAAAAAAAATCCTTTAAAATATTATAAGAGTAATAGCACAACTCAATACAAATAATCAGTGATAAGTAGTTTTAATGGATTTTTCACTTTTTGTATGTGATAATCCTCAAAGTAGCATTCAAAAATATAGTGCAAAATATTTACTCATTTTATTTACAAATAAAATATGCAGTTCAGCTTCTTATCCTCACCACAGTTATAGTTATCCTTCTATGTGATTCATAGAAATTATGAGAAACATTTGAAGGGACAAAAAGTTAATTTTAAACCTAAGAACAAAGATCTTTCCCTCAGTTATATTTTTGTAGAAGTTACACAGTATTTTTTCTAAATTGTTTTAAGTTGAAAGAAAAGAAACCAAAGAAGTCCAAGACAACACTAAAGAATTACATAGGAAAGGTTTTTTAAAACCATAGAGTTAATTTTGCTGTGACAATCACAAAGCAAAGTTCTTATCTATATAGAATATAATTATATTTTTTCAGCCTAAACATAAAATCTTTACAATGTATTGTTATTTCCCTTCTTACTACACAAATTGCCTTTAGGGGAAAAAGTATTCTAACATCTTCTCTTCCCTCTGATGAAACAACAGATGCTTTGGTTAAAGAGCAATTCGTGCGCAATAGTGTTTTAACTTGCAAGGCAATACTCCTTTATTAAGTTGGTAGAATTCCACTAGCTGGATGAGATCAGTAAATCTGGTATGACCATCATCAAGGGTATAGAATAGCTTCCCGTCATCTTCCAACTGTAAAAATGGAAAAACAAGATAGAATAAAATCCTCTTTTGCTATGGTGTTGCCTCCTGATTGAAATACTTGTTTAAGAAGTCTTCTTGTAGACCAAGACATTCATAATCTTACTGAGAGAAGGAAAAATAAAATTATCATTCACAGCAAGATCAAAAATAAACAGCAGGAAAAACAATGCATTCTTTAACTTCCCCTTTGAATTAAGTACACACCTAAGAGGAAAATATGGTTAAATAAGTATAGGACTATTTTCTCTGCACTAGCATTACTACTTTATGCATTTGCTGTGGAATGATAGTTGGAGTTAATATGAACACTGAGTTTTTACAGAGTGACAAGAAACAACCAAGTTTCAACTTACCCGTAGATTTCAACTTTTGCTCCATTCTCATTATGTGTAACTGCTACGTTTTGTATCATTTATTTTGTAAGGTGCACTGAGGCTACACACTAGTGCATTGGTGTACTGGATGCTATTTTCTACAAAAGAAACCGCCCATGGCAAAAGTAACATGCTTGATGCAGTAGCATGGTCTTTGTTGTAGGAGAAAGAACTGCTGCGTCTCCAAATGCATGTATTAGTATAAATACAGGAGAGAAAGAAGAAACTGCATAACATACTTTCAACTTTTAGATGCTTAAAAACTTACAATTAGTATTTCCGTATTCTAGGTTACTGAATGTTAGCTTGTGCACAATTTGTAGTGCACCGCTGACTATACACTTGCTCGACTTCCTCTACTGCTGATATGTCTAATATCAAGAAGTTTCAGTGCAATAGTGACTAATAAGTATTGATGTAAATTAAATAGTTTTTTAAAAATCCTTTAACTACTTTAAAAAAAGAAAAGGGAAAGAAGATATTTTATAAGATTGAGAAAGTAGTGAACAGAAGATCCTGAAGTAGTGCTAGCATAGAGTAGCAGATGGTGTACTAAGGTAAGGTGCAACTATCCAATTTGAGTACAGAAAGGGAGAAGATATTAATTAGCTCTCTTACCTGTAATTAAGATTTCTCATCTGAAGCAGCTGTTTAACTGCTTATGACTCCTGGTTATTCTACCCCTTTGTACTATGTCTGGAAGTAGCTTGTAATTTCTTTATTCTCCGACTTCAGTCAATCCAGGTCAAACACTGCTAGTTAAGGAATTACCAGTGTGTGCATGTGTAAATTCCTGTGCTCCAGCCAAGAACCTGAACCTATCGGACTTTTCTTATGCATGCAATTTTCCTGCCAACACACTGAAGACAAGGAAGAATTGACAATTCAGATGTTTGTTGACTGGATTTCATTTTTAGTTTATTTTTCCCCTCCAAGTTAATCTCAAACCTCAAAGTGAATACCAGATAGATTGCTAATTCTAAAGCAATCAATATTTTGCAAAGTAAAAACTCATGTCAAGTTTATGTTGCCCGGGAACATAACATCTTCTGCAAGCTAAGGCGGCTGTTATGAAAGAACATCTATTGAAAAAAAGCATCTCCCAGGAATTCATATAAATTATTCTTCTTTCACATGGACTACAGAACAGCTAATTTCAGGATAGACTACACTGAAGTTAACTTCTAACAGCTCAGAGCAGTAAGACTGAAAAACACATTTAAGCTATCAAGTTCTCCAATTTTCACAGTATGGGATTGCAAATGTATCCCAAAGGTTTTCTTTTCAATTTTTTACAATCAATTCCCTGCCACCCACCTGCAATACCTGTTGTACATGTAACCAGTGTTAACATGATGGACCTGTTACTGTGGGGGAAGCTTGAACTGGCAGGCTGCATGCCCTATCTGAAAGGAGACATTTTTAGATGCAGTATAACCTGAAGCAACATAAAATGTAAGAGAGCAATAATTCATTTAGACACTGAATGATTTTTGACTTATAAAATGACCTTCTAAATGCCATTTATTTATTTATTTACATTTACTAGGAAAGTTTATCTTCTCTTCCTAATGACTGGAAAAAAAAAAAAAAGAGTTTAGAAGAACAGTAGGATTTAGAGTTCAAAAAGGCAGCCTTGATCTCCAATAAGCTACCAGCTTACTGCAGTAACACAAAATGCTTTGTTTCTTAGAAATTGATAACTTCATTTAGATCAGCAGTAACTGGAAGCAAAACCTTTTCCCCCTCAAAAAATACTTTTCTGAATTTCTTGAAGAGTATTGTTCTAGCAAAAGCAGAGCATGAATTAAGTCAGGGTATTGAGAATGGCATGAGGGTACTGAATGTGACTGGAAATTAAGACAGAAAGGAATTGAAATATGCCTATGTTTGGGGAACCAACAGTTTCCGTATTCACAGTCTCTTTGGATCAAGTTCTCATTACAGATATTTTTTTTCCTGGTAACTAGCATAGGATAAATTGCTTTACTTTAAAAACAATAACAAAGTTTTCCTTTAAGCAAGACACGTTTTGCACTGAAGTGGTACATGTCTTCTAGACCATCAGCATGGAAAAATTGACCCAGATCTGTAGACCGTCTATGGCAAAATAAAGAATTCCTGATTCCTCCAAAGATCTTATAACAGGACAGCAAGGTTTTTGGCATGTGTGTGTGTATGATTAATTCCTCAAATGCACTGCTTACATCTGCAGAAGAACATTAGAATTGACAGGTTAGTTTTTTTGAAGGGAAGAGGAGAATCATCCAGCTCAGAGGAAACCAAGGATAACTGCAGCTTCCTGCTACATCTACTCTTAGAGAAGAGAGGGTGTGTTTCCTGACAGGGAAAGAAAAAGTGGTCTCTTAAATTTGAGACTTAAATGACATCCCAACGAAGCAGAATCATACAATATTAGTATGGAGTTCAGGTTTTCTAAACCACACAACAGTTATTCGAAAGTAAATACCAGAAGCAACTATAGTCAATAGAGGCAGAGAGATCTTATAGCTGGGATCCTGATCACAGAGCATATGCTGATGCTCATATGGGATCCAGGGCATAGCTATCACTATTTCGGACGAAAGACTCCTCCACTGATTGTACCTATACACAATGAAAATACTGGGTAATTCTTTTAACTAACGTTGACTAACACCTTTGCACCTCCCAAATAATGCTTCCATTTTGTTCTACAGGAACTTTTTTAGGGGAGGATATCAGCTATAAGCCCTTGGTAAGGCATACAGAAATTTGGTGAATGATTATAGGGAATCTCCAGATCAGAATAAAAATGATGCCACTATACTCATTTCTACTGAGAAACAGCAGAATCTCCCGAAAACCAGTAGGAAGAAACATGGAGCTAAAGCATTATGTGGTCTGGAAGAAAGGTTCTTGTGAAGAGAGAAGAAAAAGCTCTAGTTCTGCTCAGTTATGTCAAGCATCTGTAGCTAAACCACATAATGCTTAAGTGTCTCTCATCTCAAGAGAAGCAGCCTGCAAAGAAAACAGCATAAACCACCTCTGCAGAGACTGGAAGTGATGGGGGAAGCAGGCCATTCTGGCAGGAGAACTGGGTGATATCTTCAGTGAAAACTGATAGAAATATGATTTCTATTCAGGAAATTTCAGCTTACCTACAAGCAACTGGACTAAATAAGAATATAATTTTTGTTAAAATTGACTCCCTGAAGGAGACTTGGACGTGAATATACCACATCGACATGAATTAAGAAGAGAGGTCAGCAAAAAATGTTTTACTCCAACCATTGAGAGAAACTGTCCTGAACAGATGAGTCAGTGAGAGATACACACACACATTGTAGACAGTCCACCTAAACAGATAACTAAAAAGAAATTGTGCACATATTAAAAAAGTGAAAAGGCAATATGACCTTTATTAATGTCATCAGGGTTGCTTCTATTCCAGTTCAAATAGCTTTGTCTGTGTTTTCAAGACACTTTTTAGGATTTCACAATACTAGTCAAGCTTTATAACAAATCAAACACAAAAGCACAAAAATGTTCAACTCTGCTCATGAATACTACTTATTTTTAGTGATATGGGTATTAAGTTTACATCTTTCACATAACAGCAAAAGAAAAAAAAAATCCATCAATATTCTACCACAATTGTTCAGTTGTTTTCTTTTTGAAATGTATAGATAAACCAAAAGATTTACTTACTGGTACAATTTGAAAATGCTTTATTTTTAATCCATGACTCAGTGACAATACAAATGTTTTGGGGTTACTTTGGCTATCACGTACCAGGAATACCCTAAAAGAGATTGCAAATTTTCACAGTAAGATCACTCTGGAAATCCTTTTGTAAAAATCTATTTAAAACTGTTGTAAATTCACTATAGCAAATATTAGTGAAACGCAAAAATAATAATAATTAAGTTATAGTTTTAGTCAGTATTTCTTTGCAAATGTGTCACAGAAAATACTTTTTCTTAAATTCTTCCTCACCTTGTCTATTATGTGAAAAATATGCATTCTCAGAATAAATGACACTGTAGGCGTTAGTTTTTACACTGCATAGAATTACAATGCATCTCCTCATGCAGAAAAGCATGCTCAAAGTTAGGCCTTTGAACAAAATTTTTCTTTGGACTCTGTCAATTACCTAAATCACAAGCATTATAGGGAAAATTCAAAAGGTAGTTCAACAGCAAGTTTTCAGAAAAGGTAATGCAAGACATACCAGAATGGTTTTCCACATCTGGCCAATAAATGCACACTTGCTTCTGCACATTGGCAAAATTCCCACTGAGACAGAGCTACACTCTGATCACTTTATGGCACCATTATTCAAATCACAACACTCTCCATGGCCAGCAGCGTCACTGCAACTAGTTCACTGATAACTTATTCCAGCCAGCTTATGGACAGAGATAATTTTGCCATAATCCTGGTAGGATGATATGGTACAGGCAAAGGATGATTACCAGTAAGAGACAGCTTTCATTGAATCACTGGCTTTGGGATATCAGCAGAGAACTTTGGAGGCCAGAGGGAAGTACTTGACCACAGCTTTGTAGTTGAGAGAGCCTGAACTGTTTGTACTGTGCAGGTGTGGAACAGACACAGCTAACCAATGGACCAGAGAAAGCAAACAGAGGCACAGCCTCTAGTAAGGGTGCTCCTCTTTCAGGACACAAAAGACGGGAAAGATGGACTTCCAGGTATCAACCAAGTGAGCGCTAGTGGCCACCTACTTTTGCCTAATTACATACCAGGAATGAGAGCACAACCACTACACAAAAAGAAAGGATTTCAGGAGAAGAAATCAGACAAAGATTTACAGTGGATTTTAACTAACAACATGGATCCAAACTACTAATTCCATCCTCAAAGTTTTTAAGAGTTCTGTATTTACAAAGTAAGAAAATACCTGGAATTAAGCAATTTGGAATCCATAATCATTGACATTTCTATCAAAATCCCCATACAGTCAATTTCTGAGCTCTGAGAGTAATTAAGTTATTAAAGACTGGTAACTGCCAACTCAGCATAAGGCTTGTAAGAGCGCACAAGCACAAAGACGTCTCAACAGACTCAGGCTCTCCTAACAAGCTCTCTCTCACCACCTAGTGGCCTTTCACCCTCTCCAGGGCACGAATAAAATTTTTCAAAGCACAGTTAAATCCTTTCCATACACTTACATCTTTTATATGTTTGTCATTAAGGAATGGCATTTCATTTTATTCTGAAAAATGACACTATAAGAATGTTCCACTTTGCAGGTATCCAGTGGGGTCTCTACACCCAAATACTGGGATCCACATTACACAATACATAAAGCAATCATATTGGATAGGAAAGAAAATACAGGTTGATTAGGATTTATGTTCCCATTCATCCATTCTTTTAAAGTCCTTTTTCTTACTTTTTTCCTGTTTTAACAGCAAAAATAAGCAACATTTGTTCTCCTTTGCATAACAAGATCTTTACTTTTTTCTAACCTTCTCACAATAGACCTACTTTAGTTGTCAAAGAACTTTTAAAACTTGATTATGAAGAAAGGGTTGCAGTTCACCAAATCTTAGAAATGTTGATTGGAAGGGAACATTTTAGATGTGTTGGATAAGTCAAAACAAATGCTTCTTCACAAACTTATAAGGAAATTTGTGAATGACATTTTGTCATGGGCCTTTTGGTAATGCTGTTATCCCATTCACCAATCAGATGTTGATCAGTTTGCAATCTTGTCAACTTTTTATCACTGAAAAGTCTTCAAATGTCCTTTAGGGGATAAAGTATGAAATCTACAATATTACTACACAAACTTCTTTAAGAAAGTTGGTTTTACACCAGAACAGTAGATGCAAACCTTAAGATTGTTGCTGTCCCTGATTCTGTTAGTGGGTTATCTGAGTACTGACACTACTGTAAATCCTTTATCTTCTCTAAGCCATCATGAACAGCATATTTGTTGGTACATAATGGTATTACAGAGGTCCTATGACCTCTGTCATATATGCAGGAGATCTTACTGCTTGGGATCACCTTAAAAGGCTCAACATGGATTATTTTCTCTGCTCCCATCTCCAGCCTCCAGAAACTTAGATCTTATTATTCCCATGAAAAACTTCTGTATTTTTGGTGATAACTCATTCTTTCAGCCCATCAAAAAGCACAGCATTTGTCACATGCTGTAATGTATTGATGACTTCTTTGCAAGTCCTGAATATGTTTCTGACAGCATATGAACTCTCATACTACCATGTTCTAATCAATTCTAGACAGTCCACACGAGAGTGTCATCTTCACTAAAACCACAATGCATATCTATGAATAGAGCTAAGAATATAAAACAATACTGTACTGAACTAATGTTAGCAAGGTATGCAGTTTCTCATCCCAAACACCATTCCTCTTTACTCGCCAAATCTGCTGGGTTTCATTTAACAGTATGCGTGCGTGCCCACTGAAATACATTGGAAGTTTCATCAGCCCCAGAATGATGTACTGCTCAGAAATACATGTTGGATTCACTCCCATATCCCATCTCTCTCGTGTAACAAATGCAAAAATTAATGCAGAGTACAGAAACAGTTTCAGGATGATCAGCCAGGCTTAAATACAAGACCCCTGAAACTAAAAAAGAAAAAGAAAACATACAGAAGGTGAAGTCCAATTAGCCACCCTTGCTGAGTATGGCTGGGTTTGTCTCCTTCTCCTTCCCTAGAACCCTCTCTGCAGATGTAGAAAACAGTATTACAGTATACTTAATCTAAACCTGAAAGAATTTAACCAGTAATGTGATGTTACAGGTACCTAACTTGAAACAGATTCAGAGCAACTGAAGACTTTTATGCAATTACTCATTGAGCTAAGGAGGCCCAAGTTTACATTTAATACAGGAGTAAGTATAAAAATACAGAAATGAAAAACAGGAGAACTTGAACATAAAATACCTACTTGATTTGTCATTTCTAAAAGTTAATAATTAAATGAGAGAAAAATAAGTCTTATCCTAGTGTTTACTGTTTACCATTAAGGGATAATGCAATTTTTAGTAATTTCATGAGGAAAAGTATACTTTTTTCAATGGCTGTCCCTGCACAGTTCAGCTTAGAAAAATGTTTTCAGCCTTTCCATCATTCTTTCATCACTAATAAGAGATACAAAAGACACTGGTGCCAAAGTTGACAGTTTCCAGAGAATATTGTGCAAATACACAGCTCAAATGCCTGGCTCGGAGTGGACATAAGTAATCGGTCAGTGACAGGATCGAAGCATTAGATCACTACTTTATTGCTTTCACAAGATATAAAACAGAAACCAACTGATCCTAAGACAGCCCTATATAAAATAATGTTTATTTCTATTAGGTAACTGCAAAATCTTCCTTCCTCCATCTCTCCCCTCGAAGTAGTATGTGAAAATACAAGTTGTTGACTAGAAATGCGTCTCAGAAGAGTTACGTAAAGAATTAACTTACCCATCTACAAGTCCATGCTGCAAAATAAGTCTCTGAGCCTCTTCTCTAGAGATTTTATGATGAAACCATGACTGAGATCTGTGTATAGCTGTGGAAATAAAGATCTTAAAAAAACATTTTGTCTTTATTGAAAGAACCAGCTATTGCAATTCTCTAGCAATACAGTCACACATACCCATGTTAGATATTGCAATAGGACTACCATGTGAGTTGAGTCGTAGACACCCTCTCCTCTGTATGAGAGAGAAGTAAAAACATGATTTCAAAGCTTTTTTGTTTAAAAAAAAAAAAAAAATCAGAAAATACTATTCTGATAAAGCAAAGGTGTTTATACCCGCCATGCTAATCCTTCTTCAACTGCAACTGAAAGGACTTCTGTTGGATTTTCTATAATTCTGCTTCTGTTTCCTGAGAAATCCATTGCTACTAAAGAATTTTCTGAAATGCTTCTCTGCAACAAAGAAAAATAAATTTAGTTTGTTCACTTTTTAAAAGATCTGGTATTTCAAAGTGAGCTTCTGAGAAAACACATTTTGTAAGTGGTGTTTCAAGTATCTGCAGTGTTTCCCACCAGAGCCAAACTCATTTTACCCTGGGGAGCATTTTTTATTCCAGTATGCTGCTGCAAAGCTCGATTTTACAGTCTGCCAGGGCATATCATCTTTTTGCATTACTGCAATGGATGATAAATAAATGGCTTTACCATAAACTCTATTTATATTTTTAACTATAACTAGCCCTTTGCATGTCAAAACATCACAAAACTGTAATTAAGTTGTCAAAGTAACAGAAAAAAAGATAAAAACCAAAATTTTTATTTATAACCATCAAATTAACAAAGATTTGAAAACTTTTGATATAAATACGTCAAATTTATGTATTTTCCATACAAACTTTCACTCAAAGTTTACCACATTTAAGCATTGAAAACAGCCATTTCTATGGAGTTTAACTTCTATTTTAACACAACCCTTCTGACTCTTATCACAGACTCAACAACTATATGATCTGTTTTGAAAAAAATGCTTCAGTTTTTTCTCCAGTGAAGATAAAGTTTGTAACAACAAAATAAAAAGCACTGAAGTTTGGCAAAAGTCTTAAAACTCACCAAAATCTTTCTCATAAACCAAGGTTTACAAAATCAAGTTTAATACGGATTGTAATGATTAAAATGTTGGCAGGCACTGGAATGGCAAATAACTAGAACATTCTATCTTTCTAAAAGTTAGTAACATCTGGAACAGAAGAGGCCAAGATTTCTGTAGAGTTAGCAAAGCTTCCCAGACCAAAACCAAAGCAGGTCTGTTTTCTTCCCATTTGGTTACAAGCATGAATAGAACTAGAAATGTAAGACAGCAGTTCTGTCGTTCACTGTAATTCTTGACACTGTAGTCTAAGGTTTGCCTGAATAACTGCAACCTGTAAAGAACTTTGCAAAATTGTAAAACCAAGGGCAAAGTAAAAGAAAATGTTTGCCTCTAGGAGAGTGGCGAGAGCCCCTTGTAGCTGATACGGCTGTGAGTTATTGAGGAATGTGAAATGTAAGTGGTTCCCGTATGAAGTTTGTTCACTAGCTTGTGTGCTTAATTCCCAAGTTTATCCAATTTGCTCTTTAATTCATGAATTATACACAAGTAGAAAAACACCACCATGCTTAATACTTGTTATATATTCTGCCTGCGTTAAAGGCTACGTGAGCTAAAATGCACACAACATTGCAAGAGGAGAGAGAATTGGTAATGGCTTACAGATCTGTTATAAAAGCAGCAGCTGGCTATTGTGACAGCTTTACACAACAGAAAGTAAAGACAGTCAGTGTATTAAGCACAATTTTGAAGCCATGCTTATTAGCAATATCACTGAAAACTATTTTTGTGAACACCCAAAATAACAAATATATATTTTAGGCATTTTAACAGCAAGAACTATTAAAAAAAAACAAAACAAAAAAAAAAAAAAACAAAAAAACCCAACAAACTCAAAAAATCCACTGTAAAATCACTGTCACAAGTCCTGGAAACGTAATTTTTACCCAATTTAGCCAACAAAAAACATAGAAGTGATGCAAGTTATCCATGAAAAAATCTGAAATAAAATGACTCAAAGAACTGGGATAACATAAGATATTAAAGAAAAAGGACAACCCGATCCAATCCCAGCTATCTGACTGAGGAGATGGGCACAGCATCTAGTATAGGCTGCTGTTCCTCCAAAACCCAGTTCTGCCAAATTATGGTGTTCCTCTGAAGCCCAGTCAGTATTACACCAGCTGAAATTAACCTCAAGTACTCTTTTATTATTTTTTTTAAAAAAGGAAGTATTATTGTATACTGAAAAGGATTTGTTATAGCTTTCTTATTCATCATTTACAGCATGTGTAACCTTAAACACTTTGCTTCTTTTTTAATGCATTTATATTCTGCTGCTCTGTTTTCAAAATCCTCTTTCCATTCTTTTTGACAGTGATAATAAGCCAATGAACTCCCAAAATACTGGAGATTTCACAACGGGAAAAAGCCTCTTAACTGTTCTGAACCACCCAATCTGTGTTAAGTAAATTAACTAATTAGCTCTAGTCAACCCTGACAGCCCTAAAGATTTTGGCAAGCATTCGCACGTGCAAAGATTTGCAGGATCAGGTCAGTAGCGTAACTGACACAAGTTACTTGAAAATAACATGATTGCAGAAACAAAGTATTTATTCATGGAGCTACTGTGGGACATACCATAGGTGTTACATTCAAAGGGCTGCAGCCACTTCTACCTTGATATGGTTGCATGTAATTCTGATACAGCTGCATCCCATACTAAAACCAGAAAATAATATGGTTAGCATTTTAAATTATAAACCTAAGCCAAGTAAATTTTTTTCCAGATGTAAAAGATAACACATGCTTTTTTTTACCATTACAAATGAGGAACAAATGTTGCTAGGATAAGAAAATACACATCATCATTGTTGCTGCTGCCTTCATAAATGTTCACACTGAATTAAATACACCAACTGATCTACCCCTATTTTGTCACAAACAGAGACATTTTAAAAATGTTAAAGTTCCCTTCTTGTGTATTCTCATTGCTTCGTTCAACACTACTCAACAATCTCACTGAACATGGTGACATATAAGCATATGCTTAACGTGAAGTATTTGCAGGACTGAGGCTTCAAGACATTATTCCATCCCTTACAATGATTCCAGTACTTTGGTTTCTCTCTGTTTGTTGGGATAAGAAAAATAAACTTTCAGAACACAAAAATGATATTGCTATTGCATGGGAACCTAGAATTATGTTACTCCTCTACCACACAATATCAAAATTTCACATAGTAAATTTAAGCAAGAAGTTAACTCCATGTAGGAAAATTACCTTAAGCAACCTAATTGCTGTCATCCAACAGGTCCTACTTTGCTCATCATCTGCACAGAGCTGTTTCAGGTCTCTGGTTCCTCCTGATTTGTTAGGCTAGAAGGCCACAGCACATTTTTTTTAGCATTAATGCATATCTTGAAGATAATACCTGTTGAAATAAAAGCCACTAATTCTCCTATTTTATAATAGACAGCTGAATATTGTTTTCAAAAACCTTAAAGAAACTTAAGCTTACCTAAAAACTGTGGCTTGCTTTAATATGTATCAGAATAATAAGCTTGTACCTTAAAGCTGAATCCATAGTTTGTCGGTGCTCCAGAAATCTTTTTGCCTGTCAGAGACATGTACATATCACTATTGCTGAATTCACAGAAAAACTGCAGATGCCTTGGCTCCTAAAAAGAAGAGCAATGTAATACAGTTAGACTATTTTTAACCAGCCTCTCTGGATAAGAAACTCAGAAGAGTATAGTAGTTATCCTGTTCCAAAATACAGTCTTACATACTGCAATTTTAACTGTGACATCATGAAATCTAGAAAGAGACAACTCAATATTAATGTTACAATGCAGAGAAAAACCACCTCAAACTAGTCAATAAGTTCACTTTTTCAGAGAGAGATAAAACCAAAGTACAAGTGATATAATTTCTGAGAAAACAGCCACTAACTTGAAGCCACAATACTATTACAGTAGGAGTCAAGTTTTGAGAGTAGTATGCATTTCAAGCATAAAAAAAACCCCAAACTTTCATAATCTGAAAAAGAACATGCCATAATAATTACTGTCCGGTACTATTTCTAACCATTGACTCCATCCTCTAAGGTTAAGTCAAGGAAGCAAACAAAAGAAATTTGCTGAAAGATACAAAATCAACTCAATGAATGCCCTGGCAGTTAACACAGAAAATTCAGAACATGAAAAAAAACATTGGTTTAAGTGATTTATGTAAAAGGTGTCTCAATTCCAATGTATCCTGTTTAACATAATCAGGTTTAAAGTACTGCCATCAAAAAGATGAACTAGTGAAATGAAAAAACATCTGAGAACTCTCAAGATCTTCCTGTAAAATCCTTTTATACAAAGGTTTTTGTTTATTTTAGATAATGAAGTATTATGTCCACTTTTCAGCACATCTACTTATACTTCAGAATTTTAAGTACTATTCGAAAATTCATTTTAAAAGGGTACTCTTAACTGATTGAGAAAACATTAACCAGAAAGAAGCAAAGTTATCAGGCAAAAAGAAACTACCGTTTCTAAGACAATACTTTCCCAATTTTATATCTCAATATCTCTCTAGAATTTTTCTATAATAAATACCTGATTTTTTTCCCCCTTTCTATCGCTGTAAGTTGAAATTCAAATTTTGGTTATTGTTACAACAAATGATAAATACATATACATTTGCTTTAACTTCACAGTTCCCTTTTTTTTTTTTTTTCCTCTCCTTTCCTTACCTTAGATGTACCTTTAGTGGAAAAATAAAGGCCAGATCTTCTCAAAATAAAGTACAATTTTTTCCACGATTTTTTTCCCTGCTCCTTTGCATGCAAATAACCATGAATCTCAGGATACGTGCTGGAGCTTAGGAACATCTGAAAGAAAATATCAGACATGAGTTTTTCTTTTTATCTGAAACCAGCTTTCTGTTTCATTAACATACTGAGATGCGACTAAGGGGAATAAACCCCTAAATCCACTGCCACACTACAGTAATTCAGTTATGATTGCATCTAATCCCATTAAGAGTACCTCTGATTTGAGGTATGTAGAATTTAACACAACTCCAAGGTATGCTAAGCAAGTTACATATATATAAGGAACATAAAATTTGAAATGAGAGCAGAGCATTAGTTATGCAGTATGTTGGCTTCAGCAGCAAAACCAGTGTAAGAAGTTCTGATCCCATGTCTCAGACCCTATTTATGTAAAAATCCAAATCAATTCTACCAATTCAAGAATAAAAAATTACATCACTTCCTCCCCACTGTGTTACAAACCAGCAAAGGGATCTGAGTTTAAACTAATTCAGTAAACAAGTCACAAAATCTGAATCACAAAACCATGCAGGTCAGGCAGATATTACCATTTCCAAAAGGAGGGAACAAAGGTTTCAGGACCTGAAGCGGTGCTTAAGTAGGAGCCTTAGGAGCTTTAGTTGAACCAAAAGCAGGAGAGGCTGAGCCAGTTATCAAGACAGCTCCTGCCTCTACTCAAAATATTCAATGGCTTCTCTTTAGCCATTTGAACCATCACAGTGCCACACAGCTATTACTTTGCTAAAACAAACTACAGCCTGCAGAAGGACCTCCTAGAAGCTGGCAGCTGTTAATTTTATTCTAATTCCATGTAATGCATTTTTATTACTCTTCTTCCAGAAGAACTACTCAAAACTATGACACATCTAAAAATCTTAACCTAGAATTCTTCAATTTCCATATATGCAAAAGAATCTATGTTATTACAAAGCTCTTCAAGGAACCTTGCCCCAGGCTGGCCTGCCATATCATAAATAGTATTTATGATGCTATCTAGGCTTATACAGAGGTAGGGAACAAAGGATTTTCTGGTTGATATCTGCAGCTTTCGTTGCTGCATTTTCCTCCTGTTCACTGCCTCTACCAGAAAATCTGATTTGAGGACACAAAGCAACAGTTTACCAGGCGAGAGACAGACTGACCAATACCCGACTGCAGCAAAATGATGAAGTGAACGTGATTTTGGAAGTACACCAAGATCTCTGGCCACTAAATAACGTAGTCCAACCAAGATACACAAGGTTTCTTTCACTTTTCTTGCCTTCCTTCCTACCTTGCAGTCAGATGCATACTGTACCACCTGTAGACCAACCTGAGCTAATTAAATTCAGCTGGTGTGAGTGCAGCAACATGGGCAGGCTTCATTGGACAGGGAGTGCACTAGTCCACAACCAGGCATGCATTATGAATAGCTTCACAGCTACTCACCTGAATAGCTAAATTACAATAGGACTAGGTCCATCTATCTATAAGTGCTGCTGACACACAGCTGCGTGCAAACGCAACATAAGCTATTTCAGCCACATTGAAGCAGACAGGTAGGTCCTGGTAGGTGTTCCAGCCTGTTAATCTTCTAATTTGCCATGTATTAACAGGTTCACTGATGGTGAATATAAAGGCTGAATTGAAAAAGTATTTTAACTCCGTAAACAAAAAGTCAAATGGAACTTTAAGGAAAATCTAAAAGAGTCAATGTACGTAAAAACAAAAGAGCATCTTTTTAGGCTTTAGTGTCTCTGCTGAAGATGCAACAAGTGGTTGGCTCCCAGCCAGCACAAGTGTCTTCCCCAGGATTTTTGCCATAAGTTTCAAACCAGAAGCGCTGTCATGAAAAACACTTTTCTTATTCAGCAGACCAAAGTGGAGAAGCAATACAAAGCTCAGCTTCAGCAGTCACTGTTGTACCCATGCTGTGAGTTAAAATAAAGTAGTAATAATGCTAGGAAAAAGGCAATCCTAGATCCATCTTTTTCTTTCTAAGACAGCTGAGGACTGTGTGAGAAAATATAACATGAACAAGCTGTAGTCAAAACCATTAACTGTCAGAAGGAATGAGCAGTAAAAATATTTCACAGTGAGCACTGAATGTCTGTAATAAACACCTAGAACTAAAGACAGAAAAGACAGCTTCCTTGGGTTTTTTGTTGTGGGTTGGTTTTGGTTTAGTTTTTTGTGGCTGGCTTGGTTTGCTGGGGTTTTTTTGTTTTTTTCGGTTTTTTAACCTGTTTATGCAGATAAAAGGTAATCAAATTAAGACAAAACCAAGAAAAATAAGAGAAGTCCTTAATATAGGAAGAAGTGGGGAGTCACACAATATACAGAAATAAGCTTGCACACTCTCCCCCATGCAATAAAATATATATCATGATATGTAGGGTGGTGTCAAACTTCACCATGTCTTTCAGATACTAATACGTGACACACCAAGGACTTGACTACAATTTGATTAGCTGTAAAACCAACCAATTTAAAACCAACCTGAACAAAAAAACAAATAGATGTCTTTTGTTGTGAAAAATAAACCAAAATCAAAACAAAGGATTAAACCAATAAACAAGTGGAGAAAAAAAAAAAAAGAGAACAGGAAAAAC
The DNA here is from genome assembly GCF_023634085.1 of Falco cherrug. Classification (NCBI taxonomy): domain Eukaryota; kingdom Metazoa; phylum Chordata; class Aves; order Falconiformes; family Falconidae; genus Falco; species Falco cherrug. Next base: position 23,361,295 of record NC_073704.1, on the reverse strand, counting down.
ATTGCACTCTTAGATGAATATAATAAAAAATGCAGAAATACTAGATGTCGCTGAATGTAATAAAGACTGAGAGCTGCACTCCTAACTGTACAGCTTATTTGTCTGCACCTTCAACATTTTCAATGAAAGAATGGTTGCAGTAGTGGAGCCAACACTTCTCGAGCACTTCCACGCTATTTTTGAGAGTTAAAGAAGCCAACATTTTCCTAAGACTGTGAATCAAGTTTGAATTTGATGACTGATTACTTCAAAGGCGTCATGACAGCCAGCCGTGATCCAGCCCAGTGCTACTGGGAATGAGCAGGATTTTCTCCTGAACCTGCAGATAAATTTTGAGGGCGCCAAGTAATTCCAATGATGAACTGATACTGAGTCTCAGCACTGTCTCCTATAGACTCCAGTCAATCTCAGGGGTTTAGACTGGGAGAGAAGCCAGAAAAGTCTTGAGTGGAGGGTGGTGAAAGGCAACAGGCAGACCAAAACAGACCTAGGAGATTGACAGGAGACTGAAATTCAGTGCATGGCTATTTCAGCCTGAAGACTGGAATAGAGTCAGATGAGGAACTACTCAGGAAAAGAGGGACTTGCTGTGACAGAGAGATTAAAGAAATGAAAGCCTGAATCTTAGACAGGTGAAGGCAGAAAACAGGAACAACTACGGACATGGGGCAAGAGATAGGAATGGGGAAAAGGCAAAAGCAAAAGACGCTGTCAGTAACTCTACCTTTCACAAGATTATGTGTGTTTTTCTTGGTAATCCTTTTCTGTCTTTAACTTAATTTTTGTGTATATAACATTTTTTTATCTTTATTTAAGACAGACATATGTTCCCTCTTCTAATATATTCTACAGCAGGTGCAAGGTTTTTTTCATTGCTCGAAGATGGCTTGGAGATGCGCTATCTCCAATAGCTTTTTTTAATGTATTCACATTACACGTAAAAAGCTATAAGAAAGAAGCAGCCAAATTGGTCAATAGAAGACTTGAACTCTGAACTTCAAGTCTACCTACAGAACCTGAATATCAATTGCATTTATTAAACAAGGAGGAGGAGGAGGGGAGGCGAATAGATCTACTCTTAAAGCAAAACCAGAAAAAAAGTGTAATTACCCAAGTAATTTCAATCTTCTATTTTGAAGACATCACTGTTAAATTTAAAACACTGATTGACATACTTCATAGTGAAAAAAAATCTGGTACATATATAATTAAAGATTAAAAAACAGGCTTAAAAAAATCAGAGAAATGTTATTCACAGGCAAAAAGAAAACAAAAGAAACTCAGGATAAAATTTTGATCCTTCAAGGTAATATAAAAAAAAATATGTATTGACTTCAGTGAGGTTAGGATTTCACCTACTAACTCAGGAGGACTCAATTCTGTCAACTCTGTGCTGTGCAGTCTATTCATTTGAAATGCTTTCATGAATAAGAATATAAAAAGATCTAGTATGCACAAGTACATCTGAAATAAGAGTTGCTCCAGTAGGGCTTGTTTTAAACAAGTCACAAGCCCCACTTAAAATCACATTGAACAACAGTTTCACATACCAAGTGAATTAATTTGTTGCCCACCTGTGAAAGTTGTTAATTCTCCAAAAGCAATCACCGAAGCCATCCCAAATTCAGAAAAAAAAAAAAAATTCATTACTATGGGGAGAGGCCTCAGATTAAAATCTCCATACTACATTCATTTTTTATATATTTTAAAACATCCAATTTGCAAATATAACCTAAAGCAAGTTCTAAATGATCCATAGTCATTATCCCTGGAGGTATTTAAAGACTTGTAGATGTGGCACTTAGGGACATGGTTTAGTGGGGGACTTCATTGTGTTGGGTTAATGGTTGGACTGAACGACCTTAAAGGCCCTTTCCAACCTAAATGATTTGTTTGATTCTATACTGTCTACCACTAGACATGTACTTAACAATGTTCTATCTCAGAGCAGCCATACTGTAAGCGATATAGTGACACACTTCTTTTTAGGTTAAAGATTTTCATGGCAGAGATTAAACCTCTCTGGTATACATAGACATTTGGTACATGTCAGACCTAGTAATTTTACTTAGCACATACTAAATGGGTAGAAGACAGGTAAACTTTTTCTTGGTTTTGAGGATGTTTATATGCTCTGATTTAAAGTCATCAGCCAAAATACTCAACTCTCACTTTCAATGAAAGTCAAGAAAAACATACTTGAAAAACATTTTACTTGCTTACAATTCAATCCACAAAAAGCTATAAAAGTATCACAAGTGATTTTTTAATCACTTGTAAGCATTGAGTTGTTAAAAGTAATGTCTCTCTTGATACTTGACCAAGCACATCACAAATAATAATGCAAGCCCATTAACTTGTCTTAATGAAAGTTTCCAAGGAAATAGCAACTCACTGTAAACAATTTACCCATCGGCTTCTGCTGAAATGTGCATAACGGCTGCACAATCCACAAAGGGATTCTCTACTTTGTGCCTAGTAAGTTTCATTTGACAAAATACAATTAAACAGATAATACAACATAAAATAGCAACAGAGGAGAGTTCGCAACAAATTCTTCAAGCTATTAAAATGGGATATAACTATACATATTTAGAACGATTCCTAATCTTACCCACAAGGTCTGCACACATTCTATGTATCACAATATGGCCTTAAGGAAGTTCTTTGCAAAAGTACATGGCAAAGAGTTTCATTATAGAAGTCTTTATTATTTTTTTCAAACTACCAAATTATACTTGTGAGCAAAAAATACTATGTTCCATTAACACAGAGGACAAGATTCTCTAAATTAAATGTTTATGTTAGACTGCAAAATCTATTTGCTATTTAGGTAGCAAAAGGGAACCAATTTTCATTAGATATGCAACATCTTTTGAAATTACAAAGTTTTTACTTAGGTTTGTAAAAATGATTTATAGTATATAGCATGTGTTAATGAAATTTAATTTGAAACATTTTTTTACTATATTTGGGGTAATCTTAACCTGCTGACATCTGCTTCTGTAAGGATATAACTATTGAATGCAGAAGAATGCTTTTAGAATTAGTTCTTTGAATGTTTTTCATTTACCTATGGGTGTTAAGCTATACAGATGCTAAGATTATGCATCTATTATAAAGATGTAAAAAAACCCCCTGTCATTTCTTTATTTTTTTTAGTTCTGCCTTAAATATCTTGTGTTATTTTGTTGCCTTTCCAATCATTCTTTATCCCCAAAACCCACACATAGGGCGGTTGTCTTAAGACCAGTGAAAGTTCTTCTATTAATTAATTTTTCTAGTGACAAGCAAACAAGAGTGATGTGTATGTTTCCACCTTTATTACTCATTTTTCCCCTCTTTGAGAATTAAGACGATGATCCCTGATATGGTCATTCTGTGAAATTATTCCCACTGTAAATTAAATTCTTATGTCCACTTAAAAGATGACTAACAAAGAGTGACCTACTATATTTCTTTTTCGAAGGCTACAGTAGCCTTCAAGCTAACAAATCATACTAGTCAGTCTAAATTTTGTATTCTAAATTTTTAAGTTTAACCATTTAACTCTTTTTTTGTATCTATTTGTAACACATTACCAGTTCCTCAGTATTCAACCAAGGCCTTCTGTTAAGTACATACTGAGTAATGCAGCACTTCACCTTTTTAAGGAAACAGGGTCTTTCACCTGAAAGACCAAATAAAGATATCAACCATTTTTACTGCATTTTGTCTGGTTTAGCAGTCTTTGACTCTGAAAGAATGTGCAAGTTTCCAAGTGTGGTCATATAATAACTGTCTGGAAGGGTCACATCACTTCACATCTCATAGGGAAAAAAGTTATTAACCATGATATGAGTTATTCAGAACCCAGCAACAGATTCAACAGTGACAAAGAACGATGCTCATACAACATGGGCAACAGAAAATTCTGAGCTCTACTGGCTCATCTTCATTCAAAGACTACATACCTGCAATATCCCAGAGTGGCTTACAGCTGCATTGGTCTCACTTGGAAAAGATATCATATGATCTGGAAAAAAGCTCTGTAACAATAATAATTTGTATCAAAGTTCCATTAAAAAAAAAAAAAAAAAAACTTCCTACCCCTTTTGGATGTAAAATTATAGTTATCAGTGCAGTACAAGACACAGCAGATTCTCTGATCCAATAATTAAAGCTTACCTTAGTATCATTCCTAAATTTGTAACATCCTATATAGTATTTGCTGAACAGCTTAGAATTTGAGAGAACATGAGTGGTCTCTGGAAGCAAGAGGGTTTCATACACCAGTGCAAGTCATATTGCAGTACTTGGCCCTTGGTGGTGTTTCCTAACTTCCAGTGATAGAGAACAGGTCCTCTCGGGGTTTTGTTCTGTTGTCCATTTCACGTGATATGAATATGAATTAACATCAAAATCTGACTATCTCAATATGGTGTGGTGAAGAAGTCCATGTTTAAAGTGCCAATTTCATTACAAAGGTAAGTCCAGGGGGTAGTTCAGGGGACAGATCTGCAGCTGTGAAGTTCAATACAGTCACGCAGATATGAACCCACCAAGAGTTTGACCATTGCTACCGAAGTTTTTTCAAAGCTTTGACAAGTTTGAAGCTAATATTCCCTTGACCATCCAACGTTCACTGACTTTAATTTTTAAAAAAACCTGAACTGCTGGTAGGGTTAATTCATATTAACTCATTTCTGATAAAACGTTCTTACTACATGTGGAACCACAGCGCCCAGAAGAATGACCTAACAGGAACAGGACTTGGATTAGCCACAGCTTTTCATGCTGGTCATAGATGCATGTCTGCCACGCTCCACTGCTGGTTCCACCCACTGGTTAAACAGTACACAAATACAGTTATTCTTCGAAAGCTTCTCTACTAACTGTACACCATCTCAAGTTCAGACTTTTTCACTAGCACAGTGATATCTCCCTGTCAGGGGAGTACAGGACTCGTCCAGTGAAACACAGTTTGGGCAAGAAAAAATCCTCAGATCTCTTACCTATTTTTGTATCTTAATATTTACTTTTTCACCCTTTCCACAGGTACATAATTTGAGTTCCCTTCCACTTTTCACCTTTCAAGTCCTCACATATTTCTCCTATTTCTCGCTTTGGCATCTGAAAAGAGCTGACTTTACAAGAGTCAGCATTAGGAGTGATCCCAATACACCATGCATTTCAGCAACCAGATGGTAAGCCAGGACTGCTTCCATGGTCTTTGCCATCAGCCAGGGTCTCAATCAGCAGCATTAACCTTTGGCAACATCCTCGAGTTAGGAGTTGTCCCTGTTCTCTTTCCACTCCTGCCTTACGCTAACTTTGGCTTCACTTTCCCTTCCTCCTAACAGGTTACAGCTGCTCATGCCCTTTTGTGTCATTGTCATCTAGCAATCGCTGTGAGAAGCTGCCACTGGGCAGTGCTGAGCCATAACTTTAGACATTCACTTTAAAAGTTAAATCATCTTTGCTGCAGATGTCCCTCCTCACACTGCTTTATTTCATATTTTGTTGCAACTTGATGGAAACTTCACTCAAATTCAAAAATTTTATTTTGTTGCAGGTCTGTGTGCACACGTCAATAAAGTCAAACCTATGTCTGTCTGCTTCACCCCCCCAAAAAAAGTACGAACATGGATGATTTACAATAGCAACAAAAGAACCAGCCAACAGTTACATGCACTACAATTATTCATGTATATACAAATATTCATATATCCTACATGCTCCCTTTCAATTATTGTTTTTGACTCACGTTACACTAACAGCTTTACACTCTGCCTATCTGCATAAAAGAAAAGACTATTTTGCAGCAACAGCATTTGCACCACTTCACAGATATAATGTTAGGACTTACCAGTGGACTTTTAAAAAACTCATACTTGGCATAATTTTTTCTAAAATACAGTTTGTTTTCCTCTTCCATTGCCCAGTTTGACTGGACTTCCATCACTAATTCGTGATCCTCTATAGCTCTTCCTGTAAAAAAACCAAACAAATTAAAAAAAAAAAACAAACCACCAATATGTAACCTACATCTAAGAGCCTAAGAGTAGAAGGTGAAAACACAAAGGTCAGATAATAAAAATATTATTAAATTAAATGAATTTAAATGAATACAAAACATAAAACAAGCAATTTGAACAAGTTCATTAATCAAGTCCGTGTTACACCAAGTTACTGTTCCACTTCAGTAGGGTCCAACTACTGAGGTAGGTCACACATGGGGGGTTTGTTTGGGTTTTTTTGTTGTTTTTTCCTTCTACAGAGGCAGCTGAGGGCTTTATTCTATTTCATGGCCAAACCCATGTTCTCCCTGCAGAAGCCAGGCAGTTCCTGCTGTGTGCTGCATGGGGCAGCAGGAGCGTTTCAACCACTCACTCAGCCCATCTGGGGCATCAGGAACATCTTCTAAAGTTCCTTTCCCTAACACTTCTTTCTCTAATGCATCATTTGTAAAGTGAAAGTTATCTGCAATATAGAAAAGCATTAATTTGTCTCTTCTCCCCAGGCCCCTACTATGTTCTGAGGCATTTCTAAAACTGCAAATGAACTTAGGGCATATCAGCATTTCAATGTTTTTTGCACAACCCAAGAATACTGAGAATTATAGCAGTCATAGAACTAGCATATGTAAAAAGAATGGGAAAAGTAAACCATGGGAAAACAACAAAAAAAGAAAACAAAAAAACCCCAACCTCCAAGATGAATCCTACTGTGTAGTTTGGCTTTGCAGTGGGTTGAGCGGAAGAAAAGGCAAAGAATTCAGTTATTTGTACCACAGCACTGGCATTCAGAATTGGTGTTCTCCCTGCTTGAGACTGCTTCTGCCACTCAGATTCTTGAGTGAATGTTTTGATTTTACAGCAAAATGAAACACACTTATAGGAAAGACACAGAATTTAAGAACTTTCCTGTAGATGTGTTGTGCATATTTATGTGTTGCATACTCAGTAATGCAATAGAACTAGTCATAGTACAGGTAATTAAGCATAAACCCTGAAAGACTATGGATAATTTCTGTACAAGACTACTTGTACTACCTTTTTTTTAAAATAAATTTCAGCAGCTTATGAAGTCATGTTACAAAAAAAAAGATGAACATGCTTCCAAAAGAGTATACAGTTTTAGTGGCTAATTGTACTTTGCTGTGGACTCAAACTAATGAGAATAAGATGGGATTTGAACAAAGTTGTAATTTTATTTAAATTATCATTGACACCTCCAAATTTAAATTACATTCCAACAATGAATTACAGGTTAAGAAAAGGTTTGAGATCTAAACTTCTGTGTCCCTGACAATTACAGGGTTTTAACATCCAATTCTGATCATGGTTTCAATGGGAAAAGGCAATTAAAAATATATTACAAAAGCCATGTAACTCACAATTTTCTGATCACATTTTCTCTACTTCATTGCATTATCATAAGGGATCTTATGATATACTTGAAATAAATGTTGATGCTTTCATATAACTGCCCGTTAGAATTTTTTTTTAAAATCATAACAGGTAAAAGAATAGTATATATTTTTTAAAAAACTTAATTAAGCATAAGGTTAAATTAAAATAAACAGTAAATTTTTGTAAGTGGTCCTGGCTAAACAAAGAACCTAATTTTCATGAAGTGTAGCATGCACAACCTTCTAAGAGATAAAAATTTGAAATCATTAAAGTCTCCTAAGAACTACAGGATCTTTTCATCAATCTCTTGCCACTTCTTTCACCAGTCACTTCTTTAATGCTGCCACACTGTCCAGTCTGGTGGATAACAGCCTTATTGTAGCCTGCAAATCTGTAAGCTTCTTCGGGAAGTTTCCAGCTAGCAAATTTACAGACAATATGCTCATGGAGCTGAATTTTAGCTCAGTAGGAAAATATCAAGTTCACAACAAGCAGAAGATTAAGCACTCTCATAATCTACAGATCAAGTAGGGCAAAGAGAAACTTCCATTGAATTTAACTCATTTTTTTACTGATTTTAACGCATTCTTGAGCCCATTAAGACAGAGATTAAAAATACTACACAAAACATACATTTTGTAACTAGATAAAATGAAGCAAACAAAAACATAAAGCAATTCAGAAAACAAAAAATACTCAAAAAATACTGAAAGAAAAGTGAGCATTTTAAAATCTTGTACAGGCTGTTCTACTGCAGAACACATTCTTCAGATGCAAGGGTAAAGAGACACTAAAGATCTGAAGCTCTTACTCAAAACCAGAAGGTTTTTTTCCTTTCAGTTTTATAGAAAGGAAGTGCTCCTCTGGGATGACATTTAAAACTCTTCAATGTTTGGCATTGTGACATGTAAGAAAATACTATTTCCTCAAGACTTACTTCTTGGTACAAAAATAAGACATTCTGCATCACCCCAATGGATAGGTAAGGATGCTGTTATTTATTTTTTTAAGTGTGACATCACAGAATATTTTATGATTGATTCAACTTACTTGAAGGAACTGAAACACATGAGTGCCCTCCAAACACAGCCCTGTAATCAAATCCCTAAATATTGCCATGAAAAAGCTTCGGTTTAATTAGATCATTTTTTCTCTTCCAGATGGACTGGAGAGTTTCCACCTTCCTCTCTACCATCTTTTATCACTACTATGTCTAACATGAGGAGCACCTGCTACAGTCCAAAACAGCTTCTCCCTAACTACAGAAAGTAACTGAGGCATATGAAAGAAGATTTAATATTGAAGTGCCTGACAGAACATATTTCAAATAGCCTCCTCTTTAACCACCCAGCGAGAAACCAAATTTAAAGGAAATAAACAGAAAATCCATTGCTCTGTACTTTGTGAGCCTTCCCACAGGCTACCTAAAAGAACGCAGACAGTGAAATCAAAATGAGACTGAAACACAACAATGACGTGCCTGGCCAAGGCACCGTCACCTACTCAGAGAGGAACTCTGCAGTCTTTTGAGTTGCAGAAGCTGATGGAGAACTGTTTACTGTCAACACAAAAAAAATTTTCACTAGACAAGGAAAAATGCCGGGATGAAGACAGTACTTTCCTTGAAAAGGAGAAGAGCTATGGAAAACTGTTCTGTTTCCACAGCCTGCCTTGTACAGGGCAATTACAGTGGAAGTATGGGACTCCAACACCAAGGTACCTGGTGGTAGGGATGACATGGTGTCATCCAAATTTACTCATATCTCAGCTGCCTCCAGTAATCTTAGACCAGGTAAAAAATGTTCTATTTCTCTGAATTCAATAGCTTGGGACAAAGAGGACACACACCAGAAGCGCACAGTTCTGAAACGTATTGCAGTTTATAGTGCTGTTATAGATGTTGTACATCAGATATTCGAAACAGAGCCCAGAGTACTGCGAAACATCAGAGTTGGGTAGGAAGGCTGAGCATCCCTGGTGATGAGGCAGCAGCAGCAGGCTGTGCACAGCCTGGGCGCCCCACAGCCAGCAGATGGGGTGCCCCAGCCAGCAGCCGGGGAAGCAGCGCAGGTGGAGGAACTATCTCACCTGCCCACTCGCCCCATGTCAGCACCACCTGGTCAGCGCTTGCCATGCAATGCAGTGAGGACACGACCACACTCAATGTGCAACAATATAGCTCCACACCAAAGGGCATACAGGTTTGTGAAAACAGGAACATGCAGACCATAGGTTTATGTTTTGGGTTAGGTGGGATTTTTTTTTTATTTTTTTTTAACCTTCATATGCAGATATCTCCACACAACAATGAAGGCACAGTCTGGTGATGTAATTAACGTCTGTCTTGATTAAAAGCAGAACGCTGTGCTCAGCTCACTAAGATTCATGCAATTATATCTAATTCAGGAGTATTCAGACAGCTGTTAGATATTAAAGAAAATGTTCACTAATTGATGAATGAATTATTAATCCCCATCATACTGGAATTTACACAGACACTCACAGTACTTCTCCTTTCTATACCCATTCATTTAACTTGAAAGCAGGAAAAGGCTGTCCAAATTTCCATGGATAAAACATACAACAGAATAATAAATAGCAGACAGTCCAAAACTAAATAATTTTAAAAATATTTGTTCATGCTACTCTTCCAGTGCTGAAGAACAGACTTAATGCAAGTCAAGATCAATATGTTAAACCTTTCAAACAAAACCAGATCTAACAGTCTTATAGAAATAAATCCTTTTTTTTATTATTATGTTTAAAAGATATCTCAAGTTGATCCTTTCCTTGGCTAGTAATGTTGAATTGCATCCTCATAATCTAGGAAATAATTTTATTTTAAAAATGAAAAATTCATCTTTTTCTGAAATTATGCCCAAAGCAGCTGGAGCAATCAGAAAACTGTACAGTAAATGCAGGTCTTCAGACTTGCTTGTCAGCAATTTTGAGAATTTCAGAATGTTAGGAAAAGAAACTTCACTAATAATTTGATATTGAAATATTTCAAGAAATCCTTCAGACTGAAGAAAACACACTATTTGACAAAAAGTGTACCATGCAAATAAATAAAGCTGGAGAAACAATGCCACTATTGCTCTGGCATGGTTTGTCAGAAGTGTCTTCTTCAATAGTTACTACACTACTTAAACATGAGCCACACTATAAAATATAGAAAACACGTCTACTATTTATATAATAGTGTTGTCTAAAGCCATTTTTATACCTCCTTTTCTGTAGCAGTCAGTCATTTACAGCCTCGACCCAGATTTAACTCTGACCTTACTCTGAGCTGGAAGCATCTTACAACTGATACATTCAGTGCAAAAGGTTATAAATATCTTTGAAATGTTACAAAGCAAGAAAAATATTTCAAAAACGTTTGTGGCTGCCTTCATAGGATGAAGGAGCGGGAAAGGGCAGAAAACAGTTTTAGCTTTTGTAGTTCATCTTTAAAATATGGCTGTTAAACACAGTGTAGCCAGAGATGTACAGTCATGTTTATTTTACACAAATGCACCAGTCCAGACTTCCTAGATACATACACTGGGAGTTTAACAATAGCTTTTAGCCATATATAAATATTGGGTGGTGTGTGTGTGTTTGATTTTTTGTTAGTGGTGTGTGGTGGGTTTGTTTTTTTTAAATTGTCAGTGCTGGAGTTAGCAGTTACCAGTGCAGTCTCTTCTAAGAATTACAGACTCCAAGTTGTCCATGTATTTAGAATGTGGGAAGGCCTCAAAACATCCTCCTTTTTAAGCCACACTTTGCACTACCAGCTGAAATTGCCCTTTAGGTCGCGGAAGAAGTACTCTAGTACAGTACCAAAGTTCAAGAATAATGTGGAAACTTTGAGTGACATGAAATTAAAACCAGACTTCTTATGGCGTTTGTCTTCTAGTAGATTTTTCTGATATAATTCAAAACCAAGCACAATACAGTACTGAAACACAGTGCTGTAAAATGAAGTAAGATTGTCTGATAAGAGTATCAGTTGAATGCTACAGCCTAGCAGTGGGCTTCTAAACTCATCCTTTGCTGAGTTAAGTCCTTCCTGTGTTCTGCACTGTTTACCTCTCTGCAAACATCTGCTTTCTTCCTATATTTAATTTGCCTTAATGTGGTTTTATACTGCAAAATTATGTCTATATACTACAAAAAAGGAACAGAGATCAGCCATTAAAATTCTAGTTGTAATCTGAAACCAAAGACTACACTACACCTTTTAAACTGTACAATAGAAAAAGAGGCTTTTTGCTACACTAAAGGAACACTGATGATGTGGAACGAATTCAGAGTGTTTAATTTCCAGTGACTTGAAATACTAAGAATAAAGTCATTTCAACTGAGTTCACTGGTCCATAACTGGGAAGTTTAGAATGATGGTTTTGTTCAGATTTTTAAGTAGTCCTGCCCCAATGTTCAGAACAAATCTGGCCAACCGATTGTACTGAAGGAAAATACTGACAGCCTACTCTGGTGTTGTTTCTGAAGACCGAGTTGTATTGTCCAGGTAGAATAGCACTGTGTAACTGATTTCTGTTCTTGATGTCAGAGATTTCTCTCCGGAGTGCTGGGAGCAACAAAGATTTTATTTGCAATGAAAATAGCCCAAGCCTTGCTAGAGATAAGCAGGAAATACCAGTAAAAGAGGAAAACCTGCCAACAAGAAGCAAGGAATAGAGAGGAAGAATTTGTAGTGAGAACCTTAATGGTCAGTGTCTTCCAAATCACTCTTACAGATGCAAATAAAGTAGCGTGAAGCAAGTGTACTATGACAAAATGTACTTTATAGCTATGCCTTCCTTCAAAAAAAGAGAAACAGAAGCAACAAACCCCCAAATGAACAAATTCACACAAGCCCTCCCAGCATTTTGGTTCCAAGCCTTTGTATTACAACCGCACTTCTATGTGAAAATGAAAACCAAACACCTTATTTACTGCCATACCATTGTATAGTATTAGTCTTACCTAAACCTGTGTGGGTAAGTTGTTCAAACAGAGTCCAGCTGTGGTCATCAATATAGTGGTTCTTCAGTATCAACAGCTGACATACATCCCTGGCTGTTATATCACTTGGTACTTCCAAAGCTCTGCTACTATCATCTTCACTATACACTTTAATTACCTGCAATAAATAAAAAAGCTAGGATATCCGTAAGTTTAATCTTTGATTCATTTAGTCCAAATATGTTCCTCTTTCAGCTTCATGGCTGAGACAAGAACATATACACATAGAATGCAATACTAAAGACAGTCGTTTCTCCATAATGCAATGCTGTAAATGAGAACAAAATGTCTGCACAAAGCATATCCCACTTCTACATTTGGCTACTGGACATCCCTTCCCACAGGACACCAGACAGATTGGTGCATTCACTTTATAAAAAAATTGAAATGGAGAGGTAAATAAATCCAGTGAAACTGTACGTCCTTATATAAGCTAAAGAAGAAACCACAGAGGATAAACAATGAAACCCAAGAACTCTATGACTGCAGAACTGTAGAAAGATTTTATAAAGTTAAGAGTTAGTTCAGGGAACAGCAATCAGATTTAAGATGCTTCCAATTCCACAGACGAAGAAACAGGACATGCTACAGAGCTGCTTCAAATTTTGACAAGCAAGGACTGAAACTATGAGTAAAAAAAGGCATATGTACACACATGCACAATCAAAAACATCATACATGGAAAAGAATTACCATCATATGAGGACCAGGAAAGTAAGTAAAATGATCTAGAAGCTGTACGTGCAAAAAGCTTATCACAAAGAAAACAATTTTTATGATGTTTTACCTCAGTAGTTTTTCCCAGTTTCATTATTCTATTAAGTCTTTTGGGAACAGGGGGAGGCAATACAAGCTCTCACGGCTTATCCTTGTCATTTTCACTTTTAAATTTCAGTTAAAAAAATTAATTTTCAACATTTTTACACGGTTTAGAGTCCTGCAGAATGGGTGTCCATTAAGTTCTTAAAGAGGTGAAGCTAAACCTGCTTGCACTTTGTTTCAAATGAAGAGGCTGAGGAAGTCTTATTGCATATTGACTGTTTGAAAGAAGGCATGACCATTGGGGTATTATTTTCTGTATTTTCTTTCTGAAAGGGAATGAATCAAATAATTGAGATGAATCAAATGAATTACTGAATTGGATAGAATTGATGCAAATCACCAGTGTCTTTGTAAGCTCTGCACAGTGACTAATCCCATTAAAGTCAACACAGAAGGAATTCTTTGTATAAAAGTAGACAATAATTTAATATTCCTCACAGCAATCAAGAAACCCAATACTCTGTTAATATCCTCTGTTTCTCATTTTTTAAAAGTAGAAAAGACAAAAAAGTGAAAAATATTAAGGCTTCTGACATGATCAGCTCGTATCTGTGGTACCGTATGTTGGAACATTAACACAGTTCCTAAAATAACAGATGTTTGAGATTTTATTATAAGCACAAAGAGACAGGTAAACATGAGCAGTAGATATAGAAGATTTGATGCAACATTAGTCTTCCCATTACTCAGAAACACATAAAGTGATCAAGTCCATAATACATCTTTTTTACCCTTTATATTTTCAAACAAGCATTTCCCCCCAAAAAGCCACTCAATGTCATGAGATTGGAAAGTGAATACATGAATTCATCTTTAGGAATGGGATTTATTCCTCAGAATTTGCATTTTCCAGTAATGCGAAGTAACATTGAGCAACATTATTCCCACTCTACCAAAACAGCAAGAGTCTGAACATTCATCCCCAGAGCAGTGCCTGCTGTGTACTGTGCCAGTGGAAAAACTAAGAAGCTCGCTGGCTAGCAACAGTCTGGCTACAAACGGCAAGCAGCACAGCTGGTAGGTTAAGCTACCCTGCCTATCCTGTCTGTGCTTTGGCACAGACGTCCTCAAGACAAAGGGAGTCCAAGACGGTTTAAATTTATCTCAAAAATCCTCCCCTTGGTTTATTCAATTTATCCATATTCATCAGAACACACAACACATCTCATCTGAACGTTATGCACAAAACCTAAATGCTGTTGTAAACCCTTCATTAAACAAGTTATTACTTTAAAGACAAACAAGCACATTATTGTCAGTCAGTCCTTAATTGCTACCTTACTAAACACTTGTTCATTTCAAGCATCTAAAGAACAATCAGCAATGTATCATTGCCCTAAATTCTTCCAGCAACTCCTTCTCTAGTTTGTGCCGAAGTTAGTAAGAAAGCAAGCAAGGAGCTACAGCTGTATCTCCTGCCACCTGCTTCTCTTCCACTAACAGCAAAAATCCAGAAAAATAAAAAAAAAAAATCATGTCAATTCACCCATATTTTCCAAACATCTGAACAAGGAAAAAGCACTTTAAAATGATGTAGGGATTAAAGCACACTGATGGCCTTATTCCTCTTCAAAAACCTGCTTTTCTCCATAGAATTACATATACAACAGTTCTGTTCTAGGCTTTGGTCCTGTATATCAAATCAGAATGAAATCCATGATGATTTGCTCTAATACTTCAAGTAATAAATTATGACAGATCAAGAGTTCCACACAAGGTTCAGCCACCCTTGCCATGACACCGATCTCCAGGATATGGCAAACACGAAACCCACACTTCTGAAGTGGTGAAAATCTCTTTCTACTCATGAATCAACCACCTCAAAGCAGAATCATCCAGAAAAAACAGCGAGATCTTCAGAAAGCTGGTCTGAAGTTTCCACAGGCCTAGGCTACAGCCCAGTACTTACATTTAATACAAAAGGCAGAAAGACCACATCACTATTGAATTCAATGACTGATACTGCCAAAGCAGCCACGACTGATGGCTATTGCTGGTTTTGTAGGATGGCTGTGCCTGGGCAGCACTCCCACTGCTGAGCAAGTGAGACCCGTAGCAGTGCAGCCTGCTTGCAGCAGGGTCTTGTTCTGCACACACAACTTAAACTTACCTACTCATCACACAGAAATGATGTTTTGCAGTTGAGGATAAACTAGCATGCTGTATTTTAATTCCTGCAGTATTTACAAGGATTCAAATATGAAAATAAAAAGAGGTGTCTGGCAGGGTGGCTGTGAATGGGATGGAGGGCTGTACAGGTGAGTACACAAAACGGCATCCCATCACCTTAAAACATATCCTACTCTGGGCAGCACTGAAGGCCAGGGCAGCCTCATTAGCCTCTCCAGTAAACCTATGTCAGGCTGAATCTAAAAGATTTTAAAGGGTGAATTGCCAGAAAAGAGACAGACAGTATAGAACGGGAAAAGAAAGGACAGAATTAGAGCAACTTTCCTAGTATTGGCCTAGTTGATCATTGTAGGTCCCTTCCAACTGAAATCTTCTGTTCTATTTCTCAATACTCTTGCAATAAAGCCAGGGTGAGAATCCACAGCAGCACCCTGGTTAGGGACCCTGCCAGCACATATTAGCAACTACAGTTTTCTCCAGGTACTCGTCAGCTTAGGTGGTGTGCTCGTTTTACAGCAAGAACACGTACAGCCCACGCTGAGGCCCTTGATGGACGATTTCTACAGAAGTTCTTTTTAAAAGGGTTAAGAGTCACAGTGCAGATGACTACACTCTTATTGCTGAAGAAATAGAAAAAGACTTTTTAAAATGCTGAAGACAGCAACACAAGTCATGATAATGAGCTGCCTGCGGCCGTTCAGCTCAGGGAGTGGGAAGCCTTGGAGGTGGCCTTGGACTACAGGAGCACAGCTAGAACAAAACAAAACAACACAGCAAAAAAACAGCCCGGGAAAAAAAACAAGTTTATATTCTCTGTGAGTATTCTCACTTGGCTTTCTCAGTATAGGGAAATAAATCCTGCACAAGCCTAGGACAACAGATCCCCCAGCTCACAGCTATGACATGTGCTACCTTATAAAACACAAATGCTGTCCCCTTTTTCTCTTCCTTGCAAGGGATTCAGATACAGCAGGAGACAACAGACAGGCAGTCACCTAATAGACCCTTCTGAACTGTTAGAGTTTTAGTTTAATGAATTGAATGTGATGGTGTAAATCTCATCAAAGTGACCTTTGAGGGTTTTTTTAATTAGAAAACGTTGGTTAGTCTGTACTTTCTGCTGTGTTTGAAGCAGTCTTTTGTAGGATTTGCAGGGGATGTATTTGTTCCAAGAGAACTGGATCAGATGAGAAAGGATAAATTCAAAATCCCATTTTTTCCTTGGAAATATGTTGCAATAAATACTTCTTTTCCCAGAAGCAGCAGATGCTCCAAGAATTAAAGAGTGGCAGGATTATGGTTAAGATGCAGTTATACTGACCTCCTATAGAGATAAGGAAGCTTGAGTGACCACTTCTTTTTATCTACTAGCAATTATCATCATGCATTAGGCTGGCCAGTCATCTCCATTCTCTTCCATTTTTACCCCTGAAAACTCGTCTGAGAAGCACCACATAAGAAAAGAGCTGCTAATTGTGAAAAAGCTGTCATTACAGTTTTTGTTACCATACACTCTCAAGCTTTCTTCTAAAGCAAGCTATTTAACTTCCTTTGATTATACCGATTAGTGGACAGTTAGAAAAAGTTGCCTCTGCAGCGCTCAAATCTTCTTTCCTGACTAATTTGTAAATACAAGGAGATTTTAGTTCTTCCTAAGGCCAGAAAAAGAAATGTCTCAACAGCTTCCATTTAAGCTACTGGAAGTAAGAAATCAGCAGCTCCAAGGTCTTCTTATAAGAGGAAAACGCGAAGCTGATCATGACAAGCAATCAATCATTTTCATTGCCTATGACAGCAGGCAAGGAGGTACAGCTTTCCTACGTGTCCTCTTTCCACTTTTCAACATACTAAAAATCAGCCAAGATCCCAGAATTATGTGTAATGCATCTTTATCCCTCAAAAAATTTTTGTAAGAAACGTTGCTTCAAAATAAAATATATTGTTTGTCTTTCACTAGTCATCTGAACTCAGAACGTAAAATCAATGTTGACAAATACAACCTACTATTTAACACAGAAAAGGAAAAAGGAGACCCTAGGTTTTATACTACAAAATAACCTTAAAGAGCAAAAGTAATCAGAAATTGTTTAAAGGAATAAGTAAAAGAGCACATAAGGTAATCAGTGTGGGAGGAGGGAGGAGCAAGAGAAGGCTGGACTTTACTCCCCCGAGTCTTCTTCCACACCCAATCATCATCTCTATTACAACAACTAAATAAAGTGTTTCTTCATAGACTTTTAAGAGACAGTGTCCAAGTCTGGTTCTTCAGAATCTTCAAGCCATCTGTTTTGGAAGTTCCAATCTGCAGTAACAGCGCAAACATATGGGAAAACCATACACTGCACTGGGGAATTTCAAATTTCAAACTAAGTCCTAACATGTGAAAAAAGCCAGGTATATCCGGCAGAAAAAGAACCACTCAGCACATGGAGTCCATATTTAGGTACCTACATCACAGTGACCTGACATTTACATGATTCTTAATGCTCCTGTATAGACATTAAGACATCCGGATGATCAGCACCTTTAAAAAAAAAAATAATCAGGTCACTTGTATTTATAAAGATATAAGCACCTAACTTTATCTTACCACTTCTACAATTATTTTTCCCCCATGAATAAAACATTGCACATTTTGTACTTACATTACAATTTCAGTCACATTTATATTAAATGCACAGTTATTGTATGCAAAACCAGGCATTAAAAAGCCTTACGCTCCAGGGTGCCATACCTCCCCTGAGATCCTGCCTGATACCATGCTAACCTCTGTTTTTACTGTTAACTAGCAGGCTATTCGCCTGAAGCATTTGTTCTCCAACTTCCAGCCTTGCCCCCTGCTAGACAAAGTTTTTTGCTTATTGATATTGGCAGAGGGTAGGGGAATTTGGAGTGTATTTGAACTACAACAGAAGCACTTAGAAATTTCTAACATTTTGAACTATTTTAAAACTGCTAGCAATAGTCTGTCCTGGTTTTAGAGAGAATCAGCAAAATTCCACATTCATAAAAATATTTAAGGGTAGGATAACTCACAACTAGTTAAAAAGAAAAGTATGTGAATGAAGTTTACTGTTTTCATTATCAGGTGTGAATGCAAGACTTTCCTTTTTAAATACCCCAGCCTACAGTTAAAAGGCCAGCCTCCAATATTTCCTCCAAAGGGAAGATTTCCAGGACAAACAGATTCTCACAGTTTGCAAAAATCTAATTCTGTCATAAAATTAAAAAAAAAAAAAAAAAAGGTGCACACAATGATAAACACCATGATAGCTGCTCATTGTAAAGCAACTATTTTCTCAATTGCCACAACAGGAGTCTTCCAAAATTTGTCCTGTACATGTCCCTGTGAGGAATGAACAGAGAGAACTGAAGCACAGACACAAAACAGAGGACTCATTAATATTTTAGGTACCCAAATCCAAAATGGTGCTCACTAAGCCTGTGAACCTCTCTTCTGACGAGGGTTCACAAGGCACCACATGATTTCTGCGCAGACTTGTCAACGTGTGTAGTGAGGCAGGTATGAATTGCCACCCAGTGATTAGGACAATTAGCTGGAAGCCTATCCATAGGAGAAGAGGGCAAACCTGAGTTCCAGCACATAATCCAAAACACAAATTTATGTAAAATACAGTTCCCAGCGAATTCTGACTTCTTATTTGGAACACAGGATAGCTTCAAGAGGCAGAAGCAACACTGCTCCCATGCAGAAAAATATACAGGATATATATACAGTAGCTTAGGTGACATGAGCATTAGACTTAAAATTTCTGTAATGCATAGACTCCATGTATTCCTATCGATTTCAGGAAGGGAAATTTTAAGATCCTGTTGCCAGCAACATTTTCTGTTCTGTAGATCCAACATTCTAGAATACCTTGCTTTCTTCTCAAGGTACAAAATAGAAAATTATAAAACCCAGCCAAAATAGGCAGATTGGACACTTTAGAAATCACACAAAATGAAACATAACTATAATCTTCTTCAATAGGACCATCAGGGGTATTAAGGAAAAGTTAAGCACCTTGTACAGCTTATGAAGCCATATACTGAAGACTTGGGAGATCAGTTTAAAGAAGGTAAGCCAAGTCACTGATTACAAGGATAGCAAACGTTAAAGAACAAAGTAGTTGCCTGAAGCTGGAGGAGCTGTTCTTCCACATGACCAAAAGAGAACTTTGTATACACTTACCTATTATTGATAGATTGAGGTATGGCCCCACAAGCACTAAAAGATATAAAACCACTAATAATCCATTATGTCTGCCTTGCAATGAAACCAAAGTGCCGAGAAACGAAGAGCAAAGTCTAGGAAAATTGCCTACCTTTCCTACCACCACCTAGAAAAATCTCATACTGTTTCCAAAATCTAATCTTTTTTAAAATGACATTTCAAAGAGCAAAAATGTCAAATTTCCAGCCTCTATTGAAATATAAGACCACTGACAAGCTTAATTTCTCCAGCAGTTCATTAATTTGTCGCCACAAAACACAACGGATTTTTTTAGACCTAAATATTCTGCTAGAAGGTATTAAAAAAATATTTACTTTCACACTAACAGTATGTGCACATTATCAAAAACAATATCTATTCATTTTCTATAGTAGTCTTCTGATAGTTTACTATGGCACTATGTCAGCTGTCTATATCATACAGCACATACAGTCACTACCCTCCTCCAGACTCTTTGTACAGACTCTGTGTCCTACCTAATCCAGCACCAGATTGACCATCCCATGAATGAAAAAAAACCCCTCCAAAAAAAGTGGAACTAAATAGCAATGTGAAGAAGTAACAAAAAATATTTGAGATTACCTATGGGCAAAAAAGGTCCAACTCTTAGTTTAAAAATAAACATTTGCCATCTGACTTTGGGTAAGTCAGTATTAGTACCTCAGTTTCCTTTTTGTAAAATGGGGCAGAGGAACGGAAATCTGTTTCTGTACAGCAGGGTAACAGATTGAACTCATTAAGATTTGTAAAGCAATTAGACTTCCTCATATGACTGCTGCTTTAGATGTGTAAATATGTTGTATTATAAAAAGGGAGGTTAAATTATGCACATCTCCAAATTATAATAAGCTATCTGCAAAAATATACCAGCAAAGTTCTTTCAAACAAATGGTATGACAATCACATTATGATATTAGAAAAAATGGCAGAATGAGGACAATGCTGACATGCAATCATCTCAAAGACAACGTCAGTAAAACGGAAGAGAAACAAGGTTTTAAAGACAACAGGAAAGTTAAAATATAAATATAATTATTTAATCCTGAATTTGATCATTCACTTTTTCAATATTGGTCAACAGAAGCAAAATATAAATAGCAATAAAATAGTTATGGAATATTTCATTTCTCTGTATAAAACTGAACAAAAGGCAAGGTCTAGAGAAAGCAACTTCCACGCTTTGGACAATTAACTCATAGTACAATGACTTTTAGAGCAGAAAATGAGATTATTGTTAACTATACGATAGCTGTAATTATATGATACTTTGCTCAAAAGGTTACTATAATTAGAGAATTAAAGAACAGCTACATCATGGAGTTCAACATGTTTTAAGTAAGAACTGCAGTAATAAATACCATGTAGATCAAACATAGAAAGTGACAGATTTATCACCATGTGTAAGGACAGAAAATAAAATTGTCTCAACATCACTGTTTCGCGACCGCCATTTCCCTGTTGATCTACTTTGTGACCACAACATCCTGTTGTTGTTGTGAAAGAGCCTCCGACGGGACGGCTGCCGCCGGAGACACGCGGGCCGGCAGAACCGGGGCTGGGGAGCCAGCACAGTAACACCTGGGCGCACGGGCAAAAATGGTGCAAACTAAACTGTTTCAGAGAACTGGGCGGTTTTTCGGGGAAATGGTGTGGACTAAAACCTATAACTGCTGGGGCTCCACTCACTCTGGTGCTTGGTGGCTCGGAGGACTCCACGGGCTTCACCAACTCCACCTGCTCCACCCACTCACCTCCACAGAGTCTGGGACTTGGACAACCACGCCGAGACAAAACATCGCTGGAGTCCTGTTGGTGGGGGTGAATAGATGCGCCTCTCCCGTTCTCTTGCTTAGGGATTCTGACTTTCTCTTTCTCTTCCTCTCTGTCCTATCGCAAGTATCAGTTATTGTAGAGAATAAAACTTGTAAGGTTGTATGGCATCTGGCCTCATTTGTGCCTTAATCTCGCTCTTGGGATTGTTTAAGAACCGTCCCTGATACGGACTTCCGATATCAGATCGGGACACACCATCAACAGCCATTACCACAATAAAGAACCAAATCAGGAGTAAGAAATGCAAAGGGAACTACAGAAGTAAAAACCACACTAAAGTCCTTAAATAGGATGCACATTATTTATATGCACAATATTATAAGGAAAGGTGGGGGTGGGTGGGACATTTTATTTAAATAGAGAGTCTCAAATTATTCTGCCTTACCAGAGATATTTTTCAGATTACAGAGATTCTAAACAAAAGCAGCTAAAAAGGTATTTCAAGTACAACTGGTAAGATGTGTATGAATAACTAGAAAACTGTGAGGAAATTTAAACATCAGCAGCAAAAATTTCAAATAATACAACTCCATGGAATAGCAGAAATGAAAGAAAATTAGCAGGTTTTCCAAATGATTAAACAGTCAAAAGATCACTTATACAAGATAAACACACTGCAGAGCAGCTAAATGATTTACTTGCATTAATTATTCACAATGGATATGTAAGAACATGTTCACAGATCTACTCTTTACAGGTGAAATAAAATTGCCAGTGTAAACACTGGGGACACTGGAAATGAAAAGGCAAAAACCAAATATATATATATATATATATATATATATATATATTAAAAAAAACCACCTTTAACTAAACAAGGTTATACAGTCTAAAATTTTAAGAAATTAAATGCCAAACCTCAGTCTGTCCTAACATCAATAGAAATAGAGACTTAGGTTCCATCTATTACTTCATCTGATGTGCATAGGGTATAAACCTCTTTTCAGTCCTGAGAAAGAGGCAGAGCACAAAGAAGGAGAAAGGGCTAATGTGGCAGATTATTACTGGGGTGTAGCATTGTGAATTTGTGAGCCCCCATTGCCAGGCAGATAGGTAAGAATCTACTAATATTACCTGTATCTGTCTCTTCCTAGAAGAAAATCCATTCTTAAATTTATGAAAACTTTTCCTCATCTTGTTCACAGCAGTCACTAGAATGGTTTAAAGTAATCATCATACTTCTGAAAAATCTCAGTGGGGTAATGCAGTTCACATTGATCTGGATCAATAACTTTTCCCAAGTCCTTTGAAAGAGGAGCTATTATGAAGATTAAACAGTTACAGAGTGAGAAGACTGTAAAATAAAGATACACTAAAAATGAACTGTTCATTTTTAGAACAGCTGGCTATAGTCAAGTAATTTCTGACTCTTATTCATACTAACCTTAAATCAGAGTGGAGAGCCTATGTCTTACACGCCATGATAGAAATAAGTCTTAGTTATTTTTCATTACACTATTGAGTAATGTTAAGTGTGTACATTAACATCTGAGACAAAGCTACACAAAAAACCTCTTGGCCCTGGGAAAGGTAAAAGTTTCCCTATTCCTGTCTTCTATGTACCACTTACAGACAGACATCTAATCAAATGTAAGTCACTTCTTGGCCTCAGTGCACAGTACACACGGCTCCCCACTTAAACCTAAAGCTGGTACACAGACATGTAGGTCTCTATTAGGAAGACAGGAGAGTTTCAGACAGACAGGTAGGTAATGATGACAATCCAGTGAAACTTGGGTAAAATTCTTTAACCGAGAGAAGTAATTGTAAAACTCAGTGGTAATCCAATTTCCAAACATATTTGTATGCAAGCTATTCTCCCTTCCAACCATGCACCACCACCCCTTAGTGTCAGAATCACCATGCTCTTTCATATAGTTGGGTATGTCCAACCAACACTACCCACAGTACAAAGCTTAAGTTATTTAAGCTAAATGTACATGTTTTATGACCCACTATCTTCACTCGGAGCTTGGCGTTTCTCATGAAATCCATAGAAAAATGCTGAAATAACTAGCAAGGTACAAAACTCATCTTGGTAGTGACTAAGACTTTCATATTTTTCTCCCAAACCAAGTCCTTTATGAAAAAAGTTCAAAAGCCTTATTGTTCAATTTAAAGAGATCAATATTCAGACTGGACTTGATTATTGCATTAAGATTAATAATAGTGTACTTTTATGTGAATTAATCTTCATTAAAAGTTAATATAGTGGAAATTAACAGCTTATTAACCCTCTTAGTAAACTTATGGTATTTAGCATCTTCAGTCCTTTGCTTCCACACTGCCTGCTAAGTCTTAACTTTACACAGATTTTATATGTTTAATAATAATACACAGCTTTACACTTTACTATATACAATAGCAACATTTAGAATGTGCTTACCATATACTGATGGAAAAACATCCAGTCAGACTAACTACACTTAGAAAGAGGAAGGGGATGAAAAGTCATACTAGATGATTCAAAGAATATGACTTGAAGGAGGAACTTCATTATTTCGTATTAAAAAGAAAAAAAGTTTGTGAAATAGAAATGAACAGAAAATGAAAAAAGTTCCCAGTGCACCAGTGTTCTTTATCTAAATATCCAAATTAGCAATATGGTAGAAATTATCCACATACTACTGTACATTCCATGAAAGTTATGTATGAAGACTGGGGGAGAAAGAAATTTAAATACAAAGCCACTAAAATACACTTCTGGTTTTTTGCTTTCTGCGTACAACAAAGTGCAGGGCAGAACATAATCAGCCTCAAGTCTGAATAGCTTGTCCCTATTTATGTCAAAGCACTAACATTATTTAAATGAGGCTTTCTGCATTTAATAGCACGGTTTGTCCAACATATCCTTTGCTTGTCAGAGATAAATAGAATGCTGTGTTCCAGCACCAGAGAAAGCAAATCTGTTACTGTCACATTCTGGCTGCACTCTATGTTTCTGAAGAGATACCACCTATAAAAAGAAGTACCTATTGTTTCTACCAGGTTTTTCACACTATGTTGTTGGTTTCTCAGAGAGCAGATCTCTTGATGAAGCTGAAAAACACCAAGTCTCTGAATTACACCATTAAGAGACCCATTCCTTTCCCATTTCCTCTGCAGCAGTCCTAAAATATTTTTTTAATAAAAAAAAATATTTTTTTTTCTTAAAACGTTCTTTCACTTTTACAATTTCATACAGAAGTTGTGGCTTGAACTACAACACAGCTTCTGAGTGAAGAATGCCTTTGTCATCACATCCATATTGCCATGGAGGTCACTAGAGGAGAAAGAAATGTAGACTCTGTAAGGCTAAGTGAAGTTTAGTTTTTTAGCTAAAGAACATAGAGTTTGGAAATTTTCTCAGAATTTCTGAAGTGATGCAAGGAATGTTCAGAGCAAATATGACAAAGGCTATGTAGGTTAGCCCACTATAATAAATAGTTGTTTTGTTTTATAATGCTGAAGCACTTTGCCATTTGATATAAGACCAAAAACACTGCTTTGCTGGATCAGGCTACAACATACTTCCAGCCCACCACTGTCTCTGGGTATCTGTTTCTAGTCACTGGTGGTATATAACAGTAAGATTTAACTGCTGTAGCATAGCTGTTCTGACAGAACATTTTGTCCCTCAGCACTTTTCAACTTGTCTTTCATTTTATTCACATCATTATTCTCTCTGGCCAAAGCATAATATTCAAATAAAGAGTAAATCCTGCAATAAAGCTATTAAGTCTACTCAAAACATGCAAAACCTTCAACTATACAAAGTCATTTGATCACAGATTTGTCAGCATATTTTGCTGATACATCCAAACCACTACAGGAACAGAAAAGAAAGACCAGGAGCAGCTGGACGTGGAAATCAGGCCCTGTAATTGTCAGCAAAAATGTGATGCTCATCTAATGCAGGAGACACTCACTGAAACAAGTGAATGAAGTGGAACAGAAAGACTATGTTAAGTGGATGATGTAATAATAATGAGAGACTAGTAATTACAAAAACAAAGTGTATTTTGACAAAATTTACCTCTAATCATTTGTTCTGAAATGAAAATGAGGTACGTAGACTGAACAGCCTTCAGTCATACAGGAAAACCGGGAAGTCAGTAGCACATTTCTCATCTCTGCCCATGCTGCGATACCCTACATTCAGAGGTCTTCTGGGTTTCTTGGCTGCTGTTTCTCTTCCACACACACAAGCCATGTTCATATCGCTATAAATGTATGTATTTTATTTGTGTTATGGTCATCCTAAAAGTCTTGTCAAACAGGGTACCAAAAGGATGGTGTCAGACACCAATCCAACAAGTTACAATTAATAAGACCAAAGGAAAAAAACTGAGGGCTTGCATACACAGCTGGAGAATAATCTGATGAGCTAGGAAGTCTGGCTGCCAAGCTGATACAAGACAAGCAGAGGGCTCCAGTTCCTGTTCAGTCTAGATACCATCTAATTGCTGTCTGCAGAGTTATGGCCCTCTCATATTCTCACTACCTTCTCCAGCTGCAGTTGTGCAGCAGCTTTTTTCCCCCTTCTGAAATATGTTATCACAGAGGCACTACCACCGTCGCTGATGGGCTCAGCCTTGGCCAACGGTGGGTCCGTCTTGGAACCAGCTGGCATCGGCTGTGTCAGACATAGTGGAAGCTTCTAACAGCTTCTCAAAGAAGCCACCCTGCAGCCCCCTGCTACCAAAACCTGGCCACATAAATCCAATACATGATCATACAGTCATGACTTCTTTTTTAGGTTCTTAAAGGCAGCTGATGTTTTGTTGGGTTGGTTCTGCCTCTGTTCCTGACCCACAGGCAGAAAAACAAGGAGTGGTGGAGCACAGGGCATGGCCAGTACCCATAGCAACAGCATGAAAATAAGGGAGAAAGCAATCTTAACTATAAATAATTCCTTGGTGCAAGGTGATGAATTTTCTTTGTTTCATTAGTATGTCTTCAATTTATCAGAAGTAAATCAAATCTTCTAATTTTTCAAGTACTTGCTTATGTCTTGTAACACATTGAAAGTACCACAGAGAAGACATAAGTAAGGGAAATTTCATTTTTCTCATAGGACTGAAACCAACACCTGTGTGCTGTTTGTTGAGTTTCTCCCTTTATATACAGTAATGTACCATAATCAGTACAGGGTTTACTACCAGCAGAAATAACTATTCAGCAATTGTTCTTGATATACTTCAAGGCTAGATAACACAGTCTGAAGGTCAAGTTGTGACTTCTTGAAGCCTAATTTATTCAAGAGGAGACTAAAGTACTAGAGCTAGAAAATGGCCAAGCACTTTCTTCAATTGATGAAAAAGCTGGGTGGTTTTTTTTTTTCTAAAGGGTTTCTGCCAACAGAAAAGGATTATGAGCAGAGTAGGGCACTAAACACTGCCAATTACCTTGGTTACTGTATGAAGAATGTTAGATGTTCAAAGAAGGCAAGAAGAAACTGAAAAACATATCAAAGATTTGTTCAAGAACCAAAGACAGAGAGGAGACAGTGTGCGATGTTAATTGTGCCACTAAACCTTGTCAAACTATACAGAGACAAGTAATGGCCAAGTGTATTAAACCACTGAGATTTAAAAGACTTTTTAAAAAGCTCTGTGCATTTATGACTTACCCTCTCATACACACACACATCCTGACCTACCTTTCATGGCAACTATGCAGTGTAGTGTTATACATTTTACATTCTAACATTGTTGATGATTCTGCGTGCAAAATATTCTGTAGAATTCGATTGCTTGTAGAAACTGGAATGTCACAGGACAGAAAGAAAAAAAAATCTCCCTCTCCACCCAGTAGCTGGACCATAGGGATCACTAAAGTTAATCCCATTTTGATTTCATTTATACATGTGGGATCATTTGTGTACAAAATAAAAATGGTAAGAACCTTTACTGGTTTCATGTTATTCAAAGCAGGAAATATGACTGGCTTACTGGTATATGACTGCCATACCAGAATCCATTTTTAGATGCCTGGTTGAGTATAACGAGTACATATTCAAAGCAAAAACGAGAACCTTTCTCAAATATAGTATCAGATCTAGATTTATTTGGCCAACATCATCAGGGAAGGGAAAAGTCCTGCAATACCTTCCCCCAAGGAGGCCCTCTCAGTAGCTCTGTCCTAAACAGCCCCTGGACCTAACCAGACCACTTCCATGATGACAAAAATGCTAGTCGGCCACCCTGCTTCTTCTCTGCCATGCACAAACTGAACCTTTAGCATCACATCAGCCTCTACCATGAGTAGGTAACTTAATATCTGCAAGTACAGTACAACTGATGACTGAATTCTAGGCAGTTCATGACTCCTTTCATAACTAAGATGAAAGTTCTGTTCTCCCTCAAACAAGTATACGAGGTAGATACTTGTAAAACTAGTTTCACAAAGCTTTTGTGTGATCAAGATGAAGCAAGAATTCCAGATCTCCCCAAACAAAACAGCTATCTTAGCATGTGTCAGATACACAAAGGCGACAAGACCTTTCCTTGAGCTTACATACAAGCTCAG
The DNA here is from genome assembly GCF_023634085.1 of Falco cherrug. Taxonomy (NCBI): domain Eukaryota; kingdom Metazoa; phylum Chordata; class Aves; order Falconiformes; family Falconidae; genus Falco; species Falco cherrug. The sequence continues at coordinate 23,333,359 of NC_073704.1, read as the reverse complement.
CCTTCTGGCAATTTTAAACATAAACTTCTTTCAATAAACACACTACCAGTCGCCTCAATTCAGTTTGCACCTCTGCCCATTCATATATATATATCTCTGCTTCAACCTTCCCTAACTCTTGTTCTGGCTCAAAACCTTTACTATTTGTACCAAACTCTGCAGATCCAGTTAGCAGCATGTCCTGATGCTTTAGCCTGTTAATTTATCTCTAAGATCTAATTCTACCCTGATTTCCAGTCAGGTTCATCTTACTCTTTTCAGACACCCCTCAACGTCATGAAACCAAATATTCCGTTGGAAATAAGACCTTACAGTGATTCAGTACTTCACCTCAACCACCGTGGGTTTTCTGACCACTGTTCCTAAAGTCTTTAAAGCATATTCAAGTCCATCTCCCACTTAAATCTCTCATCCGTCTTCAAATTTTTGCAGAACATTACCCCTTCTGTTATTTTATTATTATATTATTTAATTATTTTATTACAAAAGACAAAAAGGGCATGGGTGTTGTTTATGCATCTTTAAATGAGTATTTTTCAAACTGTCCTTAAGAAGAGATGTTTCATACATGAATGCTTTGTCTGCCTCCAGTTATTTTATAAAAAGTATCCATTTAATGACACAATTATCATGTCACTTGAAGTGCCTTATGTAAAATTCCTGTATTAGCACATTGGCCTTTCATCTCAGGGAACCCAAATGCAAAACTGAAAAATTACTTTCATGCTCTTAGCCTTGCAGACAGACATTACCAATTCTCAGTACAATTTGGCTTAAGTGACTATTTTTCCTTGGGGGAGGGGCGAGTGTTGCTTAAAGCAGTGTGTCATTTCAGGCCAGAAAAACAAATGGAATAAAAATGCAACAGAATCTTTATGTTTGCACTCTTATATCAGTCCTAGATTTAAGCAATCTAAATCACATCCTCACTTTCTAATCAATATTTCTTCTATTTAAAAACACACTACACAATCTCCAAGAATCACTGGAAATTATTCAGCTGTGATACATGTACACAAGGCTTTTTCACATTGTGTGATCTAGTTTGCTATGAAGTTCCGTGCTGCTCTGGAGGAAAACTACAACTCTTACTGTTTATACACCTTGCATCCAACACCAGGTGCATAACTACTCTTCTACTTACCACGTAACAAGCCCAGTTGACTTGTGGGTGTTTATCTCAAATTATCGGTTGGTCTTTAACTGAGTGTAAAACAATTTGAAAACATTATGGCCATTTAAATTTAATTCCTTAAAAACGTTTTTAGAAGAGTACAAAGTTATTCATACAAAAGATAAAGAAGGCATTTAGTCTGTGTTGGATTAATTGTATGTCTAGTCTATATACATGCACACAATAAATCTGATTGTAATAGTACTCAGTATGCATAATTCCCCATGCTTATTAAGCAAGTCATTTTTATGCCTGTGCCAAAAGACCCTCTGGAATCTAAACAAGGCCCTTCAGCTCTAGCTAAAAATATATTACTTAAGAATAAAACATGTTGACTGTGATAAGTACTTCATATCAGATTTTAATACAGAAAAAAGTATGAAATAACTTTGGACGAAACATCGTAGCTGTTTGGAATGAAAATGAGAAAAAACATGTATTCAAGATACTGGCAGAACCACTAGATTAGCACACTGATAATGCAAAATTTTACCTTTGGGGGGGGGGGGGGGGGGGACACCGAGATGACTTGCCTTTTTTTTTTAAGTACTATAATTAAACTAGACTTCTTGCACAGTTACCCTTTCCATGAATTTAAGAAATAATGATTGCTTGGGGATGATCAATAGTCTAAAATAATACTTTATGAGCTAACTTGTAGGTTTCTCTTGACTATGCAGTGCTAATATAACATTTTTACATTTCCAGATCCTTCTTGTGTTACAAAAAATAGAAATGATGTCCAAGGTTCCAATGTCCATGAGAAAGAAAAACAAAAATACACATTCATATGCCCGCACAAATGTTACCCCTCACAAGCAAGGCTCTTTCTTGCCTGCCTTCCCTTTCTGCAGTATTCCAGTTCCAGAAATGTGAGTATTGCTACAGATAGAACAAAAGCATCTTCTGAATACAGAGAAGAGATATTTCAGGAGAAATACTACATGCATAGATACAAGCACTGCAAATATAAATAGGATTATTAAATTTGGCATACAGTGAGCCCTCAGCAAGGACACATGCCTTCGAGAATTTCTGCAACTATGCATAATCAAATACCTACCTACCTAAGGCAACATCCTGCGCTGCTTCCTACTACTACTTCCAGTACTTTTATTTTGTGCTTACAAAGCACACAGATAAAGAGAAGTAAAGCTAGCAATCGTTGACAGGTAGTTTTGTAGTAGTGTGAAAATATTTGTGTTTTAGAATTAGGAGAGAATGCACAGAAAATCATCTTTCTTACCATACATTTGTCAAAAGAGAAAAACCCTCAGGTTTCCTCAGAGAATGATGCTCACTTCTCAACAACAACAACAAAAAAACATGCAATCCATTAAAATACACAGTACAGTTAAAACTGAGTTTCCTAGCTTTCTGAATGCTAGATTGAGCAAAGTTACACATCTCTTCTCTCTCACATAGCACCAAGTACTGCTGTGCACAGACCAGAGGAATCCGACACAACTACACGCTCAAGAACAAAGACCTTCACTTCCTAACATATAAATAACTAAAGAACAGCCAAAAATATAATAACTATGACAACTGAAGATTTGAGACTGGGTGGAGTGCTGGGGTCCAGAAGAGAGGAAGAGTAGGGAACCAAGGGATTGAGAGGATGAGAGCTGAGAAGTTAAAACATAATTTTTAAAAGAGTATTTTTGAGGAGTGTAACAGAGATACGCTGCAACATAAGGATAAAACTGTTTAAGAGCACAACCTGCAGACATCTAAATCTGAAAGGGAAGTTACTATACCAGAAAAGTAGTATATGATCACACTATTAAGACAGAAGTATATGCATCACAAATCAGTAAGAGCTATGTGTTCCTATACTACTTTAGACCCACCAGACTTATGCCATAGGAAATATATGCTGTGTCCTTGTAAGTTGCTCATGAGAACCATTTAATATTGTAGGAATAATTCAGTGAAATTTCATTTTTCACACAGCTAGTATATTAAAAGCCTCTGAGTAACAGGGGAGCCTATTAACAGTGATTCAGGCACATTATGCAGCAATGAATTTTTGAAAAATATCTCCACATTTACAAAATAAATTGAACTAATGAATTACTTACAGTTTGTTTGTACTAACTTCCTAGAAGTTAATACATCTGTCTTAGGAGAGAGTCATATTTCCATACTTCTGTGGGTATTTTTAACTTTACAGACACCCCCAATCTGTAGAGTTGCACGAGATGATGCTAGTGCACACAGACATGATGATTTTGCATTGCTTCCACTTTTTAGTGAGGTAACAAAAAAAAGGCAAGCTACAGTGGCTATGAAGAAACACTGTACAGGGCTACCCTGATTCCCAAAATACATGATGTGCCACCCACTATTAAGGTGTTAGCCAGAGAGGGTGAGGAAGAAGTATGTTTTGTTTAAGGCTGACCAAAAGCGTGAGGAAGCGGACTCCAATAAACCTCCATTAGGAACAGTACCATAGCCTTCTAAAAAGGTGTATTTTAACACTCTGAAACACAATTACAACACTTTATATTTTAAAACTACATTAATCTGTAAGCAAAATCAATTTCTTGCACAAGGTACAGAATTCTAGTAACTGAGGCAAAAGCACAGTAACAAATATTCAACTATGTATAACATATTTGTTATGTAAACATTTCCTATAATGCAATTTTAAAAGTCTACATTTATCAGAAAATTCTTACTACACTAGAGAAATAAAACAAAAGTGAAAATTAAATACAAATGTTTCTTATAAATGTTGTTTATTTACACTAAGCAAAGACTGGTTTAAATTCCATACCCATTTCTGCAGAGTTACTGGCATAACTGCAGGCAACGTTGCTCTTCTTGAAGACAAACTCATGCCTGCTTTTCACAGAACTCTCCCACCTTCATCCAGGTGATAATGTGAAGCAGAAGAAAGTCGTTTGCGATATTCCTTAACACATAACTTCTCATAACCCAAATACTGCAGGGTCAGTTCAAAGAAAAGACTAAGGGTATAGTGAATGTCACCGTTTATGTGAATTCAGTCCTACTCAAAGCCAATTACAGATGACACTGGGGTAGGGGTAACTAGAATTCAACCAACCAAAGAGCTTGAAAACTCATCTTCTGTCCTTGGAAAGGCTTACACTGATAACTCTGCCTATAAAAATAAGCAGAACAACATGCATTTCTATCACTCAGAACCTTGTCTTCACTGTCAAAACAAAACAAAAAACCAAGTCATTAAAGACTGTATTCTAGCACTTTACACTGCGTGGTTACAGCTTTGGGGTTTTTTCTCTTGGCTTCTTCCAGCAAACAAAAGATTCTTCAGTGCTTCTGATCTTAGGGTTTCAGGAAAGCAACTAAGCATAATAGATGCACTGAATCCATGGAGTTTAATTCTATGATTCTTAATTACCTTTATTCAAAGCAGTAGCAAAACTCCCCTTTTACTTAAAATAATGCAATTTCTACCTTTGCAATGCAACAAAGGCCTGAAAATGTGGCACGAAAAATGTTACAAGCGAGTGAAATTTAAGACTGCTTCATGAACTCAAGTTGTTGATCACCCCCACTTGCATATTTACTTTATGTATCAAATATCTCCATAACAAGCCTGGTTTCCTTAATGTGGTTCTGTTGAGGAAGTCAAGGTTTTTTCTTTTCTTCTTTGTCAAAAAGGGTGAAATTTTGCATAGCTTATTTGATAAGGCAAGCTATAATCTTTTTTTTAAAGGTCTCAATGTGCTTAATAGTAGAAAAACAGTTTTCTGGTTTTATGCAGCATGACTAAGCAATAATTATTGTAAACCAAATTATTAACCAGATGTTAGAACTGTGATATTGGAGACTTCTTTTATAACTCTTGAACAAGCAGTTCACATCAGAAACATTGCTCACCACAGGGGAAGATTGCAGACATTCTGCAAACATTATTTGTATTAAGCATTCACAACATCTCAAACAATATATCAGATATACAGACTACTGTAGTTTCATCAAAAGTTACTGCAAGTATATTATTTAGCACACATCTCATGTATATGTCCTAGAAGCATTCAGAACTGATTCACCAAACATTACAATAATTCATGCTAAAATTCACTGGATCATTATCAATAGTGTTTTTTCCTCAGTACTGGAGATGAGCACAGTCTGAAATAATCCCAGAATATCTAGGGGGAAAAAAAACTTATCTCCAAGATATAAGAAACTATATACTGGCAAGTTAAAGACAAACAATGTTATTTCATGCAATTTTCTGTTTTGAGAGTTTTGTTAAGTGGCAAAAGCTACATATCAAGTCATTGGCACCAGTAAGACACTTGAGAATCCATAGATTCAAAGCATCTATACTTTCATGCTAAATCACTTTCCTGAAATCCTAAAATCAGTAGGGCTTAAGTAAATTCTGCTGATGAACAAGAACAAGCACTGTAAATACAAAAAGAATACAGCTCCCTCCCAAAACCTACCTGCAGCTCTCAAATAGTAATAAAATACTGCCAAAGAATAGAAAGTAAAGACAAATATTTTCCTAAACTTTCAAAACCTGTTGTCCTTGAATGAGACATACAGGATAAAAAAAGCTGGTAAGAAACTGATGCCAAATCAAAGATAATTTGTTTGCAGACAGACATTTGATCCTTATTCAGTTAGCTTTAAAACAAGAGCTTTTAATAAAGCCATAAAACCAATTAAAATGCAGTAGCTATTGCCCATTTCCTTGGGTAAATAACAAAGGTTCAGTTTTAACTTTGCCTTATTTTACATTGAGCCTATAGCAGAAATAGATCCATAGCAACTAACCTTCTAGGTTTAAGGTATTATATTTATTTACTTTTATTTTTCTCTCTTAGGCTCCAGTCCAAAATCCTTATGGCTGTTTCGAGAAATCAGAAGAATAAAACACTATTCTAGAGATCAAGTTTAAAGTGTTAATTCTGTAATATTTGGAATGAACATCCTTTTCTACTAGAGACAGCTATGATAAATGTCAAGTGTCTGCAATTAGGTTTTTACCTTTCAGGCACACAGTTTTCATTTCCTATGGGAGCATGTTCTCAGAATTCTGTTAATACAGCTTCAAAATTTTGCTATAAGGTTCACAAAAGAACTTATGGTACAAGAGCCAGATCCTGTAGGCATTTTACTCACAGGAATATTAGACATGCATATGTTTGCAGCACCAGAACAAAGGACTTCCTCTATAATCTTTTTCACTTGGATCTTATCAAAAAATATGTGGGAAACAGTAACTCTAAATCTTGGTGCATTGCATTAGTGGCTTTATTGGGAAAGAAATAAAAATAACCCAAGCCATTTTTCCTTACCCCTGGGTACTGAAGGTCCTTGGCTCTTGAAAAGCATGTGCTGCTTTTTGTTCTATGAATAATATTGACCTATTTGTCTGCAAGGTGAAGCAGAGGATTATTTTCCTCAGTGCGATTATCTGTATTTTGTCTTCTGAAGTCAGATATACAGATCAGACCTATTTAGGAAGTAAGCAAAAACTTAACTGTAGTGTTTGACTTTGTAATAAAAATCCAATATTCAGATATGACTTTAAATAAAAATGCTAACAGTAATTTACTTATGCTAATGAAAGTACACATCAGCTGCACCCAAGAGTACTAAAAATTACATTGAGAAATATTTTTATCACTTAAATTTCACAAATACTCATTAAATAAAATAAAACAAAATAAAGGACATCTCAGCTAAGTGCAAGCCTTGCAGAATAACTTCACCATGTGAAAGTCAAGAGTAGTTCTGCTGATAAATGGGAGATACAGAAGGGCTCTGAAAGCCAATTATGCCTTCAGGGAAACATATATAACCACTTTTTCCTCTACAGGTATGAGATTTGACTCGTCCATGGGAGGTTTGCAAAGAATTTTGCTACTGCTGGTGGACATAAAGGAAATCAGATCCAGCTCACTTGCTTGACAGCTCTGTAAAGTGACTATGTTCATGCAGTTTTCACTCCTATTTTTGTCACTAAGCTACCAGATACAGTTCTGAAAACATTGTGCTGATACTTTTTAGATACTCCAAAATACAAAAAACTTCTACTTCTTGCCACTAAAGAAAGCGTGACTAAATTGAGTGGGCAAGAATTGAAAAGCTCTTCGTAAGAGTTTGTAGCTCCAAGGAAGGGTTTTGTAACAACATATGGAATAGAGATATCCTGCTAGAAGAGGAAGGTCAGTGGTGTACTTAAGGCACTGGATGTGGAGTCACATCAGCTGATCTATTCCTGGCACTGCCAGACATAAGGCAGGAATGTGGGCATTTATAGGTAACAAGAGCAAATCAGGCTGAGCTTTAGCTTCCGTAGATTAAAAAAAACCAACAGAGAATAGAAATTCATTAGAAGTCATAAAAAAGTTTGATGCTATTTTTTGTATTTGTTTTTTTCCTTAAGCTAAGGCAGAAGATTATTACACAAGACCAACATAAAGTCAGGTAAGTTATTTGTGGTACTGTCTGTGCTTCCTTGAGGAAGTGCTCCCTTCTGCTTGGCACAGGCAGTCACCTAATCTCTTTACTAGAAGAGTCAGTGAACACCACCAACGTGACTGTGGAAACACATACAGGGTATTTTTTGCACAGGTACATTTGCATACATTTGGCAAATAACTATTTTATTTAAAACCACCCCACAAAAAAAATAAGGTTTTGGAGTGACTGAGTGAGGGGACCAATTGTCTTTCTACTGCTGTAGTCCCTTATACAAAGAAAAGTAACAAGGTCTTATTCCTTAAACACAACACACACCCTCTTAGAAGGTTGATAACGATTGATTTCTATTGCAGAAACAGTTGTGCTAAAACAGACTATATTACCTGTAAAGCAACATACATATTATGACATAACTAGGAACTTCACAACAATGTTTGAGCCACCACAGTCTCTCTGTACAATTATCCACCTATTAAATGCTTCTATTTTAAGAAACTAACACACCGCAAAATAAGAATCAGCACAATTCAGGGTTTCTGCTCTTCGTTTTCTAGCCTGTATGGACAAGCCAGGCATTACAAACAACACACCATGCTGGACCAGCTTAAGGGCAAAGCAAGATAACCCTAGATCCCAAACCCTGCACTGAAAAGCCAACTCCAAATACATCATTTCATAGTTCTCAGCAGATCACTGTCCTTTTGCTGGCCAAGAAACATGTACCATATGAATTCTGAACTCCTTTTTAATGCTATCCTTCAATTACTAACACGTCAGCTTCCTTCTTCCCCCTGGTTATAGCTATGATATAACTGGGTCAAAACTTACCCTTAAACATACTTAAAGCAAGATTCTTTGTTAAAAATTCTCAGTGACTGTATTTTCTGACAGTCAAAATTACCTGCTGGTTGTATTAGAAAACAATTTTTCATCGTGTCAGTTTTCCACTCTAAAATGTGTTTAATAATACACATAGAACCAGAGCAAAGAGAAACACTAGTTGCAGAAAGAGAGTGGTCAAAGACAAGGCAGCTTCTTGGTGCCACAGCTGAATCACTGGCTCCAGTTTTAGTATCTTCATACATTTGTCTTTTGAAGGAGCTAGTTTCATTTGAGAAAGAGAAGTCTTTCTCATGCTAGTATTTCTGTTACACAGAAACCAAACAGCAGTCAGTCAAGCAAGTACAAGAGCTCCACAAACCATGCATTTTCCTCCCTGTACATTGAGACTGCTTGGACTTAATCAGTGTTTTGTCTTGGAGTCATAATGCTACATACTATCTTAAACCTTGTTTAGAGAAGTCTATTCAAATAATTTCCCAGGTCATGATTTTTGTACTTAGGTAAGGACAATCCCTACTTCAAAACTGTAATGCTGCTGGAAGAGTTTAGGAAGAGATTAAAACAGATTCGTATAAGATTTGTACCAACATATAAGGCACAAATACAGACTGTAAGTATTTTTTCATCACCTCTTCACAATACCTCTGCAGAAAAAGCCTAGACCTCCTCAGTCCTTTCCACTAACTTACTGCTTCTCTGCAGTGATCCTAGAAATGCCCCTCCTCTGGGCCTGAAAAGCCAAGTAGTTTCTGATTTATAAACTCATTCAGGATTTGGGAAGTCTCCGTTCCAGAAGAAAAATAACACTCAACCACAAGGAGTTCATTACTCAGCTGTTCCAAAGGCCTCTTATTTTAGAATACCTTGTGTCTTCTCTATGGCTTAGCTGACGCAGCAGTTACATATTCCAATTTTCCATAAAGTCTATTCTTTACATAAGCTTTTGCAGTTATTGCCAAAGGGTTAACAGGATCATTACAAGACTGACGTTATCTTTCATACCTATGAGTCTTCTATCTGTTTGCCCAGTGCCTGCTAAAAAAGAACAAAGTTACAAACCTCCTACTGGATACTTAACTTCAGAAATGTATTAATGCTTAATCTTCAGTGTTATTTAATAAGGTCATTGTCTCATGGGCAGAAGTACAAAGGGCAAAGTACAAAACTTTTTAACAAGTAACTTAAGAGGAATCATTTTCAAAAATCCTTTCAACTCCTTCTGATCTTATGTTAAGAAAAAAAAATCCAACAAAAAAGCCAACACAAAACCCACAGCATATCATTTTTATGGTTGCTCCTCATTTCCATGAATGAGGAGCATATTACCCTAAGAACATACTTATGAGTAGTTATGTGGACACTTGGGTAAGAATGGATGTCATTGCCCAGTGAGTTCACCAGAGGAGACAACACACAAACTTCCTTTGAAAGCCCCATGTTCCAAAGTTACCCTAATACAATGAACTCAAAGTAATTTACTATTACAGAATTAACAAATCGTGGACTACAGCTTATCAGAATACCACCAATTAAAACTTTTGGTTGTGAGATACCTTTTATTCAGAATTATTTGTTATAAAAACACTAGGAAGAGCCAACTTTGCTCAATTTAGAGCAATGACTTGCTAACCAGATCACTTCAAATTAAGAGAAGGATTTAAACCTTCTTCCACAGCATCACAAGCAGGACCCTTAATCTTCAACTATTTAGAGCACTTATTTTTCCACATTTGACAAATCTAAATGCCCTTGCTCTCTCCCAGGTCTATCCTGAGAAATTAATATTTTACCCAGAAAATTAACATCTTAACACAAATCTTAATACAACACTGCAGCAGAGGTAAAAAAGCTTTCCAGGACAATCTGAAATTAGAGAGCTGTTACCTCCTGAACAAGTCACACACACACCCCCTCCCCCATACTTCAACAAAATTTCAAAGAAAATCACTTTAAAATATAACTTAATGAGAACAGTCAGATATAAGTATTAAGTGTAACTAGTCAAAAGATACAGATATGGGAAGTAAGTTGAAGTATGAAAATCAGGATATGGACACTTTTCCTTTAGCCCTAATGAGTGTACTAGACAGAAACTAGGCAGATCCTGTCTGTTTACCAAAGTGGAAGACACTGTTACTGGATCCTTAATACTACAACATGCTAATCAGAGAGGGGCTGATGTTACAGAAAGTCACACAAGCCTGGAAAAAAAATCTTCTCTCACCAGATTGTTGATCCCCGCTTGAAGGATCACAGAAGGGGTCACACTGCAAGAACAATGGCAAAAATCTGAGCACTGCTTTTTAATGCGGCTCTAGATTTTGCAGTATCAAAGACCATAATGCAGGTTTCCGTCCTCACCTATTCTCCTTACAAACTTGTGGGATCTTAAAGCCTTGTTACACACACTCCGTCCAAAGTTTTTCAGCTGCCTAGTTTCACAATTAATAGGTTCGGGCCTGACTGAAAAGCACACCAATGGAGTGGTGTTGATGGAGTTATGAGAAAACCCTGATACTGCACAGGCTTCCTTCTCACTACATAGGAGTAAACTCTAGTGATTATGAGAACAAATTCTTGCAAACTTCCAGCCTGTTTCTCAGCAGTTGATACCATTTCTGTACCATTATAAAGTGCTTGCAGCTGTTCATAAACTCCAAGTCTTAATGCAATCAGTAACAGGAGTTAACATAACTAATATAAAAAGGCTATTTATAGCCTAAGAATGCAATCATTGAAAAATCCAGTTCTGATCACAAAGCAATCTCCCATATCTAGTTTTCCTGTGGGACATATTATCTAGTTAAGAAGCAAAGAGATAGACATACTAGTACGCAGCACATGCATACATACTAGAAGTAGGTAGGAACAATCCATCGGTATCCTAATTAGAAGCACAGGCACACCTCTAAGATAACTGATATACACTTCTCTCTTGAGACATAAGTATTAAATATCATATACACTACTGGGCTAAAATATGAGTTGATTAGCTGCAAATGAATGTTCTGTGACTGAAACAGGAGAAAAGAAAGTTCACAGTTATAGAGCAAAGAGGTCTAGTTTCTTCTCCCTCTTAACTCCTCCTCCCACAACTGCCCTTCTTGAAAAATTTTCTTTGGCCTGATTAGCAGGTTTTTTTAATCTTCCCATTTGAGGTGACTCCCATCAGGACTCTAACATGGAAGACACACTTAAGTACACTATCTTGAAGGCTGCCCTTTATCTTCATTGCCAAACTAAAGGCAGTCATATGGGTGTGAATTCCCTCAGAAGTAACAGCTTTAAACATGATGAAGACAAACAAGGAGAATATGGCCAGTGGTTACTTATCATTGCATAATTTCACCACTTGCTAGAGTTCTATCCTTTCTTGTTAATAGAAATAATCAGCTGCTAGAAGATTTTGGAATCCCTGAGCCCTGGAATCCCCAACTGGAAGCTCTATGGGTGGCACATGCACACAAAGAAATCAACATCATCTGTCAGTAACAGGATTTTGATGCTCTCACTGCCTGGCCATCCTGGTTCCTGCTATACATGTGCCAAGCAGAAGACTACTCTTATCCTAAAGATACTCATCTATACTTGACTTTGCACATGTCAAGACACAGATACCGATTGTCCTCTACTACGCTGTATGAAATAGGGTGCTGAGAATGGTAAGTGATCTCAGGTTTATTGCCAGTTTCTATACTTTTTCTTACACAAGGGAAACTTGGTCCTGAAAGCAAAGGCAACTGAAGCATGGGAGAGGGCCAAGATGGCAACTTAAAAAACAAGGAGTCCTTTTTCTATTCTAATAGTCCCATATCCAATGGGGTCCGATTTCCATACAATTCTAGCTAGTTCTCTTAAATATATTGGCGCAGCATAAAGAATACCACTGCAAAGAGTTTAAAAGATGATGAAGCTAAAATTGGGGAAAAAAACCCCACAGTACTGTCTTAGTGGCTCTGGAATTATTATGTGAAAGAACAAGTCCTCAGCTATCTATTGTAAATAATTTACAAGAAGATACACATGTATAACGACTATGAAATTGTTTTACTAATCACAAATATTAAAGACTACACTATATGCATGATCTAGTTAATTCCAACTGGTGAAAACTAACCAGGTTTAATGCTGATGTTTATGCAGAGGTATATTTTATGTAAAATCTAAATTATTCTTACTGTGGCAACATTTATGCACAGAAGTAGGATGGGGATATTTCTCTGCCTGTTTCTATAGTTCTCAAGCTCTTACTTGAAGAGGTAATAACTGTCAGAACATCAGAAATGCAACAGCCCAAGGATATGCTAAAATCTGCACCAAAACTTCTACCAGAAATGGACCTGAGTTTGAGCTCTATTCTTCAGTTAATGCCCCAAGACTAGGATAATAAAGTTTTACTGTGATAAAATCATAAAATTTCTGATCATCTTATGTTAGCTTAAGTACTGTAAAATGTGTGATAAACTACTTGGTATATTCTCCATCTGTTGCGCAGCTTTTAATTCAAAGGAGGTCAAAGTCAGAAACCTTCAACAAGAGACTTAAGTTCTCAGCTTTAACAAACTTGCAGCATTTCAGGTAATTTAGCTATTCATCATTGACTACACAACTATGAAATCGTTTATGTTATAAAAACAGATGAACATGAAATACAACAGGTGTTTACTTGTCAATGAAATGACAGAAGTAGACCAGAACAGGACCACAGAGTTTTTTTAAGACCAGAAAAGAAAACTGAGGAAAAATGAAATGAATACCAGAAGAAATACAAAAGTACGTAAAGCTCAGTCTCATTCTTATCTGGCTGAGAATAGAGACTGTTGTAGCAACAAAAACCCAAAAATGATCTGTGGAACTCTCACACACATCCAGACATGAACTTTAATTCTAAATGTGCATGCTTAAAACCTCTGCCATTTAAGTCTTTTAAGACTGTAAAAAACAGTCCTTTGGGGAATAGAAAAGCTTTCAATACTTTGGGAGGAGTACTGCTTCAAAAAACAACAGGATTCAGGTCTTCTAGTTTAATAATGCCTTTAAACAACAATCCAGATAATTTCTTCAATGTGAATCATAACGTTAATCTAGAATAAATGATACACATTATGAATATTACTAAACACTACTCTGATTAACCTAGACTGTGAGACCCTGGACATCAGATGGGAATGTTTTGATCAAAAGACAGTTCAGACAGTGGTCTGTAAAGGGAAGACGTCAATAGCATTCTGCTGTTACAATACCGACATCCTGCATCCCCCACTTACCACATTGTCTCTTACTGACAATGCCACGAATGAGAAGCCACCTGGAAAAAAAATCTGTCAATAAAATATTTATTTAATCATGGATCTGTCTACAGCAGGTCAGGAGCTGCCACAACATGACCTGAACTTCTCAGTTCTCTACCCTAACCCTAACAAAATGCACCCATCCCTGGGAACAATTATGAATAAGAACAGCGTTAGTATGTACAACATCTCATTCCCTTCTGAAAAGTATGAGAATTCAAGCTCCATTCATCAGCATCTATCCAAGCATCCATTAATCTTTTAAAGCCAAACTCAATAAAACTGAGTTATCAAAAGTGACTCAGCAACATTAGAGCAGAAGTCCCCTGCAGTTTCAGCTGGCTTTAACTGTCAAGTCTCATATATTCAAAGAAATTGAGACTGGTTTTATCATTGCCTGCTCTAGCCACCTCATAATTACATAGTGCTATAGAGGTGTCACAGGACCAAAATACCAGGTAGTCAACTCAGAATTCAAGAGATTAATATTAAAGAATTGCTTTTTGGAGAATCAAGGTTTTCAGACTTACAGAGGTTTTCTACAAAGAATTAGACCTACTGCAATGTACCAGAGGTTTCTTGTTCTAAATATAACTTCCCAAATGGCAGAGAAATGGCAAGTTTCTTTTATGGAGAAAACAGTCATAACAGGAAAGATAAGAAACTTCAGTTTTGACTTTAAGGCTGATGATGCCCAGAACAATGAAAATCGAAAGGATGATTAAAATCATTCCCATTTGACAAACATTGGCAAAATGTTTACCAGAATCTTTGACAGCACTCATATTTTTTTTTATTTTCTGATGTAAGTGAATTAAACAGCAAGCTTGCAGAGGCAATACCTTAGTAACCAGAAAAGTTAGAATGACCTTGTTTTCTTGCTCATTAGAAAGGGGGGGGAGGGGTGGTGTAGAAAAAAAAAAAACAAACACATGCTATTTTTGTGAAGTTAGAACGTTTAGTCTTTGCTTGGGTTGTTTTTGGACAGTAACAAAGTACAGCGTTAATATGTAATAACATTGAGGGTTCATGTGAAGTAAGACAGAAAGCAATTGCTATTCTTTATAACAAAAATACACTAATGAATGAATCAATGTAAAGAAGGTAAAGTAAAATACAGGGGAAAAAAACACAAACAGGTGATTACTGTGAAGTTTCCCCAGGCTGCTGTATCAGACAGCTTGTGCTATGCCACCTCAATATAAACCAGGAGATATTCCTTATTGCTGAAACAAGCAATTGTTCAACTCTGCCTCCTGATTTTTACCTAGATATACTTGTGACTTTCTGCAACAGTGTTCAGGCGACTGGTCAAAGCACAAAGGTACATACATTAAACCGGCAAGTTTTAATAGGGTTTTAAATAATTTTAATCTACTGTAATAGTAATAAATCTTTCCTTGGTGGGAGGGTACAGTCATTCAAATGAAGAACAGACCACAGAAACTGGAGCAGAAGACCACCAGATGAGACACACCACAAAAAGCAGTTCAATTGAATCAAATCTTATATTACAGACTTCACGTAAAAACTCTGATCTCCTTAAGGTGGTTCTGTACAGGATGGGGTTTTTTGTTAATCTGTAAATTGGTTGGAAAGACTTTTTCCCTTCCCTCCTGCTTTTCAAACTCCAAGGTTGGGGTGGGGGTTTTTTGTGCAATTTAAAGGGCAGACATGGGAAAAACAGATCTATGCTTAGGAGCCGGAGAGAAAAAAGATTGAGAACTGATAAAGGAGGTAATGTGCAATGCTCTCCAACCTGGAAAGAAATCTGACAAGAAACAGACAGACTGGAATTACAGAGGAAATTTAACTAATACATCTTTTGGTTGGAAAAGATATTTCAACCCTTAGAAACTGTTGGGAAAATCATGAATTATCGCATTTCAATAAAAAATCCTTTCATTTTGTGTTGTTTAAAAGTTGAGAGAAAACAGGAATTCAGTCAAAAAATCTGTAATTAAAAAGTCTAAGTACCAGATACTTAGCCATTTAGGTCTGCTAGCACAATTATATGTAAAATTTTGGAGGAGGAGGTTTCAAGTGGGTACTCTAGAAGACCCTAAACTATAGCTGTTAAAAAAATTAAGGGTACTCCAATTACAACAGTCACTGCTCAATAGTATTCATAAAATTATAATAGCACACATTTAAAGAAACATCTGCTCTTCATCATAAAGCTCCTTTCAGTTCTTTCCAAAGAGCTTTACATGAAAATCTTTGTTAATGCAAAAAGACAATTGATGTTCCACCACAATCAAATGTGCATTTGAGGTCTCAAATATGTATTTGAGGTCTCATTATACAATTTATTTCCTGGAAAGACCATTGTGGGAGTAGATTTGGATTCTAAATTATAAACTATCTACTTGTTTAGAACATCAAGAAAGACAAAAGAGGCAAGATAAAATTCCAAAGATTTGACTGTTCTTCACCTTGAGATTTACTTGAGTTTTATTTCTGCACTTCTAATTTAATTTAAAGAAACAAGGTACTAATTACCTTGAACTACTTTTGTGATGAAACACTTTTTGGCTTACCCTTGAGCAGGGCAATAACTGTTGCTCCAGTGCAAATGATACAGGTTTTGTTTTCAGAAAAACCTAAAAAAATAAGCTTTCATAAAACTCTAGTAACCTCTTTTTAATTCACTTGACCAAATAAAAACCAAAAGTATACTAAAGAACAGAACATGATTTTTACAGTTAACATTTTTCCCTACTAATATCCATTTTGATCATAATTAGAGACAAAAGTACAAAGTGTTTTATATTTTCAGTTCTTTGACACTTCTTAGAGAACACAGATTTTAAGACACAGTTAGATTTTCCATACAAGTTTACAAACTCCACCTAATAACAGCAAATGGTCGCTTTCTCAGAGGAAGGCGACATTTCCCACCATCCACCTAGTTGACCATGCTGTGTTGGACATGAGAGGAAAGATGATTGGGGGTTTTTGGCCTTTTCAGATAAGAGTCTTCCACCCTGAAGCATAAAATTCATTTTATCTGAACATATATAAATACAACATTACCCATGCCAAAAGCACTCAACTCCCTCCTACATTTCTTACAAGGATACCAAACCTGATGATTTTTTACAGAACCGATTGCTCAATCCACAACGGAGATCTTGCCATCCATACATTCAGCTGTTGATTCCATCTCTGTATTACTCCCTTAAGGATGAGGACGTTAAATACGTAATCCCACTCCCACTCGTAAAACGCCTCAAAATTCCACCTTCCCAAACACGGGTGTGATACCATAACATCAGCTCCACAGGGTCACCTCCATGAAATGCTCCCCTGCGAACAGGTCATCTGAGGCACAAGTCTGCACGTTCTTAGCAGCTTGGTCTGTTCTTTCCATCCTCCCAGTACCCAGTCCTCCATCTAGGATAATAAAATTTGTCACTACACTGACTCTATACTTTTGCTCCTTATTTTGAACCCCATCATTCTCCCTCCCTTCATTTTTTAAATTAAAAGAGAAAAAAATAGTCAAGGTTGCCTCTTAAGGAAAGTCTGTTCTTATGACTGTTAACACGTCACAATTATGATTCTGAGAGGATATAACAGACAACTCTCCCAAACTGTAGGGAGGGGGGGAAAGGGGATGGACGGCTGTGTTGATGAGGCAGAGTGAATCCTGTTCGGACACACAGGTGTCCTACTTCCCAAGCACAGAGGCAACTCGCTATTCTGCCACATGACTTTTACCGATTTGCTTTTATAAACTTATTTCCAGTAAGTCAACCCCACAAACAGACATACTGTTCAAGCAGCACGTTCAGTGTTTTGAGAGGCTTATGATAAAAGATCAGAAGAAAGTAAGAACTTCAGCTTAGAAAAACAAGAATTCAAAATAATGTTAATAATCTATTCAGAAGAGGAAAGATTTCAGATGTCGTAGGTGCTATGAATAAGACAGTAGATAACTGCAACAACTTCTTTTTTCCCCTGGAAGCAGAAAATCTTTTCTGGAGAGAAAAACAAGACAGAAGTGGCATAACTTTGGGTGTTTTTTTTTCTTTTAGAAACACCTATTTTGATAATAGTTACCTACTAGACATAAGTAGAAATTCACTCTGTAATTTTTCTTTATTATGCCTGAAATTAAAAACACGGCAGAAAAAGAAATTCCATCAGAAAGAAAGCAATCTAAAAGAAGAATCGCTGAAAACATATGTAGATCATCAGAGAGGCAACAGAAAAAAATCTGACAGCTGTCAACACTATACCAAAAAAAAGTGCATAAGTGTAGCTGGTTTCTCCTAAGAATTAGGAAACTGGCAAACTGTAATAGGAACATTCATGACCTCGGGGGTATATTCAATGAAATTTTTGTATATGGATTAGGTACTTGCAGACAGAGCTGTTACAAAATTGGCAAAATCAGAACATGGGGTGGAAACACCACATTTCAAAGCACAGCCTCTGCAGCCAACTGTAGGAAGTCACAGTCACAGCCAGCTAACTTCTCCTCTTTGCACACCTGCTCAGCATTCCCCCTCCCTCCTTTTTAAACCTAAGTAATATAAACGTGCAAGTTACAAACATTTTAGAAGACTTCAACCTGAATTTCAAAGATAAAATCTTAACTCAACAGTTCCCATTTGGCCTTAACCTTTAAAAACTCTACATGAAGAACAGAACAGTCATGCTGGATCTGGCAAAAGGTCTACTTAGCCCAGTACCATTTCTCCTGCAGCAGCCATAAACAGGTACCCCTAGGTGAAAGACTTTTTGACAGAAACCATGGACTTGTTAAAACGTCTCCAGAAAATAACAGGAAGACTCCTCTCAGTTCTTCTGGTAACTGGAAAACGGACCAGACCCTCCACAGACTATTGTCATTTTAGCTCGTTTCTGTCAGCAAATCAGTTGTTCTTGATCCTGCTTCTACCAGAGAGGGCACTACATTCCTAAATGGAAAACCAGAGGAATTTAAGGACTGTGAGAAGAAATTGTCACAAAAGGCATGACAACAGCCTTTATGAAGAAACAAGAGCAAAATCAGTGAAGCTTCTGAGAGACTGAAGCTAACACTTAGCTGGTTTAACTGATCAAGCCAGTCAGTAATTTTAAACGTGACAGGGCACAAAAGCAGATAGTTGACCCTTGTGTGTTAAATCATGCTTGGGAAATCTACTTTCCAGTTGCAGGCACAAAGATTACCGCAATGAGTGGAATTTAAGCCAGCAATATGAGTAATGTAAAACAATTTCTTTAAATGTGACTTCCAGTCCTTATGTTCTGAAAAATAATGCTACAAATTTGGTGTTTCTCCTGCCTCTGCAGAGACTATCAATGCTTCCACCTTACCCAAGCGTGAAACTAGCCCAAGTTTACCCCACTGCATCAGCAATGTTTAGATACACACTGACCAGAAATGCCTCAGATTATCATTGCTGTTGTAGGGAAGAACTAAAAGTAATAAAAGCAGTCCAGGAAGACACCATAGCTATTTTTAGAACACAGGCAAAAAATGGCAAGATAGAATCAGCACCATTTCCCAGACACATACATATTTTTCACTGGGGAAGGAGGGAAAAGGTTCCTCCTTAGGACGCCAGCCAAGACTTTGCCAGTGAAGTTCTCTGGCAGGTGCACAGAAACAGCCATGGCTGGGCAGCTTCAGGAAAGTTAATATAACTACAAGAAACTTCAGCTTCCAGACATCTATCATCAAAACCAAATAAACAGCAGCAGTGTAAGTTCTTACACCTCCAATACCACCCCTAAAACTGTTAAGACTGTCTTAACAAAGATCTCGCAGGCCACCACAAACGTGAAGGAGGTCCTTGTTAGAACACTTCCCAGTATCAAGAAAATAAAAATGAGACTGGTAAGCTTTCAAAGAGCAAAACAGATCTCTGACACCAGTAATCTCCATTAATTGGAAACTCTCTCTCTTCAACCTCTACCCCTGCTCAGGATAACAAATGCACTGTGGGTGATAATACTAAGACAGAGCACTGCCAGGTCTGCCTGCCCGCTCAGAACTTCCCTTGGCTTACAGCTTAAGGTTATGGAAATAGTAGCAGTGGCCATACGCAGGTAAACACACGTGCATATCAAATACAGCCATGTACACAGCATTTGCTCCTTCCCCATCAATTTTATTCCATTATCCTAGCAAAATTAGACCTTCAGACAAAAGAAGCTGCTCAGCAACTGTTAGAACCCTCCGTGCTATAGCACTTGTGACAGTAACTGGAGGTGGGGAGGAAGGAAAGAAATAAATTAACTTCTCATTTAAGGACATAAAGTACCGCCTGCCCACCCCTGGTTCCGCTTTACCCAAAAAATTTGCAGTCATGTAGACTCTGTGAAAGAACAGTCACGTCTTAAGTCACAGATCCTGAAACCTCATTTTCTACACTCATCAATGACCTACAGAGAAAATTTCACCCAATTACAGAAATATGGAACACCTTTATTAGAAAAATAACTTAATAGTTAACTGAGCTTTTCCTCAAGCTTTCATGAAACCAATTTAGTATTTGTCAAATAATTATTTATAAATCTTACCTGCTTTTTTCTTGAAGTTGCCTTGGGCAACAGACTGGCTGACAAAACTGATGCAAATGGAGAGCAACACAGCTCGGGGAAAGGATTTGGAATTGATGGGATCTCCAAAATATTGTCGTCTTTCTTTTTTCTCCTATTTCAACAAAATACATAATACCAAGTGATAATTGTAACAACTGCTGTTAAAATTGCAATATCCAACCACAATGCATGACATATGAAGGCCTTAATACCAGGATACTTTCTGGTTGCAGCAATTAGCTTTTTTGTGCAGATTTTATTTTAATCAGTAGGCTGAATCTATTACCATACAGCGCTTAACACTACTTGAAAGCAATCCAAGTATTCAGCTCTGAATATAAAGTTGTTTGAATATGTGTAAGTCTTTGCAGAGTAAGAGCACAGATATATTTATATTGGCTCCTAAGGACATTAGTAAATATTTTGTTGTCCCTGTGTTCATGCCATTCCCTGTGTACACATATTACAACAGTGGATGCATGTAACTTCTCAGTAATACTTCCTGAGTACATCACAACTGTATTTTAAACAAATGGATATTTTTTTTCACCAGAACCAGGAGTCAGAAGTGACTGACAAGACAAAACAGTGCAAAGCATTAGACTAATTTTCTGTTTCCAATTACTTTTGTATTTGAATCTCCATAGCTCCATCATAAAATAAATGTCTCGGTAGTTGCTGGCTACTTAAATCTGGTTGTATCAGAAGTATCACGAAGCAACATTTGTGAGAGTAGCGAAGATAATCATTACTGTACTTGCTGAATAGCTCAGTTATGCACCGGTTTAAAATAATCACATTAATAACGTGGCTGTTCAGACTGCTGTGTACATTGCAGTCGATGGTTTTCTCACATAAAATATGGAAGAGCACTTTGCCTACTTGATTTCATTTGGAGAGCAGCACCCAAAGCACCTCAAGTATTTGAGTCGTCCAACATCATACAATCACATTTTTCTACGTGTGTGAATTGATGGCTCCGAGCTCAATATTTAACTTTATTACCTTCATCGTTATCATTCCAGATTTCATACACCACTAGGTACAAAGTGGGGGAAAACATCAGAGTAAGGTAACAATGCAGCATGAAGATGCTTTACTACCTGGAAATCCTCACCGAACGTTCGTTTAAAGTAGCATTTAGCATCAAGGAGTGAAAAGCCCTGTAATGCAGTATTTTCAGATTTCGTTAACCTGGGTCTACCGAAACTGTTCAGACGCTTCCTGAGAAACCCAGCTCACAGCTTCTTGCCCCAAGAGCAGAGACCAGCGCCTTTAAGAGCAGCCCGGGGGCAGCAGGCGGGGCGCCCAGGGGCAGCAGGCTGCCCCCGGGCAGGCACCGCCGGGGAGGCGGCGGCTGGGCGCTGTGCGCCGAGGCAGGCTCGGCTGGGCGCCGCCGCTCGCCTCACGCTGGGAAACCTCGCAGGAAAAGGGGGGGAGGTGGGGGGGCGGGGGACGCATCCGCAGCGCGGGGAAGCGCCCGCAGGGCCGGGAAAGAACTTTTGAGTCCCCGGGAGGAGCGGGCCGCCCCCCCGCCGCGGTTCGCCCCCTCCCCAGCCGCGGGGCGCTCGCCCCCTCAGGCCCCGCCAGCCCCGCGCTCCCGCCCGCAGGACGCCTGCCGGCCCCTAGACGGCAGCAGGCGGGCCCTCGAGGGAGCGGGCAGCGCCCGCCCGGGCTCCGGCCTTACCTGTCGGGGGGCGAGGGCGGCGGGTCCCCCCCGGGGGGCCGGGGGAGCGGGCAAGGGGGGCCGCCGCCCGCGGGCTCCGCCGCCCGCCCTGCGCCGCGCGGCACACCGGGCAGCGGGGCGGCCATCGGCGGCGGCGACGTCCTGGCCGGGCGGCCGCCCGCGCGGGAGGCACGTCGGCGAGCGGCCCCGGCGCTGCCGGGCGCGTCGGGCGGAGGCTGTTCTCCGCTCCCGCTGCGGAGGACGGGGGAGGCGGCGGGGAGCGGGGGGAAGCGCCGCCCGGGCGGCGAGCGGCACCGAACGCCTTCCCTGGCACACGTGCGCGGGCGGCGGCGGGGGCGGGCGGCCGCCGGCTCCGCGCGGCGGCGGGGAGGCAGCGCGGGGCGGGCGGGGGCCGAGCCGGGCGCTCGCGGCCGCCTCCGCCACGCCGCGGCCGGGGCAGCCGTCTCTCCGCTCCCCGGCGGCGGGGCGAGGCGCCCCGGCAGGCGGCGGCCCCGGTGCCGCGGTGCCACCCGGCCGGCGCGGGGCGGCTGAGGGGACCCCGGGGGCGGAGGGGCAGCGCGGCCCAGGGCCGGGCCCGGCCGGCATCCACCTGCCGCGGGCGGGCCTGGCACCTGGCCGAGCGCCTGCGGGATCGTTGACGAAGCTGCCCCGTCCCTGCGGGGGGTCGGGAGTTTGCGGTTATGCCTCGGAGTAAGCGGGAACGAGCAGGGCCCGGGGACAGGCCCGTCACCTTTGTGCCCAACGGGCCCCCGTGGGCCAGCTCGGCTCCCGGCTGGGCCCGGGACTGGCGTTCACCGCAGCTTGGAGCAGAGCAGAGGGTGGCAAAGGTTTTCCTTGTGCCTCGGGCTCTGGCAGGGCAGCCCATGCAGCCAAGCAAGCCAGCTCCTGCCCGGCTTCACCTACACAAAACCCTGTGTGGCAATTCCATGGCCGTCCTTATCAGCCTCCATGCCATTGCAAAAATACACACCCCCTCGCTGTACGAAGAAGTTTGACAACACCAAGCAGAGCAGGTGAAATGGTGTCAGTCAGTCACCTTGACAGAAAGTCAAATAATTACAACCCAGCCCCTGATAAAAACAGCTGTGTGCAGAAACCTGACTGTGCCCGGCGTGCTCAGCGGAGGTGTCGGACTGGTGAAAACACAGAACGTTTTGGGACCTGTGTGCTTTGCTGTTTTCCTGACCCCACCAAAGAAATCATCACACACAAGCCAAAATGTCAACTCCGGAGAAAGATTTTTTCAACATAGAAGCCCTACTCACGGTTTTCATTTTGGCTGAGTCACGGTTGATTTTGCAGGATGTTTATTGCCAATGAAACGAAGGATTCCTTGTCCTCTGAACAGCCCATTCGCTGTTATGCTGACCACAGAAGTGCAAGTCCAAGTTGATTAACAGTTCTTATATACAGAAACCGGCAAACATATCTGGAATTTTACAGTGTCGGATGACTGACCGGATTTGCTCGTTGCTTGCAAACAGCTATCTTTTTACACAACCACACAGACCAGACCACTGTTTTTTGCCTAATCGATTCATTGGCATAAATATGGCATATTAAACCTCACTGTCTTCAAAGCAGCGGGAGAAAGGACAAGTGGCGTAGGTGCTCTAGGTAGAATACTGAAGTCAGGAAGGGATGAAAGCCTTCGGTGGCAATTGCATGCTGATATTAGTCAGCATTTTAGAAGTTCAGCCATGAAAAGAAAGTATGTTTTCACTTAGCACCAGGTGCAACTTGTTACATAGTTACAACCTGATATACATGGTATCTTTTTGTTTCTTTGGCTTAGTCATGTAATTGCTTTGAAATGGCAGGCAAATAAAAAACACAATTAGAAGGAACATTAGCAAACAAATTAAATACTTCTATGTTTCAAAATAACTTTGCTCGGATTGAGTCATGACAGCAAAAATGCCACTTGCAGGAAAGATCAATAAAAAATGAAATGCTATTATAATTTCACTTGAATGTAGTAATTTAAGAAACAAATTGACTTAATTATTTTTTTCTACGCGTAGTCTGTCCTGATGCTTGCTGCTTTCTGTGCTTTCTGTGGGAATAGCATTGTACGAGAAAAATACAGTAATTTGAAAACAGGCACAGAAAGATCTACGTGACTGTTCCAGTGTAGCACTGGCAGCATTGCATAGGTGAGAATGTGAAACTAAAGTTTCTCCTGGCTTCCTGTCCCTCCTTGCAAACAACTGCAAGGATAAAAAAGATTGCCTGAGCTTGGCTAAAGATATCTGAGAGCGTTTGACCTAGACTCTGTTTAAGTGTAAACTTTTTAAACTCTCTCTTTGAACAAGCCCAGTAATCTCTGGACTATTAATAGTGTTGATATTAAAAGCTAGCAGGTTTCTGCGAAGGCCTGACTCAAAAATATTTGTTGAGCTGTGTGACTTGGTTTCCTTTTTATCATAAATACACCTAAGCTACCTAGTCTGGTTTTTGATACCTGCTACACTTCTGCAGCACAGTAGTCCTTGTTCTAAGACTTAACATTTCCCTAAAACTAAATTTCTGGCCATTCTTCAATCCTCAACCCAGTAGTTTTTTCCTCTTTTGATTTAATCTTTGATAGCCCTGATCAGGTCCAGGTGTTTATCAAGTAAAATAAAAAATATAAATTGAGAAGAAACCCAATGGAGTCAAGCTATTCAGTATGCACCCCACTTCCAGAAAGTCAAGCTCTCCAGTTCTCAAAAGCCTGTGCGCTATTTAGAACCACAGCACTTGATTAATGTGACAAAATTATGCCTTTAATTAGAGTAAATTTTCACAGCTATTACTGACAAAGTGAAGGTTCAAAAAATTCAAAGTATTTGTGATTATCTCTGAGAACTGTAGAGGGTTTTTGCTGGGTGGTTTTTTTTTTTATTTCACCCTTCCACACCACCCCCCTTACTTTTATCAAGTTATTTTAAATGTGGTTTTATATGTGTAATGGCTTCACCATAAAAAGCTTCATTATAATTTCTTAAAGATGGATACACAAAGACAAAAAATATCATATCTTACACCATCTTCCGTCATAGCTGCAGTAGCAGAGAAAAAATAACCTCTACTGAAGTACTAGATAGAGGCCACAGAAATAGATACTTTTTCCAGTGCAAGGCTATAACCAGGCCCAAGTCTTGTCTCCAAATACAATGTTTTCTCTATAAGCACCCCAAAAGAAACTGCATCAAATGTAATGATATAGAGGATCACCTAAAAAAAAAAAAAAAAAAGAAGTTATTTGTCCAGTTAAAAAGGCATGTCCCAAGAGGCAAGCCTGAATTTGTAATTTATATGTATTTATTATCTCATTGTACTTCAAATATGTTGAACACTTACACTTATTACCGTCCTGATACAATGAGCTGTGCATCCTTGCTCCTTCTTGAGTATTGCAAAAGCCCATTTTTAACTTTGAAAACTGGCCCATCTGTCTGGGCAGTACCTCACAAGAGCCAAATTTAGCCAATGAGCACAAGCAGAGATACCAGTAGCTGACTTCTTGGCAGTAGTGCATAACTCCGAAAATTATCTGTGGTTGAATGTTTTGTGAGGAGTCTTGCCTGTTATTACAGCTCGCACCGAATGTTAAGTTTAGAATGACTGTTAAAATGTGTATCTTTCGCTGCAGATAAGGAAAAGGTTCCAAGGGATTAAATCAGTACCACTAGTCTCAGCTGTTTCCAGAAGCTGCTTTTCAACCTAATCAGAAAATTCCTCTGTTACGCACTTTCACAAGCCACAGCACAGTAACACCCTAGTGTTTCCCCTGACTTATTTTCCCTTTCTGCACTTACTATCAAGAAGCAGATTTTCACAGTGTTTTCTGTGTTGTTTGGTTTGGGCTTGGAATTTTTTACCTGTTGAAAAGCACAAATACTTTAGCATACTTGCATAAGAAAATTGAGCAAAGGGATGGATTTTATTGCTAGCTTTGACAACAGCATTTGCTATTTCAATAGCAAGTTCTGTGACTCCCTGTGACAGCTTTGTCCTCAGCCGAGAATATCCCCCTGCTGGAATTTTGCCTTGAACTGTAACACAAGAACAGAATTAAATTCTGTGCAGGGTTTTGAGAATAAGAATGATACCCTTCAAACCAATCACATCAAATCAAGAGCTTATGATTTCTGAAAGGTCACTGTAGCTAAAAACAAATAATTAGGTTCAGCATAGAGTTGACTCAGTGGCATGTAGGGCTTCTGAGGTGCAGGTCAGATGTGACATACTGGCTTCTGCTCCCTTGCACTAAGGCTGCATGAAATCAATCATTCAGCAGTGTCTATAATAAACTGTGCATTAGATGATGCAATCTGCACTGGCCAACCTTGAACTTCTAGAAGGCATAAAGTTCCTTCCTAGAGACAACTGTAATTGTCAAGGGTGAATATTACATATGTATAGATTAGAGTGCCTAGGTCTTCATCTAATGGGTCTAAATCTACTGGACTAGATATAATCTGGAGAGTTAAAGATGAATGAACCGCATAATACACTGCTGCAGTTATTTGTGAAAGTGAATTGATGAATGTCAGGGAACTGATTTAGCAGTGCCAAACATTTGTAATGATAGTATTGTAATGGAAGGAACATTTTTCTTTTAGTACATTTCTCTGTTCTTATTAATCCCTTGTAAATATTTGTGATAATTTAATGCTTTATTAGTTCCTCTGAAATAACTTCTGACAAGAGTGGACAACTTTAAACATCACGAGTGATAAATTATTTAGGTAAATTAAACAGGCGATGCAATGGCAGAGTTGATACTGTTGATAGTTTTTACAGCCCTTTTTCTGGAACTCCACTTTACACAAAGAACTTAATTTCTGACCTTATATACCTTCAGAATACTGCACAGAAACATGTAATTATTAAGGAGGGAAGGTACTCCTTGTGTTTATCCAGCACAGAAGTTCAGTTTCCATAATGTGAGTTGTTGGGAAATGAGATTTGACATCGTTTTAACACTAGTTGTTTTGCAGAGTGGGAAACAAAATACAAGCATTAAAAAAAAAAAAAAAAAAAAGAAAAAGAAAACCCCAAGAAATGTAGAGCTAACTAAAATGACTTTTCCCAAACAGCCACACCACTCATAAGTCTCAGCCATTTCTGTCTGAGCTACTGCCAAGGACACTGAAGCAATAGTACCAGACAAAGCACAATGACTCTCCAGAGATATGCTGAGAGGAAGGGAGATGTAGAGTTATTTTGGGCAAAAAGAAACAACGTACCTGGTCAGACTCAAGGCAGGCAACATTCCACTTTTGTTATCAGAGTACAAGGCTGACACATGAAATGTAAAGACAAAATGAATTCTGTATTTTGAAAGACTTATGTATAGAAATTTGTTTGCCTAAATGTAGGTATCTAATTCCAATATAGATACCTATTCTACCGTGCCTTAAGAAGGGATGGGTTTCCTGTTCATCCTATGTCACACGTGACAGCCCAGTCTGGATGTTTCAGATGTTACTGGACATGAAATATGGCACCAGACACTTGTATTTAGGGGCCTGATTTTCAGTCATATTGTTTCATCCCTGCTTCTGTAACATGCAGCTCACAATGGCTATCCATGACTTTAGGAAACATAATGAAAGTCTAGTAACTTCAGATGTATTGCATTGTGATATTGGCTTTTGGAAGCTTTCAATATATCTAAGGAGATTTTTCTCTAATTCTGGGAATAGTAAGAAATTTTAAACGTGATTGTATACATATCTGCATACAGGTGAAAGGAGGAGGAATTTTACTCTTCCAAAATCACTAGGATAACTTAGCCTAGATTTGCACCTCCAAATTTCCACCAGCCCTGACCGAGCAAAGCAATTTCCAAATCAATCTACCTGTGCATGTGCAATTTAAAATGCCTTGGAAATGAACTCTGAAATGAAAAGCTCTGCTGAACCTTAATGATGGAGTCATCATGTTCCTCCCAAATGACAGAAAGCAGAACAAACAAATGCTTATTTGGCCAGCTGGAACTCCTAAGGTGGTGCCACTGTATGATAATATATCTGCCACCATTTTAATACATCCCCTGGTAGGACATTTAGTACTCTTTGGAATGAATTCATCCCGTGGGGTTTATACAGAGAAGGGGTATTTGCTCTGTCTCAAGAGTGTTTCCAAGAAGTCTATATTCAGGGAACGAGGTATTCAATAAACCTTGAAAAACCAACCTACCGTTCATGTATTAAAAGCATTGTGTTGACTACTTGGAAGTTATTAAAAGGTTATTCATGCAAATGTCTGTAATTCAGGAACCCTATCTAAATACAGCGACAATCTCAGCACTTATTATGAACATAATTATCACAACATCAGTGCTCCTAACATTTTTATGTATTTATTCCCTTCTTGCGGATGAGTAAATGTTTGCATCTTTATATGCCTGAAGATGTTTAAAAATTAACCCTGTGTGGGTATTCAGAGTACATGACTTTAGGCATGTTAGAGTTGGCCATTAACATAGGGACTTAGAACTTCCATGGAGAGAAACAGAAGACTCCAAAGGTCAACTAAAAAATACATACAGGTTTTAGTACTGACAGCCATCCTCAAATAACTTTTTGTTTCCTCTGACTATGTGGGAAACATAGGGAGGACTGTCTTCTAACTTAGGCATCTCAGTTAGCTGTTGGAAATTAGGCAACACAATTAATTTGCTAAGTGATTTTTCTCAAGACCTAATGGAATTTATGGCTGAGTAAGGAATGGAAACTCTTAGTCCAAAATTAGTACTTTAACAATCAGGCCATCCTTCTTTGTAAATAATGAAGGTTTCTTGTTTCTAAAAATAAAAAAGGTAAAATGTATTAATACTTCAGTACTCCTGACAATAAGTCAGCTTTAAATCTGGTCCAAAAGGTGGTCTGCCTTTGAGCTGGAGAAAAAAGTACTTTTTCCTTTGATTTCGTGTTTACTGAAGCTGTGCTCTGTAGTTGATTAGTAGCTACTCCATTTAAAAAGCAATTTTTTTCTAATAGTCCTAACTTTACTGTGACAACTAGAACAATTTCATAACACTGAATGTAAACAACCTTGTAGTTCACTTTTGTGTATTTATGAAGGGGACATTACACAACACATGAATAATAACGTACAAGGTAATTCCAGACAATTGTGTTACACATAGTGGCCCTGTAAATTCTACTTAAAAGTCAAAAAGTCTTATAAAATTTCCCTTGGGGTGGGAGGGGAGAGGAGAAAAATGCTGGCTACTGAACAAGTTCATAAATAATTTACAACTGACTTCAAAGAAATTTAATATCTGATGTATCTGAAGCATTTGTGAAGCAGGAGTACAAATTGAGATCACATCTAAAATTAGGAAAATTGCTATAGCCACTCAACCCTTTTAATTTCAACCTTCAGGGTTCTCCATCAGTTCCATAAATTTAGCTCAATCCATTGTACTTGTCTGAGAATTCAAATATGACAAAGCAATATAAGTTTGGTGGTTTGTTTTTTTTTTACATCCTTTGAACTTACTTTAGAAAACAATAGCACTGCAGTTTTCAGACTTTTAACCCACTTGAACTTTCATCCTGTCATCCAAGAAGAACTACTGGACTAATATGTTCTATTTTCATAAAGTCCAGGCTTTTAGAAATCCACACTAGGTACAAAAGCTGGTGTTTCTCATGACTGCATTTCTGTACTACTGGATCACTTGAGATGACATACCCATTCCACAGAAAGAATAAGCACACAGCCACATTTCTGCCAAATTAGCTACAGCGCATGATAAAGAATCTGTAGCACCTTTATGTTTCTGTGTTGACGTTACACAGGCTGTGGGAGGACAGAAAGTATCCGACCTGGCAGAAAGCATACTGGTAAAAATTCAGCCCAAAGAAAAATCTCTTAACAAATCTGAACTAACCAAGTGGGTTTGAGGATTCTGATTCCTGTGGCAACTCTTCACGGCCTCAAGCCCATTTTAGCATGTTGTCAAGCCATGGCCTCAAAGCCAATCCCAAGCCTCTGACCAAGGAACCACATTAAAGCCGAATGTGTCACTGAAGGTGACACATGAAACTTCCTAGCTCATGAATTGTACTTTGTGCAAGTTAAGGTGGTGCCTTAACTAAATTCCACCAGTCTGCATGGTTTCAGTTGGAGAAGTTACTTTGTACTGTAGCTGGAGGTAGCCCGTTGAATTTTGCATTCAATCCAAATGTAATTGCGGTTCAGCAATGGGCAAAGAGAGTTACTTGGTGCATGGGTTAATTTTTCCTTCATTGCAGCTTGGATTTGGGCAAAAGTGGATGTACAGTTTTAACAGTGTTTTGAGTTTCTGTGCAGAGTAAGAAGCCACCATCTAAATATGAGGCCTCCAAACACTCTACTTTCAGAGTAGCTTTAGAATATATTCCAATCTCTTTTATTAGCACAGTTCCTTCAGAAGATTTCTGCTTTTGTTTATTTGAAGGGAAAATATACCGTTAAGTGATTTGTTAAGACATTAAAACCCCATTCCGTTTTCTACAGAGAGTTTGGCTGGCTCTCAAGCAAGAACGTAGGCTTCTATTATAACATATTGGGAGCTTTTAGAAGCAAAGCAATTCATAATAAATTTATTCAAATTGACACATTTCTGGTTACAATGTCTTCATTATTTCTTCAGAGTTATGAAACATGAATTATATCACTGTAACCACAACACTAGTCAAAGAAATCTAATTTGCCGTGAAGTCTGTTTGTACAGTCATCATGTAGCTCAAGGCATACATTCAATTATTTTCTTGTACTGTTTCTTATATTGGTGTTATTCCAAAGGCTATGGTGGTTATAACCTCATTACATCTAATTTTAAAAAACAGTCTTACATGGCAGGCTCTAAAAATATATAGCTACATAATAAATTAGAAATAATTACATCACTAAAATCTATTAGGCATACATTGAAGAGAAGTGTATTTCAGATTATTTTATATATTTCAAACACTTTAAGCAGTACATGCATTTTATCATTGCAGCCAGCAAGCTAGCCAATATTTCATTCAATTCAAATTAAAGCTGAATTAAATTAACACAGAATAGAATTCCTGAATCGTGGGAACAGTATCATTAAAATGATCAACATAAACCAAAAAAGGACTTTTAAAACAAAATGAAAAGGTTCTCCATAAGTATCTTTTCTCTCTTATACTCCGTTTATTAAATTCTTCTAATAAGAACGAAGTGAATTATAATTAAAAAAAAATAATCTAATAGCCTCCTTTACAGCTTCTTAGCTTCTTAGGATGGAAAGATTTTTTACTCCCTCACTTTGCTGTCAGAAATGAAAGCCTGAGCTGCAATTATTAAAGGTCTGAATTTGCATTTTTCAGCAATCCAGAGAAATGAGAGCAGCTATTGTTATGATCATTACCATTATAAAGTTCTTTGTCTGTAGATCTTCTAACAAAGTTGTTGGTCAGCTGTCTGTTAGATGCCTTGCCAGTTATCAGATAATCTCATAGCAGATCAAAAAGAACAGCAAATTAAAATGATAGCTTTGTATACTCACAGATGGTAAATCCTCTATAAACTAAAATAACTGGATGGAGTGCCTCATGCTAGAAGCTAATGCAGGAAATTTTAAGAAGCTAAAAATATATTGATGGATTTGTTTGTAAATATCTGATCAGATTTTTTCTCCAAATCCTTTTCTCTTCCCCCCCAGTCCTTCTTGTTGAGACAGCTGGACTGGACAACCTCTCAGGACTAAAAACTCCCCTAAGCCGAGACCTCTCAAGCTGACTGTATTTTGAACAGCTATTTGAGGAAGAATATTAAAGCCAAAAAAGACTCTTGATAAGACCTTGCTGGCCTGAACTAGAAGTAAGAAAGACCAACTTGAGAGAACAAAGTGCAAGATCCCTTCTAGAGTAGTGGAAGAGGGTATCTTCCCTGCCAGAAGTCAGACAAGTTCAGATGGCTCTTCAGGTAACTGAGCTGATTGAGTAAAACAGGCAACCCCAGCCTGATTCAGAGGAGATCTTTACAGACCTGCCTTGGAATTTCTCCAAAACCAGCTCAAGCAGACACCCACTGAAACTGTGTGAGGAGCTTATCTGCTGGAAGTACCTCACAGGAAATACTGAAAGCCAAGCAGATGTTTATTGTTCCTAGGGAGGGTTGAAGTATGCATATTTTGTTGCCGGTTTTCCTTTACAAAGCCTGTTTACTTGTATTATTTTTCACCGTCATCAGATATGTGCATATCTTTAGTCTTCACTTGCAGCCAGTCTGGAAAGATGGTGCCTAGCACAGCATCCCCTGATAAGCCTCTGCCCTCTTTCTGTCCAAATCCTGTTGCTGCAGCAGTTACTGTGGAAAACTTCAGTGGAGGGCTGCAGCTACAGAGTCCTCTTACCACTGGCAGCCTTCCAGAGAGCCTTAACGCCAGGGCCTATGCAACCAACAGCCCATGTTCAGTGTGTGACAAGGTAGAATAGGAAAGACAAAGTGAGATAGTGGGCCCTCACACCTTTGTAACGCTTTGGAAGCAAGGCAAGATTATATTCCTCTGCACAGGCCGTCAAGCAATCGACACCATGGGAGGAAGTGTTTGCTTACTGGTCCTGCAAAGGATGGGAGAACAGCTGACAGACAGTATGTGTGTTTGCTGTGGGCTCCCTCACCACCTCTTTGGCTACCTCTGGCAGACCGGTGGTACAGTCACTCTTCAAAAGCTCTTGGCCCACCTTGCTGTGCCGTATATACACTGCAGTTGAGTCATGGATGGGCTACAAGGGCCTCCCAAATACATGAGAAGTGGGGTGATACCACGGTGAGGCAGGCATTGTGGAGAACTCTGAGTCTGCTGCATAGATGTGGACAAGGTGCTCTGACCTGAAAAGGTCTTCTGAACTGCGTGGCAGCACTCACATGGAACAGCTGAGGTATTGCCTCTGTTGCCAGAGTTCAGGGAATTAATGCATTTCCAGTGTCCGGCTGTGGCATAACTAAGGGAACAGAAATAATTTAACAGGTTATCACAACTTGTTTTCATACTAGGATTCCATTTTTCAGGGAGTAATAGTGAGTATATATCAAATTGTTGACCCTTTGCAAGCAGGCTTCGACATAAATTAATTGTTGTGTAAAAAACTGAATTTAATGTTTACAGTGCAATTTGTCACTGAAATGGAGGCTCAATTAGAGTCTCAATGATTTACTAAAGACATTTTAAACACAATGTCCAAACAATGCTACATAAATTAAACATGATGTAATTGAGTGTAACACTAAGTGGCTCATCAGTGTTGATTCATGTGGAAATCACAGAAATTTTACTGATCATTATGCATTCATTCAGTATTAATGTAGATACCATATGTGCTTCCATAGGGATTCTACTGTTACTCAGCATTCATTAAGTTTTAATGTACCATTAAAAACGCATCAAAAGACCCATCTAAAAATACTGCCACAAAGGTAGCTCATTTAAAGAGAGTTAAAGAAACATGTTTCAGTTTAACACTGCAATACAAAGTTAATAGTCAATCATCAGAAATAGTTCAGGAGAAAACACTGTGTTTGATTGCAAGCCAGACTAGAAAGAACATTTAAACTTAGGGCAATACTTTTCCCTGTTCTAGATTTCTGAATGGCTATCTGTATTTGTAGGAAAATGTGCTCATCGTGCAAGTACATGGTTTTCATTTAACTGATGCTTTACAGTATCCTTCAGCATAGTGTAGCACAATTACGATTTTAAAAAAGGGGAAAGGGAGGGTGAAATATGGTCAGATTGCCTGCCACATTCAGCTTGGTGGATGGGGATTGAAGCAGGGTGAGAAAAACCACAGCAGTGTTAGTAGTTTGCCCACAACTCCTTGCTTTTCCTGCTAGACCTGGTGCGCATCTGCTAGCAAAATGTTTTTCCAGGGGTGCACTCTAGCATATCTCAAGCACTATGTTGCTGTAGCTCCTTCCACTCAGGGAATACCTGGCCCTGATGGAAAGTAGGGAGGCCCTGAGCGCATCCTCCCTTGTCTCGTGGGTCTGGCTGCCTGAGCTTGAGGCCAGGAATTGCAGCTGGTGACCTTGGGAAGGCTCTTCAGACAGCTCAGTGGGGAGGCTGCAGCCAGGGCTGGCTGTCCCCTTCCCGGGGAGATGCTCTTGGTCTGAGGCTCTAGTGCTTGGTCCCCACTTGAGACCCCATGCCTGCATCTGGCCATGGACCTGCTGGTCTGCACCCAGAGCCACAGCCTCTTCCTCCTCCCTATGGACTTGTCCGGTAGCCTGGACTCTTGGCTGACCCTGGCTGCTGTCTCCAGACCTGCCCTGCTCCCTCACTCAGGGGTGGTGGGACAGTGCCCTGCCCAGCAGGGGCCCTGTGTTACCATGCTGGGTTCTGACTTGCCTGCCTTCTGGGAGCAACAGCCAGCTCGTGGTGCTCAGGTGGGAGGCAACAGGAATGTTTGTTTGCCCAGGGTGGGTAGTTTTTGTTTGTTGCTTTTTTTTTTTTTACTGTTAAGCTTCTTCATTTCTCATCTCACTGTTGGAAATATTATAAACTTATGGCTTGCTAACTTCCTGGGAAATTTGCTAATGGATGAATTAGAAACGTTAGATGAGCTATTCTGATATTTGTATGTTGGTAGTGAATTTCAATAGAAACTCTTATCAGGAAAACACTGAAATTTCACATGTAAAGATGGCACATTTTTGCTGCCAAAGGATTCTCATTTTATTTTGAAACTAACGAACAACTATCACAGTAAAGCGAGCAATATTCTCAAGTTTTTAAAGTCTTTTGTTCACTGGCCAGAGAACTGAAAAGATGCTATGTTAATTGGGTGAGCACATCTGTAAATAAAGAGGACTTTGCAGGTTCTGTTCATCTGGATATTTTGTATTTTAGAAGTGTGACACACAAACTTCTCTCAAACTCTTGATCTTGTAGGGAGGATAGGTGTATCCTGCAGGTGACTTGCTATGGCAAATAGCTGCAAAAGGAGACAGATTTGAAAAGTAAGTGTGGCTAAGGCAAATTATCCTCTTCTCAAGATCTTGAGAGAAGTGAATCATAAGGCATGGTCAGACCTACCTTTTTGCTTTGACAAACCTCAACGACATCTAACAGATAAAATGGCAAAAATAAACAAGTCACAAATGCCTATGGTGCAACCTCTTACATCATGTAAAGACATGAGTGGCATAGAGAGCACAAATGGGGATTGATGGGTTAATGTCTTTTTCAGAAAAAGAATTGGAGAGGCTAAAATTAAGCTAGCAAGTGGAAGTTCACAACAAACAAACAAAAAAATGGTTCTTCAGACAGTGTGTCATTAAGTCAAAGAACTCCTTACCACACAGTACTGTCTGTCACTGCTCAAAGTTTACAGGAGCTGAAAGAATGAGTAGCCAAGTTCTTGAACAAGATGACTATTTAAGATTACTAATACATAAAAATCATCTTCACTTAGGTATTCTCAGAACTAAAAATTGTTGAAGGTGGAGTGTACCTGGGGTAAGTATTACTTTGTGTGTTTTATAATCCTAGGTTTTAACCTAGGCATAAATTTTTGATCATTGTCAAAAGCCAGGTAACAGGCTAAATGAACTTTCAGTCTGACCCAGTACATCCATGCTTCCTTTATCCTCTGAAGCTGGAACAGACTATTGTTTGAAGATACAATGATTAATCACTTGCCTTGGTATAGCAACTTTTTTGTATTGAAACATGGTTATGTCATCCTGATCAGTCTTCTTTTCTTTTTTCTAATACGCTAAACCGACCCCATTCCTTTAATCTTTCTTGACATCTTTTCTAAAGGTCTTATAACTCTTGTTTTATTCTCTCTCTCACCCAAATTGCCTTCCACCTTTAGATTATCAATCTAAAGAGTCAGAATTCAATCTAAAATATCTGCTGCTCTTAACCGCCTTTTTTTCCACTTTCTGAAACAAAATCATTCCAGTTTGATTTCTGCTATGTTGTTTTCCCCACTGATCATCAGGCAACTCACATTTCACATTCCCACCAAACTGTTTTTAAATTAGTGTAATAGTTACCCAAGAAAAGCCTCACTCACTTCCTTTTCCTGACAACATGGTCTAGCAGACCCTTCCTTACCTCTCTTTTCAGCCTTTTATCTTTAGTGGGCACCAAGGAACATGCCTTTTATATCTAGTTAACTTGTAAGCACACCTGACAGCCCAGAATATTTTTTTTCCAGTTTGAAAATTATATTTTTTAAAAAAACCCAAACATTAATGGTAGACATAGTTTGAATAATAGTAATAATAATAATTAAAAAACCCCAACCAACCAACCAAAAAAACAACTGAAAACCCACACCATTTCCAGGTAGAGCCCTGAAGTCCACTTCCTCCAAACCTTCCCCTCTTAAAGTCCCTTGTCCTGATGGGCCAGCCCCAGGTGAACACCATGCATACAGCTCGTGCCTTCATCTCATGATAGCTTCTGGTAGAGCTCTCTCACACAGCTGTGTGTAAGAGTTACTATACAGTTACCACCAGCTACACAAACTATAATGCTCTCCTGCTCCCACCCCTCAGTCATCTTGGTAAAGGGAGACTCAGGTAAACAGTGTCACAGCTTTGTGTTGAGCACTCTGGAGATGGTTAAAACATGCCAGATCTGAGAGTTGGGGCCACCATCAGCTCGACTGCCTGTTGGCTGTCTCCCAACAGACCTTCTGACCATTCAAGAATTAACCCTAGCAGTACTGCAGCTTTTAATAAGGGTTAACAGTATGCCAATCCTTCAAAGCGAGGCACTTGTGTAGCTGCCTGGGTGCTCACCTTTCTCCCAGTCCTCTACTACTGAAAAAGGAAATCTGCAATCCGCTCCTTCAGCCTTTGCTTCACCTCTTTGTATCACTTAGGTGCTGGAGTTCAGAACTGCAGCAGCTCGGCATGCATACATTAGGGACGTATATGCTTGGTACACGCGCTTTGTAGCTGCAGGTATCCCCCGATGTGATCCACGTATGTGTGGCCATATACACTTCAGTTTGCAGAACACAAGTGCTTAATTAGCTTTTAGCATTTTAAGAAATGGAATATCATCTGCTGATGGGATCAGCCATGCTGTTTAACCAAGGTGACCAATTGCAGCTCTCTCCACCTTCCTTCCCCCTCATCCCCCTGCCCTGTTTAGTTTGAGTGTTTCATTTAGAAAACTGAAAACAGTTTAACTGTATTAAAGATTTATTTCCACTGTATTTTTGATAAATCAGAGCTATATAAAGCCTTAAGCAACTGTGAAAATAAATCCATTTGTCCTTGCTTTACCACTCCAGTACCACTGTAGCCATCATGTCTTCGTTGTCGCTCAGAATCACATGGTGGAGGACCAGCGGGGGAAGACAGTAAACAGGCGCACACACACACATATAACTGGGGTGTGTGGGGGGGGGGGGGGGCGAGTGTATGTGTGTAATTATGAAATTCTGAGTCCAACTATGGTTTATTTTTTTTTCAACTAGAAATACATTAACCATTATTAAGTACACTATTGGTTAACATACACCAGCACTAGTACACTAGTACTTGCAAATAGATGCTGTTGGCCAGATTTTTCCTTCAACTGCTATTGCAACGGCAGGTTCTGTGGACTTAATTCTCCCCCTGCCCAGAGCTGATTGTATGCTTCAATGCCTTTACGCCTCTGGATATTCACTATCACATATGCAAGCCCATTCTCTCATATTCCCGCTTAACTATTTTGTCACTTGCGAAAATTTCCTTGTGTGTACTGTGTTTTAGGGTGGTGTTGTTGCTCTGGCTATGATTATATAAAATATCACAGGCTAAGCAAGGCCAGCCCCACTTAGTACTCAGAGGGAAGACTTTGAACAAGAGTCCTTACCCTCTGCGTGGTACAGGAGAGGTGCTGCATTACCTGTAGCTGGTATTTTGTTTTTTCATTTACTGTGTTACAGGTTGGTAAAAATTCTGGAAAACCCTGCTGCATTAAAAATTTATTTATAAAAAAACAGGACACAAGAGGAGGACTAAGAGCTCTGTTCAGTCACTAGACATGCCAAAATCAGTTCTGTAGAGATGGAAACATCAGCTGTCCAGCCATATTTTATTCTAAGTAACTATATTCTCCATATCCAACCTTCCTTTGATACTTGCAAAAGATTCTTCTACAGTTTAGTGCTACAGTATACACTTCACTGATAAGTACAAAACAATTATCCACAGACTTCAGTTTCAGTATTTGAAATCATTCCAATCCTTATTTGAACAAAAAAATGTCAGCTGGTAGACTTCCTTAAAGTACTTGCATAACCTGATGTTTTGTCTTTTCAGTTAAAAGTCGCTATACATCATGATGTTTTATTTTTCTCTCCCTGCTTTTGTATCAGCTTACTTCAAATTTAACAATTTTTTCTGATATGTATATTGAGTACACTTTTTTCCATTATTACATGTAGGAATTCAAGTATCAGACACCCACATGAAAATAACGTACCACTGTGACCATTTAACCCTGTGCAATGGTAATACTACATAACCTCATGCAGTAATCTCTGTATCAGGCCTGTAATTTGTGATCAAGTTAAATCTCAATTCACATACAGAATGTAAATAATGATTAAACCTGTTTTTGTGGGAAGTTGCTTTAATGGTTATTTTTTTCACATTAGTAATGTTGACTTCCTTATGCAAGTTACGGAGCAGCACTTACTCTTGCATTAGTGTCAGCAGCACACCGTTCTCATTCATAAATGAGAGCAGTCTTGAATTTACAAGTTAAAAATGACCAAAGACAGCTGTAAGGGAGCCGTGACCACTAAAAACAGAGAATAGCTTAGTATTTCAACAATCACTGACATGGTATAGACATCCTCAGGTGCTGTTCTAGTCCATTTAATAACAGAATCCCTCTAATCAAAGCCACTGTATACCTTAAGTGACAGTATTTCATTAATGAGTGAAGTGATTAGGTCCACCTAATTATATACTGTTAAAGATCTGGGGATCCTTCATAGTTGAAGATTTTAAAACATTTTAACAATTGCACATGTTTTCAACATTTAAGTTCATTATGAAATTTAGATTAAAAAAACCCAAATAGATACAAACTTGTAACAAGGTGATGCCCCATCGCTTTAACATTCTCTGAACATGGCAACAGCAGAAGCAGAACCTTCTATACTGACAATTGCTCTATTTTTAAAGTTTAGCTTGAAACTTTGAAGACTGATAGAATGTTTAATGAGCATTTCTTGGCACACTGCAAATTCTAATCTTCACAGTAAACTGAGATATAGGAGACTTTTACAGATTTACAGTTCATATAACCTGATGCAACTAGACAACACAGCTGCATAAAAATGTGGAAAAATCCTAAGATTAAATCTGTGACTGTTTGATAGCTATGTAAATACTTTTGAATTTTCCACATGGTGATCTATCTCCATTTCTTGCACTTTTGAATTTTCCACATGGTGATCTATCTCCATTTCTTGCCACTAAATAACTAAAGGAATATGATACTTAATTCATACATAGCACATAGTTAGGTATACTGTCAAGAATCGTGCCAATCCAATGAAAACAAAGATGAAGGCTTTGAATTTTAGGCATTTCAGTTTATTCTCTTCAACGGAAGGAACAAGGGAATGTTCAATCAGCAAGTTATGTTTTTTTTCCTGGAGTTCAACTACATTGATCTTGAAGCTCCCCCTCACTCACCCCAACCTCCCCCACCTGTTGATGCCCACTTTTTGCTGAGTTGGGTTGCTATTAATATGAATAACAAAACAATGCTACCTTACATTTCATATAAGGCAAGACTATAGTGTATTCTTC
This sequence comes from Falco cherrug, assembly GCF_023634085.1. Classification (NCBI taxonomy): domain Eukaryota; kingdom Metazoa; phylum Chordata; class Aves; order Falconiformes; family Falconidae; genus Falco; species Falco cherrug. The sequence goes on along the minus strand of NC_073704.1, from coordinate 23,293,569 downwards.
AGAAATGCCTAGTCTTCCAATCTGATGGAATAAGTTTTCTTCAGACTCTTCATCTGTTTTACCAGTTGCTCTGAGGAGTATTCCAATGACTAAGGAGGAACCTAAGAATTAGCTTCACACCCTGACCCTAAACTCCTGTTTTAAGCACTGTTTGGGAATGCCTGTCCACTCGTGGAAACTAATGCTTTAGAAATCACCAAGCAGATCATTTCTTGAAACAGAAGACAGCTGTTCTTCACATGCAGCAGCTGATATCAACAAAACAGCTACTAAAAATACACTAATCATGCAATCAGAAACTGGTAACTGGTAGAAGTCACTGGCAGTTGTGTATACTCACATTGGCTGTAGTACGTTATTGACACAAGACTGTTCTCAAAGTTTGAGAAGTGCAGAGAGGAGTTAGCAACTTACATCCCAAATTCAACTCTTTCGGAATCTTTCTGGTACCAGATTTGTATCCACTTCTGTTGGAGATGATACAGCCCTTGTTATTTCCAGGCCCTAAGTTATACACAGACAATCTGAAATGATTACCAATAGATGTAACTCAATTTTCCTAATAGTTTTAGCATTCTTTTTAGATAGAGTTTTTTTCTCCCTTTGCCAATGCTAAGGGATTTTCTTTCATGGCTATATTAGCAAACGCAGAACAACGCCTGTCCTGAGCAGGATGGCATTTTCATCATCGCACTAATTACATGAATGGGGATCACAAGTTACCAGGCTTTCAGAATTAAGCTTTTAGTTTCTGGCTTGTACCCATGTTCCAAAATGGTATCATATTTATAGAACCCTGAAACCAAAACAGAAAACACAAGATGTGAAAGGTGGGGGGAGAAGCAGCACTTCCTTTTGTAAGACACCGATGAAGAATACCAAACTCATTCAACATCTTCCACTGGGAAGCAAGTGAAGTCGATCCTCAACTGATAATTTGCCTGCAGAAGATTACTCCTTTGTGGATTAAACAGGGGAGGAGTACAAATATCCTTCTGCCTGTCCTCACAGAAGTGGTGATTCTCCACATCAGGAAAAGAAGAATTCCTTTTCCTCTACTTCATCCCCTCTCCTCCCCACTCCCATTAATTTTATTCTCTTAAGTGTCTTGAATAATTTAGGAATAGCTAAGTCCATTAACAGTTTTAGTGGTCTTTCCAGGGTGATGGAGGGAGGGGAGAAAGAAGTGTTTCTTTTTCAGTTTTTCACTTAAACACTAGCTGTTGTACTGTTATGTGAATGTGAGGTTTAATACTGCTAGAAAGAGAAAACTAAGTCTTTTCCAAATCAGCTCCTTGAAGACACATACACACCAAAAATGTTAAGGTGTTAAGTGCTTGTGTTAACAAGCAGGAACAGCTGACAAAATAATGCAATGTTATGTAGAATACATTGTGATAAGATGCTCAACACACAGTTTATTGTGTTAGTTACCATATCACATAGCTCTTTCAAGGAAGACAAAGCAAAAGAGTATTTTTTAAAAGTGTAGTTTCCTGTTACTTGCAATTTTCATATCATTTTAACAAGGACACCTTCCCTCTCACAAAGCTACCTAATAAGAAATTGGGGGGGGGGCACGAATCTACCTTAGCTGTGGTTTTCAACTGCATTGTATAAAATATTCCATAGAAAGCATCCTTTTCAATTAAAAGCTGTAAAGCATTTCCATTGATGCTGCTACAGCTTTGCTTAATCATCGAAATAGACATCATAAGAAATCCGTCTGTAACAAGTGATGTTTCAGATTCAGCTACCCAGTCAGCAGCCAAGCGCTCATAGAATATCACAGCTTCAGAGCCTCAGGATATTCACAGTGCCCAGAAACAGCTGTTGTGCCTGGGAAGATTGCAGCTGTGGTCTGAACACATGATTTTGATTTCAGCCACACATTCTGTTAACACGGACATAGACAATTAGATTAAGGCTCATCTTCTGCTCTGCCAATAGCTCTATTTGCTTGGCTACCAGCCCATCAACTTAAGTCACAGTTACTCTTCAATGTAGTGATAAGATGCATTCTGGCCAAGAATTCAAGAATGTACACCCTACTGCTCAACATCATCTTTTCTTTGCTTCTATTTAACAGAATTCTTTCAACCTTCTCAGCAACTGTATATTAAACCAGGATTCTAAGCAGCTCCAACTGAAAATATTTGCTTTGGCTGCTAACAGGTGTCTGTACAAACTTAAAATTGAAAGCATTAGCTGCTCTCATGTTATATTGTCATCTTTTACCTAGTATGTGTGATCCCATGCCTCTTGGGCCATATCCACGTCATTTTCACGTCTTCCTTAGAAACCTTCATGAGGTATGCCACAATATGCTAAGGCACAAATTACAAGTAGCTGGGAAAAACTAGGGCACTGATTACTAAATAGATGTCCCAAAAAGGGAGACACCCAATGGTTTAACATCTTTCAGCTGCAAGTATGACAGCTCTTGTCTTAGCCTTAAAACTCTAATCATATTTCCAATTATTATCTGGTAATGCTCTACCACCAAAACTGTGCCTGGAGAAGGGAGCATCTGTAGCCTTAGTTTTACTCTTCTGTAAAATAAATAAAAAATATATAATCTATAATAACTAATAAGAATTTTTACTGCCTTTTTTTTTTTTCCTAGCCCTCCTTTGCTTATAAAGTCCTGGAGTATGAACTAGGTCAAGATCCCACTGTGCTACATGGATATCTGATGCTTCTTCAAAGAACTCATGACAGTAAGTCACCTTTATTGGGTCCTGCTTTTTGTCTGCACAACTTCACTGACATTTCATTTACTACAATATCTTGACTTTCCTTCCTAAATATTTTACCTGCCATTCAAAAGCAGCAAGGGGATTTTAAGTGATACAGCATAATCAGTTGCCTCCTGTTGGAAGACATCTGTGATACAGGTTGCCCAAAGTGTAAGTATTCTTGCCCCTGTAAAAGTCTGCCTTCCCTGCACTTAAGGCATCCACAACGAAAGTTTACTGCTGTCTAACCTAGGCTTGAAGTTGCTAGAAACACTTGTTACTTGAACAGAAATGTTTTCTTGTTTGTACAATGAATAAACATGTCAAGTTCATAAAAAAGTTTTTCTGGTTGAATTTACTAAAAGAGTGTAAGAAAAAAATAGTCTCTAGATATATAATAGCAATATTTAAAAATGTTTTACATATGTATGTTGGAAGAAGGAGGAAAGAGAAAGTTTTGCTAAACAATATTGCCAGTTAGTAATAGAAAATCTCATTGAAGAATTTCACAGTACTATAGTGCGTCTAGACATTTCAGTTAATTATCAAGCAATTTCAGTTACACAGACAAGAAACTAAAATTCAAGCAAAGTGGTTTTAGTTTTAATCTCTGTTACATAAGACAATACTTGCCTTCAGAAGTTCACATAAAAGGGCAATGTACTTTCAACATATGGGAATAAGGAACATACAGCAGTATAGTTTTGTAGTCAAAACCAAAGAAAACAACAAAACACAGTTAGTTGAACTTTACCCCAAGCCAGAATAATTGGACTCCACTGATTTGGTTGAAAAAGTGTCATATAGACTTGTTTTACCACAGATGAAGATTAAATTAGTCTTTTAAAATAACTTCAGCCACACTGGCAAGAATACCAAGGTTTGAGAAAAAACATGTAACCCCCTCCCCACCCAAAGCACAAACACGGAGGTTCCTTTCCCAGTGCAACCTCTCTGTGGCAGTTACAGACCAGCATGTCGTACAGCAATGCCTGAAACACGGGCTTCAACTACCGTGATGAACACAGACACTAGAATCCTGGGAGCCAGGTACAATTTTCAAGTCTGTCCCTCAAGACACAGTGAATCTAGAATGTAAGCCCCAGTTAGAAACCAGAAAAAAGCTTACCTCTTCTGCCTCACTATTTTCAAGTGAAGGACGAAGCGTTCTTTTGCAACTGCACCCTGAAGCAGATCTTCTGAACTACCACGTGGATTCCCCCAGCCCTTGGCTGCAGGCAAGAACAAGGAGGAGAAGGAAGCGCTAACAGGCGCTGACAGGGGACTAAGGTGCAGGAGAGAACAGCAGTGAACAAACGTTCATCAGCTCTTCATGAATTTTTATTTACTAAAACATTCCTTGAAGGGTTTCAGCATTAAGTTAACACTGTTATTTGTAATCAATAATTGCCTCTATACTAGAAAAGTAAAGAGACCTCTTTGCGATTATTGCACAAAAACCTGGCAGCAAACCATTAATAACCCTTTGAAATACACATACAGATCAGTTTCTGAAACTGTTACAGAATGTCTCCAAAGTACAAAATAAATATATTGTTAAAGAATAAAAACTAAACACAATTATGTTTATTTAAATCAAGTCCAGCAAGAAAATATAGCAAATACCCCAGCACTTGCTGCATGCATCCACAGCGTAGCTATTTCATGAGTGTGGTCGTATTTCCACCCGCTCCCCAAAATATATAACTTTGACAAGAAATGAAAAATAGATAAAACATAACATGAAGCATTTTCTTTTAATATATATTGCCATTTTGGTATTTAATGCTTAATCTATAAATAGACACTCTCAGACACAAGAATGCTTTATAAGTGTGTTATTGTGCTGTTTTAAGATTAAAATATTTTACATTAATAAGTCCAAAGCAGTTCATTCTTTAGTCACACTTCCAGTGAAAAAAATGTTCTTGTATTCCATTACATATCAAAATTGGAATTTTCATTTTATCAGTAAGTGACTATATGCTGATGACTACTTTAAAATATACCTAGTTCACAAAAAGTATTGCTTATCTGAGCACTAGGTAAATACTATATACAGGTGCTCAAAGAGTAGATGAGAAACGTCATGTAGTGCTACTGTTAAGAAAAGTAGTACAAAAATTTCCAATAATTTATGTCCTGATTTTTTTTTCTGTGTGTGCTACCAGGAAAAAATTGAAGGATATTAGAAAAATCAAGATCTTTATCCCAACTATTCTCAGCTGAAGGAACAAAACAATCTATAATTAAGTTTTTCTATTAATTACAAATTTAATTTAACTAAGGATTATGGAGGCAGCATGTGACAGATTTAAATGCATATAATCTGTTAAATTGAACAATTGAAAATTAATGATCTAAAATTCTTAGATTGCTTTAAATCTGTAATTTTCAGCATAGTGCTACATATTGTTCAGTCTCGAAGGCTAAAATCAAGAAATTTTGATTCTCATTCTAACATAAGGAAAGCTCATCTGCACCTTCTCTTAAACCTTTTTAGCAGCATAGTCAGCTTTATAAAGAGAAAAAGGCAAAATATTACATAATTTACACATTCTAATAACCTTTCCAAGGCATCAAAGGACCCAGCTTTAAATTCCTATAACTGACAAAAATATATTAACATATACTTGCATTTACACTTTCAAAAATGTGTAGTTAGTATTAAGTTGGCCTATGAAGCAGTAGTAAAGTGCAAAATATTTGGTACAGCATCTAGTGATTAGCTTTTGCTTCTGTGGAGCACAAATGCGGAAGCCTGGCTCTTCCATTGACAGATATGGTGTTTGATGGAGGACCAACCTGGAGGCAGGGGAGGAAAACAAGATAAAAGAAATATTAACCTAACTTTTCAGATTCTTTTCTTTGTAGTATGTAACACAGTATTACTTCAAGGAAAGAAAAATAACGTTCCTTCAGTTAGCACTTTTCTCATTGCAATGAAAGATCTCCTATATGATTTCTGAACAAAGCACAGATGGTATGGAAGTGGTAATATAAGAAATTACTTAAAAACATACTTTGTTGTATCTAAAAGTTCTGTGTGTAATTATTGAAAACACGCATAACTTTAGTCCTTCTCCAGACCTGGCTGCAAAGAAATACTTGAAAAAACATCACTTAACCAAACACTTTTTATAAAATATTACACAGGGCTGCTTTCTTATAAAATCTTCTAACACTCCTTTATACCATGGTAATGTTTGTTTTATCAGAAGCAAACCGTAACTTTTAGAATAGATAGCAAAGACCTGATTTTCAAGGGAGCTGCATAACGAACAGCTCCAGCTGGAGGTCATGGGAGTTGTGGATGCTCAACAGCTATGCAAACCACATACCACAGCACACAGTTTACTAAACACAATGAAAACATTCTGAAAAGAAAAATGGTTAAAAAGAAACCTCACTTGACCCATTTTAGGTTAGTAATTACTGAGGGCCCTATTGAACAGAAAAGACCAGCAACACAAAAGGCCACAGATCTCAGCACTGCATATTCACAACATATTAAGTAAAATAGGGGAAAAATAAAGAATCTGGCTAGCGGTGCCAACATTTTATTTTTCTAACGATTCTTTCACAGAGCTGAAAGAAGGGAGATTGTGTTAAGAGGTAAAAAGAGAAGCAAGTACCTGACAGACCTCTTTCGCAACTCAAATGGATCACATCATTACTCCTTTTAATGAGTGCAGAACGATAGCGGAAGCTATGAGGAGAATGCATTTAAAAAGTCCTCTCAATACTGGAAATCACTTCTGGGTGCTAATAAGTTACTGATACAAAACGCTTTGTTTCTGTGTCCTACTGCCAGTCCTCCATGTTAAACACAAAATAAGACCATGTTTTTATTAAATTTGCCATGGGCCAAAAAAGCTCTTTCTGTCGTCAGACATACCTGTACCACAGCACACATGCTTTGGGTAAGAGTGAAAAAGAACAGCATGTTCAGTTTTATGTTTGGCAAAATTTCAGTGGGTTCTTCATTGCATTTTGTGTGTGCCTGTTTCAGGGTTTTTCTGAAGCCTGTTTCGGGTTTCTGTGTTGCAGAAAGCTTTTCTTCACGGCTACAGAATTTTCATTATTGTAATTTCTCTTTAGGAAGTCTAGCCCTTGCCTCACCCCCTGTCTCAACATGTACTATACTGAGAAAGAATATCTCCTGCCCGCAGAAAAGAAAGGGAGAGGAAAAAGGACTTTAATCACCATCTCTCACTTCTTTCCAATGCCATTCTTGTACCTAGAGTGACAAAGAGTATATGGGTCAAATCTACCCCAAAACATTTCTATTTAAAAAGAATGAATAACCACATCATGAAGTTTTGCTTAATTTTCTTTCTAGTAAAAACAGACTTCTTGGATTTTGAAAAGCACATTATAAACTTTATGTTTTAAAACAGTTATAAGCTACCGGGCCAACAGCCATGCTTATGCATATTTTCCATAGAATCATAAAACAAAAGTTCACACACTACACAAAATCAATAAAGTTCAGTATTATTGAAAATGTAATTATGCATTGGAGGGGAAAAAACCCCACCCTCAATAAAAACATACACAAACAAAATCCTAACAATATTTCTGGTAGAACAGATAGATTTGACCTCTAGTGGACTGAACAATACAGCATTTTCTGTATCTTACCCTGTTTTTAAAGTGGCTGTGGTTAGTGACATGTAACACTATGGTGTATTATGTACCACTTTTATGGACTAGAGGTCAAAAAACTACTTGAGCATGCCTGTAACCTTTCTGGGAAACTGAATCTTCCTATTCAGTGTAGAAATGATGGGAGGTCTACAAGCCTCAGAGAGGCTGTTGCAGTGCTACACTGAAGCAAAACCTTACATATGAAATGGCTTGTTCTAACATCAACCATCATACTAAGAGATTTCAACCCTAGGGAAACAAAGAGTTCCATGAAACAAACAACAAACACACTCCTTGCATCCACCCACCACATATCATTTGTTTCTTTCAAGTTTCAAGTGGGAAGGGAGGAAAAACAAAACCTACTGAATTTCTTTAACCTTCTGCAATGAGAAACTATTCCTCAATACATAATGCAAAATATTAATGCTGGGTCAAGACAGCTTTGTGTGAGACACTCAATAAATTCCCTGGTTACAAATTTAAAACAATGCAGATTTTTAAAGTGTGCAATGTTTTGCCCAATGAGAGAAGTATAGGTGAATTTTAGGAGAGAAAGGAAAATTTAAGCCACAGTTTCAACTTGAGGGGGTGGGGGAAGATGGTACTATCGGGACTGTTGACAAAACACCAAGAAATACTTCACTAATGACACCAAAAAGCAGCAGGAGGCTTGAAGTACATTGAAGAATTAAGGATCTGATAGAGTTGAATGAATAGAAAAATACAACCTTCAAAACTCAGGTATGTCATCTGCCGGCAAAAGATTGCAGCTATATCAGGTCTAGGGTGAAGCTGCTTAGCATGTGTCTAAAACCATACTACTCCAAACTATAGAATCACAAACAAATAATTATGCTCCCGATTTTACGGAAGAGATACTGAATTGATAACAGATTTCTAATTAATTTCAGGAATATTTCCCATTGGATTTGTACTGTTTGGAAACATGGACGTATGAAACTATGCGTGTGCAAGTTCAGTCTGCAAAACTGAACGCTCTTCCCTACCTCCTTTCCCATTGTTAAAGAGACCTCCTGGCAGCACTCTGTGCTGAAGCTAACTGCTTTTAGTGTCAGGCATTAATATGGCAATTTTGAAGGAAGTACCATGAGTTCATTGTTAGGGATGCAACCAAGAAAACTCACCCTTTTCAATTTGGCAGCAGCTTCTCCAGAGCGGATTGCAGCTAGCAAGCTCTGGTGGATCTGTTCTGGGTCAGCGCGCTGGAATGGCGTCGTGGTTTGTCTCTTAGTGACAGGGAGTGGGTGGTCAGTGGAAACACCTGACTGTGCCTGACTCTTCTGCTCACTGTTCACACTGCTGCCTTTCTATAAAGGAAGTGGCAGGAAAAGCAAAACAAAACCCTTTAATCTGGATTAGTCATACATGGAAAATGAAGTCAACCTGGCACAAGGCTGCATGTCAGTGCCACCTTTCTGGTGTTTGCTTCGTTCAAGATTTCAGAGATCAGCCACATCTCCACTATAGCACATAGTTTCTCCTTCAGAAAATTATGCCAGGAAAATTTTATACCCCCGTTCAAGTGTGTGTGTGCCATGATCACTTGAAGCCAAACTGATCACACTACTCAGAATTAAACTTAAGAAACCAACACAGAACCATAAAGAACAAACCATAAGCACTCTAGACATAAAAATAGGTACACAGCCTATAAATGATTCTATTTGGTTTAGTGTTCTTTGAAGTGGGGGATGCTAATTATGACAAGAAATAATTATTTCCAATAACCTGAATGAGGTTTTCACTTTTGCATTCCATGTATTCTTGTATTTCATTATGATGCTGTGCTACTGCTAGACACCACAAGGTGCTCACACTGTGAATACAGCACTTTCTGACCAGGAAGCAGTTCAGACAGTAGTCTCTAGACTGGTTGCACTAGATCATAAAATCATTTAAGCTGGAAAACATGGAGTTCAACTGTAAGCCTAGCAGTGCCAAGCCCACCACTAAACCATGTCCCCAAGTCTCACAACTACATGTCTGTTAAATACCTCCAGGGATGGTGACGCCACCACTGCCCTGGGCAGCCTGTTCCAATGCTTGGCAACCCTTTTGGTGAAAAATTTTTTCCTAATATCCAATCTAAACCTCCCCTGGTACGACTTGAGGCTGTTTTCTCTTTTCCTATTGCTTGTTATCTGGGAGAAGAGACCTTCCTCCACCTGCCTACAACCTCCTTTCAGGCAGTTGCAGAGTGATAAGGTCCCCCCTGAGCCTTCTCCTCTCCAGGCTAAACCACCCCAGTTCCCTCAGCTGCTCCTCACAGGACTGACAGTGGATCAACAACCAACCACTATTGGAAATAAAGTTTACCTTTTCCATTAGACTATTTTGTGACCCGCCTGTTATGGTCTGTAAGGAAGGGGTTTTCACTTGAGGCACAGAGGTAGCTGAAGAGCATTCAGCTGCCAAAGCAGCAGGGGAGAGTTCAACAGGACATTCCTCTCTCGGTGCGGGGCTAGCGATTGTACGTGTCTTATTGAATGATTGTGACCTTTTGACTGCGGATGAGACAGCAAGAGCAAAAGGGGATGGTCGCGAACTGGAGTACGGCTTTGGAACTGCAAAAGTTCTTAGAGTTCTAAGGTTCAGTGGTGCTGGTGGACAGGAGGGAAAACTTGAAGGTTTATTGCTTTTAACAGGAGAAGTGGAGGGTTCTGTTTCTTTTCTATCAACTTTTTCTTCATGTTCTGGAGGAAAGGAAGTATTTGTTTTACGTAAAGACAAAGAAATTGGATCAGGTGGTGAGATTTTTTTTCCCATCTCTGTATTCTTAACTTCATTTTGAATGGAATTAGGAGCACAAACACTACTTCTGGCAATTGCAGATGTCACATAATGACTTGAAGCTCTTCGTTGCATTTGCAGATAAAAAGAACTAGGCTTCATTGTAGGACTTAATGCATTTGCCTTGTCCTGAGTCTCAGAGGAAGCATTTGTATTATCCAAGCTTAGTATCAATGGGACACGCTGTTTGGAAGACTCTGTTTCCACCCGATTGCTCTCAGTAGTAATCTCAGCTCCAGATATCACATGTTCAGAAACCCTGTTGACTCTGTCTAGCAGATCATTTGCTGCTGCAGGTTCATTTTGGGAACCAGCCTGTAAATGACCCACACTTTTTGGAAGCTGAGGAATTTCAGCTTGAACTAGGAATTCTTTGGGGTCTTCATGCTTCAGAGGGTTTTCCAAAGTAGATACCTCTTGTTCCTTATGATCTGATAGAATTTCTGATTCCCAGCTCTTCATTATTTCTAAGGATTTTGGAGGCACTATTTTATAAGTAGTCATTCCAATTTTTGGTATGTAATCCCTTGTAATTTCATTTGCAGGCTTGGGTTTAGGTTTGGTGTCCTGTCTGTAAAGAGGGTGACCTTTTACAGGAGAGCCATCTGCAATTTTTACAGTTGTTTCTGGTGAAGCAAAATTACTTTCATGTATACAAATGTGACTCTGATCTTTTATGGAAATTACTTTTTCATGGGTAACTTCTTGTCTCTCAAGATTTTGCTCCATTGAATCATCTTCATCCTCTTGTATTCCATGTGTCACTTGAAGAAGGGGGTTGTTTGTATCTGTGTTGTGCTGAGGGACCAGTCCTCTGAATGTGGATGATTCACAGTCCTGAGGAACAACAATTTGTTTCTGTGTAGTCCTTCCTAAACTGCTATCCGATGTACCTGTCTGGATTGCAACATCCTGAGTTTTTACAGCGTTCAGGGTGGTTTGATCTGTTTTCTGATCTTGTTTTTCTGGATTCAGCTGAGGATAATTCCTATGACTTGCAGAGATGTCATTTTTACATGCCTGGCAGTTTGATAGTCTGTCAACTTCAAGCTTGTTATTTTCTCTAAAATCGATTGCTTTAATTTTGGCTGTCTGAAGTTCTTTTCTTTCTTCCGTCGTTGTAAGGAGTTTTGTATCACTGTGATCTTTAAGTTAAAGAGAGATTCCAAAATTAATACAAATGCCAGAAAGATTCAGTCTTCCCCCTTACATCACAAAGCCCCACATCCGATGTATTTAACTACAAGGACTGCCTCCTCGCTAATATTAAGATTTTCCTTAACACTTGCTTTTAAAGGGTATTTAAGATATACGTATCTTTGACTAGTATTGCCAAATAATAGTATTCTAACTCAGGTATTCTTCCTTAATTAACAGGCTACTGGTGTCATGCATCAACTTAATAAGAAAACCTATTCTAGAAACATTTTAAAAGTGCTAATGAATTTCAATTGATTATATGGGCATCAGTGACTTCAAGAGCTCAAGGACTATTCAATATTAAATTAGATGCAATTCTTAGTTATTTCCATACTTTTGTGGTTTCTGTTCCTTAGTTTTAACATTATAAATATTATGTGTCAACTACACCTTATGTATTTGTACATGGGAACAACTGGAAAACATAGGGACAACAGCAATCTTCCAACTTTATTTTTCCAACTGTTTAGCAGGTCAGATAATTCAATTTTCTACCCTCAGACTAAACACATAGTCCTCTCCAAAACACAGCAATATTTGCGTCAAACTGTTTTAAATATAAAACAATCATTTGGTGTGGTATTAAAAAAAAAAAAAGAAAGAAGTCTTCATTTCAAGTAGGTTATAAAATGGCAGTTAAAACTTATATCACATATAAACAGGACTCATGCAGTATGTTGTTATGATTTATAAAGAGAGGTGTGCTGAATATAAAAGACTATGGAAGGCCTAATATATAAATCTGAAAATCAGTGTCACAAAAGGCTAAAATAAATCAGTCAGGTCACTAAATCCGCAGAAAAATTTATGATCCATCAGATGCACAGGATGGCGTCACTTCTTTACAAATCAGCATGTCACTTTGTTTTATTCGTGTTTAAAAATATTTTCATGCAGAAAACTTATGCTAATTTAGTAAGCAAAGAACAACTGATGACCCCTCCTTCCCTGCTGGGGTGCAATGCCCATGTCACACCCCGTGCCAGGACTCTGTCCAGCCTTCCCTCTCCTCCACACCGCTCCAACCATACTGCCCTACAACAGCACAATGCAGCTTTCACTACCACTATAATAAAAAAATATTAAAAATGAAACCCCCAAAATCCAAAACTGCAGTCAATTCTTGTCACCTCATCTCAAAGAGGATACGCCAGAGCTATAGAAAGTACAAAGCAAATAATCTCATACTAGCAATTCAAGAGTTGATTGTATTGTCATTTTTTTCAAAGGAATAGAAAAGTTCCCTTCAACCTTGCTTTGAAGTATTAAAAATGAGTGGGAACTACTCACCATCAGTTTTATTTTGATCCAAAATTCTAAGCTTCCTGTCTTTTTCAAATGCAGCTTGCTCACTGCTTATCTCAGTCTGTAGTCCTCTGCAAAGCACAACAGTACATTAAATATGCTGGTATCATTCCTTTCAGTAAACACTAGGAACTATACAAGAGAACTGGCAATATTCTCCAAACACAGATGGACAAAACAGAATCACTCAGCCAAACATTGGAGTACTCAACAGAAGAGATATATTATTATTTTTTTTTAACAAGAGGAAATGCTGCTATGGTATTTTACCAAAATGACATGCAGCTTCGCTCTCTTCTGTGTAAGCAGACGATCAGTTTTCCTTTCTCTTCTCCCCCTCCAAACTCGTTACTGGAAAGGGGCTTGTTCAAACTGCACGACTCAAGTTTCAATGAAGCCGCAATGGTTTATCATTCACATAACTGTTCTTAGTGTGAAGTGTTTTTGACACACCCAGCATTCAGAAACATGCCCTTGCGTTTGTCCCTGCCACAATACAGAGGAAGCTGCACAAGATGCTGACTGCGTATGAACTGTGCAGTACTATATTTTCAAAATAGTGATGAAAAACTTTGTCTCTTTCAAGAAATAGCTTTAGAACAACAAAGAAGCACACATCAAACATGTTACTTGCATACCAAACATTTTGCAAGTGCATACGATTTCTGTCTTCAGATCACGGGGGACAAGAGAACTGCACAAGTGCTGAATAAAACCCTCATCTTTTTGGTGGAAAATATTGTCCTTGGCTTAACAAGGTAAATGAAAAAGGCTTAAAGGCTTAAAATAATTAAAATTTCTCTTCAAAAACATTATTAGAACTTCAAACTTGTATCTCTGTTTAAGATAGTTTTATTTTCTGTAGTTACAAATGCTGCGATTATGAAGATTCCAATTCGTCACATCAAGTGTATTGGTTGTCAGGAAGTAGTGCCTTGAGCTGAAATACCTGCTTTGAATCATTTAAAATGTTAAACTCCTCAATAGCCATCCAACCTCATGTTGCTTGTACAATCCAAAATGCACTGTAAGTGTCCAATAAACCACTAAATAGGAGCATATACTCTTAAAATTATTGTTGGAAGAAAGTTAAAGCTCAGTCCTGTACTCTGTACTCTTGCCTGTCTCCATTCCCTTGAACACAGCTGAAGGACTGAACTACATGTATTCACAGACTGAACTGTTAAAACAACCGAACAAACAAACAAACACACACCACCACAGAACACCAGAGTATCATTATAGAAATCAGTGGGTTTGACTGGAATATTACACATATCCCTGGTCTGATTAAAAAGCATTTCTGCAAAGTAACTAGATCTTATATAAATGGTCTGAATTATCAAGAGGTTTCCAGAAACATAATGTCAAAGAAACCCCCTAGCCATCATTCTGGAATCCCTGTGATATTTCAGAAAATAAATGATTGCCAAACTCTGAGGTTAGAGAGCAGCACATATTCGGTGATACTCACCAGGATCACAGACCATGACAGGCTATTACAAGTTAGTGGAGGGGGGTGGGAAACATCCCCTGGACAACTGGCCAAACTGGCCCAATAACACCGGTCTGATAATTTGCAAGTTCAACACAACTTAAAAAAAAAATAACACTTGGCTGATCCTTCTCCTTGCAGATCCCCATTAGAGCAGAGACACCAAAGCAACTGGCACAATACTTGTCAGGACGGAGTACCAAAGATTTTTGCAAAGCCCCATTTGGCCTTGGACTGACAAAAAAGACCCTTGAAATACAAGTCAAAGCTCTACGTACTACCATGAAAGTTCTTGGTTACTAAGGCTGTCACACATTTCGGCTTCAGTACAATAATTCTTTTAGTTTGATTTGGGAATAGTAGCCAGTTTAGTTGCCCCAGGGAACAGAGAAATAGTGAATTACATTAACACAATGGGACTTCTCTGGACAATCAACATTTATTTCAAGCAGGCACTAACTCACTTTGGAAACCTGCTGAGTCAGGTAGTTTAACAAACATGCTGAAGGGCAAAGGTATAGTATCACCAGAAGGGAAGAAAGACTGAATAAGGAAATTAACATGTTTATTTTTTTTAAAGGCAGAATTAACTTGTTTTCCTAAGAGCAGATCAGGAGCCAGGTCAATACAAGGAAAAGACAAAAAAAAAAATTAAAACCAAAACAAATATCCAAGCAATAGATAACTGTGCCCAGAAGAACAGAAATGGCCAAGCTACCTGCTTTTCCCCAACCATAAGAATGAATTTGTAAGTTTTCATTTAACTAATCAATCCAAATTTTTTCACAGCATGCTGCTCTAGTAAATATGCTGGGTATTTTAGAGCCAGGTTCAGCTCTTCTGGGGCCCAGCTGTTTGAGTAGTAAGGAAAAGGAGGCTTACACAGAATAGCCTGCAGAACATTTTGTCATTTTTGTTGAAAAGCTTCATGAATTACTGTGCACAGATGAGTGCTACAATGAAAGCTAAGCATATTAAGCTCATTCCTCTCTCACAATTCTCTGTTCTGCACTCCACAATGAAACAGCACTCTACGTTTTATTTGCCTCCCTCATTCCCTCCCCAGTGCTCCTTTCTTTGTCACAGAACGTACTTACTTGCCATCTGTGCTCATATTTTCTTGTTTTTCTTCCTGGAAGCTTTGCGAGTTGTCTACAGAAACACTGCCAGGAGCTGGAGCTGATGAAGCAGCATCATTTTTTTCAGTTTCCAGTGGTACCTCGGCAGAGCTGAAGGCTGCAGTAACCTCTCCTATCCCAAGAGAGGTATTTGTACTTTCACTGTACTCTCTCTGTTGCACATTCGTCTCTTCCCTTTCATCAATTTCTTCCAGGTTGTATTCCAAGCTCCTTACACCTACATTCACAGAAAGAAAAAAACAAACAAACCAAAAAAACCCAAACAACGAACCAACCCACAGCTCTCAATGCAGGGTGCAGATGCAAAGGGACTGGTGAAATCAGCCTAGAGTAGTTTGAAGAAGGAAAACTGAGACATTTTCATACTTCAGGTCATAAAAAGACAGAGTCATTCAGAATTTATACGTCACAGTATTTTCTGGTGCTTTCCAATTCTTTCTTTTTACATGAGAACATGCTCATTGCCATGCTCCTGTCCATCTGTTTCTGCATCTGTAACTGCTGTATAACATTCTTCCTGTTTAACAGTACTGGAATAGGATAGATCAAAATACATTTAACAAATGTCATAATCCCAAATTTCATGGAGGCAGACAGTTTATTTTACCCAGATTTCTTAATACTTCCACATTAAGTTTTCAATAAGGTTTAAAATAAATGGTTCTTTTATATCAGAGTAGGCATGCTAGAGGACTAAAGAGTGAAGCAAATCTCAGTTTTGCCCATGGTTTGAACAAGTTTGATCATCACTGTCAAAAATTTCATGTAATGATCCTAATGTCGTAAAACAGAAGTGTCTTGTGCAGTGCCCTGTGTTACAGTAGAAATAAACAAAACCAAAGTGTATAGAAAAGTGTTAATCCACATAAATACTGAAGTTTGCAGCTAGAGCACAGTTAAACTAAAAGGTTTAGTAACTGCATTAGGGCACACATAAAAGTGTACTTGAAGTTAAACTAATAAATCCACCTATTTTGATTTCCAGAGGGATTAACAATCTCTAGCTTTACTTCCCCTGCCAGAACTCTTCCTACAAAGAGTTGATGATTGACGTTTTTCAAATAGTAGGATACAGACCATACAATTAACTTCTTGGCTTTGCAACTTGCATTCTATAATACAAAGACAGTAATTCCATCTATATAGTGCAATATGGTGCCATGGAAGGCTACTGGAAACAACCAGGCCATACAAGCAACGCACTCTGCCTGACCTGACCAGGGAAATTCCTGCCAGCTTTGCACACACCAGTCCCTGTTTGGTACACGCCTTGCACTTGGGCTTCCAGCTTTCAGACTTTTCTAAGTTGTAACAGTAAATTTCCAAGTGCAAACCAAGGCTGACACTGAAAACAAAACACTGACTTCAACCAAGCAATACCAGAAAGTAGCAGATTCCAGAGTATGAAAAATCTTAGATTGCCTTTTTTTTCTACAGACTGGTATCCTACAATGCTTCCAGTACTTCTAGAGACGGACACTGTTATAGAAACACAACAGAGGACTGCAGATGTAGAAAAAAGTCTCAGTACAGAACAGAAACTGCTTTTCCCAACAGAATCATTAGTTAAGATTTCAGTAATACCAATTACTCATTCACAGTTACAGGGCAACTACAAAAGCCAAACATTTTACTATTTAATTCCATTTTTTCGTATTGCACTCTTGTAGTAATGCTTTGTGGTTACACATTAAGCAATGTGATCAATGTGTCATATCACTGAATGCAGAGGTGATTTAGACCCCCAGGGAAAGAGGAGCAAGACTGCAAAGTGGTGCAGGTGAGCTCCTTCCATGTGATTTAAGCACAGGTTTATACAAATACACCACACCAGTATTAAAGGGACTTGGGACTCCCTAAGAATTTACTGTTAGTAAGGGCCCTCTCTTCCCCCCCACCAAATCCTTTCTTCTCTATCTACAGAAAAGTCATGCCAGCAGCCTTGTACTTTGGGAGATTATTTTAGTGATAGCAATATGATTTTATGTGTGCAAAGATAAATACATATGTCATAAGGCACAAACAAAGCATAACAGAATGTGGGCAAACATCAAACCCGCTGAGACTATTCCACAGCCCATAACCAGCTCTCAAGAACACTGTCTCCTGATCCAATGAGAACTACTATGCCATAGGCCTGAGCCATCACCAGCCACAGGAACAAAGAGAGACTAAAGACCTTCGGTCTAAATACTCTGTAGAAACCTGAATTATACAACAAAGTACAGCCAGGGCTTCTGACAAGACAAATGGAAGCATTCTGGGGTTGCTATGGCTTTGTGCCCAGACCCTGCTGTCATCTCTGTCGCTCCTCCTCTGAAGAGGAGTTTAACAAAGGCCAGGTTGTACTTAAACCGATGGGATGGAAACTTAACATGTTGGTAGGAGACAGTCTTGCTACGTGTAAGTCTGTCCTTTGCTGTGCAAGAAACACTTCCAAGCTTCGGAGTAGACTAACCTGACCCACAAACACATAATACCAAACAAAACACACCCTCACAGTTTTTTCCAAAATGCTCTACTTCATTTGTCAGCATGATACCGGCCTTGCTTGGAGTTAATTTCATCTAGTTTTTCATCTGTTACTGGATCTCATTCCAGACCTGGGCCACCACTGCTGCAGCAGAATAAAGTCTGCATGCATTTGATACATAAGCAACACTTAACAGCCATCTTTCACTTACATCATGCAGTTAACTCCCCAGAGGAACAATTCAGGTTTTATGACTTGTTTCCAAACCCTCAGTTTAGTTTTTATATGCAACATATTGCTAGGAAGTACTGATGTCAATACTGGCTACATACAGTTGCCTTATTGCTTATATATGCTATATGTAAGTCTACATAAAATATAAATTGTGGTTTGTTTATGCATAAATTATTCTCTATGAACATTAGTCACAGAGTTTTAACTAGCCCTAAAAAGTATTGTTAAAAGCCTAGAGGATGACATTGTGAAGACGTACCTTGACATACCAACTACAAGGCTCCTTTGCCACGGCAAGAACACTCTTTGCCCAACAGAGAACAGGTTGACGCTGCTCTGCGAGCTGTTGTGCTTGTAAGCACCAGTCAGAAAGCCTGACTACATCATGCAAATCTGCCAGTCGTTTTGCTCTTGACACAACAGTCCTTAAAAAGGTTCTTAAGAGATACTGTAACCAAGACTATATCAAGGGATTTGTTTGACTGGAAATTATTTAAAAATCTGCAATTTTTTTTAAACAACATTTCACCCTCTTTCCTAGAAAAACGACTGAGCTTTAATTAAACTTTGGGAAGGGGGAAAAAATCATAATTGAGAAAATAA
Organism: Falco cherrug; assembly: GCF_023634085.1. Lineage (NCBI taxonomy): Eukaryota > Metazoa > Chordata > Aves > Falconiformes > Falconidae > Falco > Falco cherrug. Next base: position 23,274,918 of record NC_073704.1, on the reverse strand, counting down.
ATTGTTGTTTATAATCCCAAATGTTCAAATTAATTCTCTGTCAATGTTTAATCTAGTAGATGCATGCCTTCAAACCACTTTTGTCAAGGTACAGGTTGTTTTAACACCATGGGAAAACTGTCATTTCACAGCAGAAATATTGCCTCTTTCAAATTATATAGCATAATTCCACTTAACGTATATATGTCTTTTAGCTATGCACTACTTAAGACACCAAACTGAATGTTTGCAATGGTTCATTATAGGGCAGAAGGCAACTTTTCTTGATTATTTGATAAAGTAGCAACAACACATAACAGAACTCCTTTGGGAATGCCAGTCACAGCTGAGCAAAAAATCACAACACTTCTCGATGCCTCACAATCAAAGCAGTAACAACCCAAATGGAGGAAAGCACTACTGAGTTTGTGAAGTTAAAATTATGTCCAACTTAGCAACTAAAGAGATTTTGAATTGGTTTATCCTTTTAAAACAATACCCAAATGTGTGTAATTTTCAGACTACAAATAGGACAAGTGTACTGCAACTGATTTTGCTGCAGGTGAATATTGGTTCTCACAGCACAATGGGCTTTGCTAAAAGGACCCTTTATTCTAGGCCTCAGGACAGTTTCAGAGATGCCACCAGAGAGCAGCAGTATCCCATGAGAAAAAAAAAAAAAAAAAGAAAAAAAAAGGCAGTGAAGCTGTGCTATGTGACTTGTCTCTGCATTTAAAAAAAAAACCAAATGTATTGTACTAGGTCTTCAGCAAAGGACACTGCATGAAGACATCAGCAGCAGAACTACGGAATGAAGACTGGCATTAACTGCAGAGGTAAATCCCAGGGCTCAGTACAGACTGTTCTAACCCCAGTGAAGAAGATGACATTTTTCTATTTCTTTCTATTACAGCTTAAATTAAAATATTTAATTACAAAATTCAAACGCCTCAAGCAGAGTTTGCTAAACCTATGGAAAAGCAAAGAAGCCATTTTTATGAAGTTCAGGGCTGTTTATCTATGCAGCAGTTGGACATTACAGTGATAGTAAACGCAGTTCTAGCATGGATGTACAATCTTAAGATAGAAACAAGCTCAAGAAAATAAAAAGAATCTTGATTTTAAATTGTAGCATGATCACTTTTGCTCATCAACTTAGACACCATCACATAAACACAGACTTCAACACAGAAAGTTAAATACTAACAAAAGTCACGACTATCCTCTTTCATCTGCTACAACAGCTAGGAAAAGGAAAGGTTACAGCATCATTATGTCTTCAGCCTTGGACTGCCCAGTATAAGTCAATACTTCCCATTTATTAAGTTATATGTTATTTCTATCAAAGTTATTTTTGGACCATTTATATAAACTACCCTAAATATAAACCAAGCCCAACTTTACAAATTATTTCCCCTTTGCCAGAGACATAGGACAGCAGGTGACTTTTTTAACTCTTGTTGTGGCACATTTGTGTTTTACCACTCCAAACAATTTGATTGGCATGCCAAATAAAACAGCTGGAAAACTACTTAAGAGCTCCTGTCAACTAGCAAGGAACTGAGTGTTTCGCCTCACATAATGCCAGTGGCATGCCACATCTATAGCGATTATGTATTTCATTCTTAGTGAAGAGTGATTTTTCTTTCCTTCTCTTTTTCATCATTGAAGAGTGATTTTTCCAGACTGTATCGCCAGTGATTATTTAAAAAGTTTTTACAAATTTTAGAATGCTCATAATGCCATATCTTGTATCCGAACCCTATAGTCTGATGCTAAAAAATGACTGTACTTTACAGCACAAACTGCATAAATTAAAAAAGTATTATGTTCAGCAGCTAAAGTCTTTCATTTTAAACAGCTATACTTTTATATAGCACATTTTTTCCGTAGCACCCAACAAATAATTTAAGGTATGAACTACCATTTATGCACGCAGGTTATATTTATAACTTGTGTTTTCAAAGGCTGTTCAGATGCAAACCAAAAGACAGACACAGATTCGCTCCTATCCCTTATCCCTAGGTTATGCAGCTCAAGGTCAGCACGAGGCAGGGTTCTGAAAACAAGACTGGGCTTTAGGCTTTTGAAAGGCTTGTTAAGAGGTATATTAAAAAAAAAAATCACATCACAGTAGTTCTGGCTTGTTCTTGTCTACAACTTGTGGGGGAGGGGAGAAAACAGGGATGTTTCTTTTATGAAATGTAAAGCACAGAGACCAATCCAAAATGTAGACAGCAAAGGTAAAACATCTGTGGTTTAGAAAGCCGTATTTGTACTTCAAAGGAAAAGTTAGCTGATCTGAAACATTAAAATTAGTTCTATGCTTATGACACACATCCATAGTATAGTAATTTATTACTATGAATTATCATAGCTTGCTATGAAGTAGATTTTGTCAATGCATTTGGAAAAGAAACCAACCTGTTTCAGACTGCATTTTGGTGGCTCTTTCTTCCACTTTAGCAGGGGCTGATTCTGTTGACTCTGTCACTGCAAAGTCAAGTAACAGGCTTTTTTATTGCTTCTCAATTTCTGTACCAACAAAAGTTCTAGATAAAACGTTAGACTTGTGATCTTATAGAGTTCTTCCAAAAATGCACCTTCTCTTAAGCATCTGGTGCATATTGTCACGCTTCTCAGATTATTTAATCTCAACTCCTAGGTATTTTTGAACCAGATAATTGAATTTTTGATCAAACGGAATTACAAAAGAACGATACAAAACATCCTTTAAAATTCTTCTTCTCAGTCCATTTCCTATTAAATCCTCTCTGATCCCAACCTTCTCTCCCCACCTCAAGCTGTCCACCTGATTAACACAAACACAGTCTTGTTATAGTTAACCTAATTATAACTAATTTGATAATTTCTGCTTTTTTCTGAGCTGCGTGCCCTCAAACCCGCCTACTTTCTCACACTTGTCGGAAAGTAACAGAAGATTGGCGAGTAGGATTTGTAAACACACTCAAGCGACTTGTAGCTGGGGTGTAGAAAAACACGCATACCGTACTAATGGTTGCTTAGACTTGTATCTTTGGGAAGTAGAACATCTGCGCTGAGCTAACACAGGCCTGTGATAGACCTGAGAGGCACCCTGTTGATCATGCTTGAGATTCCTGCCGTGGGAAAGATCAAAGCAGAGTGGTAAACCACACCTGGGTGAATTACAGGTGGCATGGCCAGCGCTCTGCAGCGCCTGCACCTGTGCCTCCGCGCCTCTGCCGGGGCACTGCTCCAGGGATCCCCCGGCTGGCCAGGTAACAAAAATAAATTTACTCTTTGCATTTCACCACTGGTTTTGTGGTTGCTCCTGCTTCCCGCTGACACACACACTACCTGAGCCAATCTCATAAAGTAGTCTTACTGTGCCTTACAACCTGAAGATGTTTGGCACACGTATTTTTACTTGAAGTTCTTATCTCATGAGCTGGTATTTCTTTCAAGTTTAGCCAAACTGCCATACTTTCTGCTGCCTCCCAATTAAACAGCATTAAAAGATTACCAGTCTCATTACAGCTTTCACTTTGATCTTCTGGTACTCTAGAGGGTGGTGAGGGTGCTTTGCGCTTCATCCTCCGCAGAGAGGAGTTGATGGAAGCTGTGTCACTGAGCGGCAGAGAACCTTTCCGTACTAATCCCAGAGGGGCCTAGGAAGGGAGATAGGGGAGGATGAAGATTATTAGAAATCAAAGAAAAACAGCAAAATAGTTCTAGTAATTACGCTCCAAAGGTATTTATAAAATACACTTGGGAAAGAGTGAATATATACCTATTACCCAACGTATTATGTTTCTCGTCTTAATTCCTCCAAGGAGTAGAGTTTTCAAGAAAAAAAAAAAAAAAAAATCAGTTGTTACACATAGTACAAAAGAGAATTTGAATTCTTTATGCCCAAAGGTTATTCTACAAACTCCAAACAATTCTTTTCTAAAAGTAGCTAAAAATTGTTGCGGAAAGAAGCTTCAACAACACCCCACTGCAATGACATGACACAATGTTTCCTTCTTCATTCCTTCAACAGCAGTCCTAATTAGGCTCTATAGATAATTACTGTGATTTTTGTTCCCTACTTTAAATACTTAAACTTTTATACACATTTTTTGAATGCCAGCCTTCAAAACTTATCTTGGAAAGTACAACTGTCTTAGAATCTTAATACTTACTGAAGTTAAATTGTAATAAGTTATAAAAATAATAATTATAGTACCTATTGATGTTGAAGTTCAACAATGTCCTCATTATTGTAGCAAAAGACAAAAAAAATTCCTAATTCAGAGATAATCAAAACCATTAAAAACTGGACAAAGGCTGCCTGCTGAAGACTTCATAGTTTTATGATACAGACATCCAATTTCATTTTAAATTGTTTTAAAAATACGTTCTGTTTCTCAAAAAGACAGTGGTTGTTAATTTGCCTGCCATTACTAACTGCAGTTTGCTTTATATGCTGAAGGAACCTTGCTTTTCCACACCTATTAAAATAATAATGTTCAGGATGCCAGCAATAAAGGACTGGATTTTGGCACCAGACACAGCTGACTTTCTGTAGTAATTCTGATCCCTATCACCTGTCTACTCGGCCATATAATAAAATCCTGCAGTGGCATTCATTTCTGGGTAAAAGGATCCACACAGCAACTGGATGTGGGGTCATCTTCAGAGAATTTCTCTCTGCTTCAATTAACCAGCCCACTTCAGAAAGAATACTGAGGAACAGAGATGGCACAAATACACCTACAAGTTTTTGTTTCACTGACCATCCTTTCAAAAACATCACTGATAACAGATTTGTTGACTGTGTCAATATCCACAGACTAAGATGCTTATCATTAGAAAGCTAACATTGAACAAATACCCATCCTACAGTAAGACAGCTTTTAAAGACCAAGAGCTAGAGTACTTGGTTGTACACAATAAAAAGTATAAAGAGAATTACTCACAAAAGGAAAGATACTGGCACCACATGTCTGTGAAGCAGTGTTTGGCAGCTCCTGTTAGACCTCAGTACAATACCAGAATGAATGAACTGGGATGGTGAAAACCATCCTCTGAGCTTCCCTAGGCGTACTGTCATCTGGTTTGTCCCACCTCACTGTCAGGTATGACAGATGCCTTAGATACTTCACTGTACTGTACAGTGCAACACCATCCAAAATGTTCACAAAATTCTACTACCAATTACTTTAATGCCAAAGCAACCAATTCAAACCTTCTGCAGCGAAGCAGGACTCAGGGTTTTAAGGAGACAAAACAAAGCACCAGGTGAAATGTTCTTTGAAAAGCAGCAAAGGATAGGGACATAGCACTCTACTTCTAATTAAAAAAAACTTGCATGCTTGAATAGTTTTTAAAGAAATCAGTTTCTAGATTAAAGCGTCACAGAACAAAAATCGCTTTATGCTTTTATAGCTTCTTACGGTTCCCAAATAATTCTAAAAATAATCATAATTTAAAAAATCAGCACCTGAATTTATGCAGGAGGAGATGTCAAATATAACATTATTTCCCCAAATTAGGCTTTTTTTTATTGTTAAATCGTTTTCCTCCTTGCTGTTGGGCAATTCTATTTTTTTCCTCTTCGGTAGCTGCTCATGAGGCTGCAGCCTCTCTGTTCTGCACAGAGACATGGTTTCTCTGTCCAAAGGTCTGCACCCTCATCTGCTTCACACAGGCTCCCTCAGCTGACTTAGCTGGCACAGAGCTCTGCGCATACTCGCTCAGCTAAACAGATGTCACCAGAGTTCCCTCCTGCACAGAAAGAGTATGTGTGTAGGGGGGAAATAATGTTCTCAGCATAAGAGCACAAATGCTACTAGAAGATTTCTATAAGCCTTTCTACTGCCCTTTGCATCCAAAGAAATAAACAATTTGCAAAGAGAGATTTCGAGAAAGTACTAAATGTTCCAGTTAAGGTTCAAGTGTTGAACAGATTTTCTCAGGAATTATTCAACATATGAATATTAAGAGCTTTCAAATCCTAACAAAGGCTGTAATGTGAAAATAGTACTTTAAACAGATGGAAAAAGATTAAAATAATGTTATTAAGACTTATCTGACAAAGTATTGGAATATACATCTGGGTGCTCATGTGTCACACCAACTGCCAGTGATAACCACTGTTTTATCAGTTACACTTAAATTAAAACTCATGTTAGCATCACTGAAGTAATTAATCATGCTCGTGCAGAAACACCAGTGAACTCTGTCGTAACTTCCACAACATATGCAGGAGTTCAACTTTTAATATTGTACACTCTCCTCATCCTGCAATAAGCAAGGGTGGATATGAAGCTTTTTAGCCTCAAATGTGTACTGATAAATTTGGCACCAAATCCCACATCGCCCCAAGCAGACACATAGAGGCCAGTGCTTCCCCAGATCCAGCCTCTGCAAGCAGTAGCAGACATGGTGCCTGGTCCTTCTTACAATTTCAAAAAGCAAAAGAAAGGTAATTCAGCCACGGTAATTTTGCAGCTGGAATGGAAGGGGGGGGAAAAGTATTTGGGAAAGAATGTAGTGGTAGTGGAGCATTTCAGCATGCTGGAAAGCGTACCTCACACCAAGGGTAACTATATACACATTTTCATATGACCAGTACCTACTTCTTTTGCTCCACAGATAACTAGATTTAACAGAAAATATACAGGCGACTGGGATAACAAAGCACACTGCTATCCATATTGCTAGTATTTCTTTCTTCCCTTTGTACAAGTATGTAGGTAAATGTATGTCCATGCAGTAACGGGGCAGGGAAAAACTGTATTTGCTCTTACAAAGATTAACGCAGTCAATTTCTATTACATGACTTAAGCTTCCCAAAATACTTAAATTTAGCCCAAGTACTACAGATGAAGTAATATCCCTCTGACCTATTCGAAAGAAAGGACATACAAAACACATTTCGAGAAACTCAGCTGGTGTTATTCTGTCCAAACACCCAATACTACTATTCTCTCCTATGATTTATCTACACACTTGCCAGTACAGAAGTAAATACAATAAGGAGACAAAGTTATGCATTTGCTATACTAAGAAGTGGATGCATACAGTGTTCACCACCAATTCTGAATCGTATCAGAATCACATCAAATGATCTTCATGCAAACTTCACCAAGAGCAAACAGGCAGTTCTGAGCATTTTCTTCTCCCAGGTAACCCTGGCTCTGTGCAAAACCTCCCTGATGTTCGTGGCGCTCACTGCATCATTGCCGAACTTCTTTCACCATCAAGTTTCAGGCAACTGAGCCTCTGGTGTAATTTCACAAGTATGGAACTCATCCCTCCCAGAAATCTTAACCAAGCTGTTCTGTGGCAGTGGCTAATAAGACCTTTTCAGACATACTTTAAAGTTTAGTTGCTTCCCATCCCTCCCCCATTCTCCCATCTTATCCATTTCTTTTCAGTGGAATAGACTGGAGATTTAAATTTCTTTAGAAGTTAAGGTTGTGTAAATAAAAGCAAGCTGTATTTCTAGAGTTGAGATCCATCATTTAAAACTTCAGTGTTTTCACTAGAAATCTCCACTTAATTGTTCCTACCCAAGCATAGCTTACGTACACTCCTTTACAATAACTGAAAACAGTGTAAGGAGACAAACAGCCATGGGATAAAATGAAGATATTGTAGTCTAGTTTTTATAAATAAAGCATTAGGAAGAAAATCAGCAATGGCATTTTGGACATAATCAAATACTTCTCTTTCTTTAAAAGAAAATTTCTTATAAAGAAGTGTTATTACTAGAAAATTGCATCCACTTGTATGAAAATTCTGAAGATACACATAGTGCATTATACAACAGCACTTTGCAAAAACCCTTGAGTCCTCTCTACTTGCAAGTGTATTTTAACTTGCTAGTTCTAAACATACTTCTCACAAGACCCATCATCTCACCCAAAATCAAAAGTGACAAATAAGTGAGCTATTTCGATATTAGACACCAACATGCTCATTTCCAATCTGGTTTAACACAGAAATTTGCTGGACAAACATTAACTATTTAGGCTTATGAGCCATCTTCTGAGTCTCCTATAGAATGAGCAAATCATGCTACATAATAGCTTGTAAAACCTACCCTTACATCCATTGCACCCCCTAAAAGTAGGAACATATCTCCAAAAATTAATGCTACAATCACTCTGAAAATGAGGCAAAAAAAATTCCAACCCTTGTACCATAATGTAACTGCTCATATAAAGGGAAAGCAGTTTCTTTTTTAAGAGAAAAGAAGTGGAGAAGCTGTAGGAGGTAAACATTAAAACCCTTCTTCATACTGTGAGAAACTGGACTACAATACACTGTGAATTTGAAGACAGACAACAGTGAGAACTTTGTTCCCTTAAAGTTGGCTCATTTCACTGTTGTCTGATGTTACTGCTTTGGTATGTTTCTATCAAAACCAGGCAAACAGTTTATCCAGGCAAAACTGACATTGCACTTTGTCTTCCTTGTGGATGTTACAAAAGAGATTTGTCTATAATAAGGCACATGCAGAAAGTCATCCTGGTCCATAGAAGAAATAAAGTATGTATCCAGTCTGCCAAATAAACTGAAGGGCAGGCTTCAGAATTTAGGCATTCTTAAAAGCAATACGAGTTGCAAGAAAACGCTTCTTGTAAGGCAAAAGCAGATAAAAAGTAACCCTTGGGGGAGGGGCAGAATTATCTCCTAAATTTTGTACATTAACTTAATGGGACACTGCAGTAACAGTGAAATTCCCAAGCATACTATATTTATCCCAGCAAACACACCATTCAGCCTGGTGAGCAACCCAAAAAAAGACTTTAAATCCTACTAAGCAGGATGCACATTTTCAACAGTGGGGAATATGAGAAACCAAATTCTTATATTGTTTACCATGAAATAACTGTGGTCTAGTGTGACCATTGTACTTGCCTCATTACTGAGAACTAACTTGGATTAAGTGAGTATAAATTGGTCACTTTGGGTTGAGAAACATTAATTCACATGATACAAATGAAAAAATGCTGTCCAACCATCAAAATTGACTTTATTTTACAATGCTTATGTATCACCTCAAATTCTATATTTATGATGCCAATTCTTTGAATAAAGACTGATTCTATGTATCTAAATAGTGCCCGATTTAATTTATGAAGATGCAATTCCTGTAAATGGCATTTTTATTTAAGTAACAATGTTTTACATTGTGCCTTGACTAGCACCTTGTTTTTAAAAGAACTGCCCTTTATTTTACAGTTAAGAGAAACCAGAAGTCCCAATAGCTAGATACACCTTTTTGCTTATTTTAGAGACTTCAGCAGAAACTCTGAGAAACAAGCTTCTGAATCTTTCCCTTGACAGTACTACTCATGCAGTGGTTGATCTCACAGCAAAAACAAGTATTTGTTGGTTTCTGTTAGTGATGGAGCCCTATCATATTTTTTCTGTTCTAATTACGTGCATACAGTTTTGAAAAATCAAGAGTCTGTTTCACCCACATGAAATAGAAACGTCTAATTTGGAAGGGACCTTTGAAGATCATTTGGTCCAATCTTCTGCTGAACACAAGGTCCTTGAAAAGGTTATTGCAGGAGCCTGTCAAGGTATGTCTCAAATATTTCTGGTGACGGAGCTTCTACCCACTTGAGTGATTTATTCCAGTGTTCAGCTGTTCTCACAGTGATGAGTTTTCCTTCTGTATCTGAATGGCATTTCCTCTGACAACTAGTGCCCATTGGTCCTCACCCTGTCACCATGCATCCAGGCAAAGCATATACCTGTACTTTCCCTGTAACACCTTCTAGGTGTAACACCTTCTAGGTGTCTAGAAAGACTGCAATTAGATCTGTTCTCTTTAAACATCATAATGGCCTTCCACTAGACTCTTGCCTGTTTTTAATCTCTACCTGGAACTGCAAAAACCAAATCTGGACATAGCAGTACAGCTGTGACCTAAAAAGTATTGAGTACACTGGATTCAAAGGGGATCACACACCCAGATTCCAGCCTGTACTGGTACTTGGGATTACTCCATACCAAGCAGACAATTTCACATGCATCTTTTTTAAACTTCATTCAGTTCCTCCCTACCACTGTCTCCCTGAATGGTGGATCTTCTGGTGTACCTCCCTCTCTGCTCAGTTTCGCGTCAGCTTCAAGTTTGTTGAGGGTGCATTCAATTCCATCATTTAGGTTGTTTATAAAGGTATTTAACAGTATTTGCCATACTACCAGCTCCTCAGGAACTCCACCTGACAACCAGTCCAACTTTGAGCCATTCATTAACCACCACCGTTTGAGTTGTTTAGCCAGCTTTTTGTCCTATCTTGTGGTTCATGGGTCTAGTCCATACTTTATTTTTTCAACAAAAATTTTTGTGGTAGACTGTGAAAAACACCGTGCTAAAATAAAGGTGGATGACCGCATCCTTTATCCTTGGACTTCTGCTTGCCGCTAACTTACAAAAGCCTTTCTTGTTATTCTTGACACCTCTTGCCACTTTGAGCTCCAGGCTTGCCTTTGCATTCCTAACAGCATCTCTGCATGTCAAAGAAGTATCAATGCATTTCTTTTTGGGAATTACTCTGTCCCCTTCCCATACCTCATATGCTTCTTTTTGCACTTGAGCTTTCTCAGAAGCATGTTCAAATGAGACTATTTATTTTTATTCCTACTCCTTTTCCCACTTAGGGGAATGGACCACTCCTGTGCTGCAGGAAGGATGTCTCTGAAAATATCTCAGTGCTCTTCCAAGCAGCAGCTTTATCCTCCAAGGAAGTCTCTCATAGGAACACTCCTCAGAGTTCCCTGATCAAGCTGAGCAGTATGTACTATGCAGTCCAAATTCATTCATTACATGGTATTTATTGGAAAGCAGGTACTAAAAAGACAAAGTATTTTATATGAATAAATAAAATTCAAAGCACAGAGCAAATATCAACCCACATTTAAGTCCCAAGCTCTGTTTTATCTGAAAAATCACTGTGCAATCAAATCGGAAACAGAAATAACCTTAAAAAACACATGTCAAAGGCTTCTAAGGGACGTGCACAAAGAAGCACAAAATAGAAAATACACACAGAAATATAACTTATTCTGGACTTCTGTCCTTTCTTTGTGAGCAATTCAACTTCAGTCAAATCACTTTAGATGAATAAGAAATGTCAGTACAAAATAATAAATCTAAGCAATTTTGTTGAGTGACAGATCCTAGCCCAGCAGTCATACATTACTGTTAGATATAATAGGATATTAATCATTTAAAGCATGTTGACATTAATAAATTATTTTCAAAAAAAGTTGAATTCAATTAAAAGACAAACATGATGAGGTAAAAAAAAGTTCTTCCCTCCCCAGGTCCCTTTTATTAAAATACAGAAAGAAACCTTTGTCTTCTTCAAATGATAAAGCTTTTCAGCAGGACACAATACACAAATTCAGAACTTCTGTTAAACAGTGCTCTCTTGTGGTTCCGTACATTAGTGAAAGAGTAAATAATTGTATAGTCAGTCTGAAATTTCTTGTCTCTGAGTCCAACACAAAATTAATCCCTCAGACTTGTATTTCATTTAGTTCTGCATTTTATTTTTCTAGCATGCCAATTACCTCACTAAAGACCACCTTTAGATACCGCACTCAAAGCAAAGCATGAAATAATAAAAAAATATAACAACAGTTTTAGCCTTGATCTTCAATTGGAATTCACAATTGACAATATGTGCAATATCGAGATAATACTTAATGCATCAATTCTCCCAAATTCTGTTGGCAGAATTTCTGCAATGCATAGGATATATAGGTTACTTAAATACGTAGTCCACATCTCATAGCTTCAATTAAACACGCACCCTTATTTGACTAAAATAAAATTCTTACTTTTGACTTTCTGGGAGCACAAGAATGTTGACTACTCCCCAAGACTTCCACCTTTTTCCAGTAATGTAAAGAACAAACTACTCATTATCCCATGTAAATATCAAAACATAATTACAAGGTAAAGCGAGACAATGTTCTCATATTTAAATACATAAGCTGTTCATCCAAAAGAAAAAAAGGTGCTCACAATACTGACTTATATAAGAAGTTGGTTTTACCTTTTCAAAATACGGCAGCTACTTTGGAGACAGGTTATAAAGTTTAAAAGGAACAAATCTTTCAATTTCCATAGTTATTTTCAAACTAAAATTTTTAAATGCAAGTACTATACTTTTATTTCCCATTTATTTCAAGCCTCAGCAGATACCGACAGGGTTATCAGGATTATTATGTCTAAACTTCTTAAGAAAGTGAAACAAATGTAACTAACCTGTTCGTTCCTATCAAGGCTGTTAGATTTCACAGTATCAGATGCTGGTCTGACTTGGGCTTGTCCAAGGTCCTGGGGAGCACTCTGAGAATTCGGCATAGGTGGCAAAGGAGCTCTCCGTTTCTTTGGCATTTCAGATGGCAGAGTGTTTGAATCATACTGCTTGCTAACAGTGTTAGATCTCGTGATAAATGTTGGCCTTGGCTTGCTCATCAATGGAGTTGCTGGGGCACTGGCAGCCTTGGGGTACAGGGAGAAGAAAGAAAAAACATCCACGTTACTTACACTTTCTGGAAAACAATCAACAGTATTGATTGCTCAATATAGTTCTATAATATAGTTCTAGAAGTTTTGCTTATACCAAATTACACCTTACTTGTTCTTTTTTCTTCTTGCTTCGTTGAAAAAAGCTGAAGAACCCTTTGTTTTCTTTCTCCTTCAGAACATCTAAGTTTTCAGATTGATAGGAGTCTGAAATAGAAGACAACAGTTCTACATGTTATTTACTGCACAGATTATTTCTCCTGCATTCTTACTATTTCACTGTCTGTCATAAGCTTCCTGGAAGGATATACAAAACACATCATAAATCACCTGCATCAACACTTTTTCTAAACACTGCAAAATGAACAGGTTTCCTACCACCCGTGGTCTTCCTGTCTTTCTCAGAACTCTGAATAGGTGAGATTCAGCTGTTATTTATACCCCTAGCACATAATACAGCCCATCCTACTTGTCATATGTTATGGTTCATATCACATAGGCTGTAAAAGGAAAAAAGAACATCAGCCTCTCCAGTTCTCAGTTCCTAGCAGTTTCCTAGCAGTTTAAACTCATGGCAAAGTGTGAAGTGGTACAAGTCAGGCATACACCTGCACATGGTATGACTATGGAGGAAGATCACCGAAACACCTGTCAGACGCCCTGTGTAACTGCATGGCAGTCATAGTAAAGGCAGTCAAGTCCATTCTGGTATCTTGCAGAATTTATCCTCCTTACATTGTATTCATGCAGACTATTTGTAAATCTAAAGGTTGTGTCTCTAGTTTTTACTAGATTTAACTTTCTTAAAGAAATACCATTGAATACAAATGCAATAAACAACAGAAATCAGCAAAGCCACTATGGGTTCACGGTACACATGTCAGTATAAACATGACTTCAAATTTAATCAGTCTATCTCGGCTAAAACTACACAGAAATACTTATATATAGCTAGGTATAACCACTTCTGCGTTATCTTTTAAAATATGCATTTATGACAGGACAGAGATAATTACTCGTGTCACAGGTCACAGCTGAGCAGATGTTATAATAGGAACTTAAATGCTACAGTTTCACTGCCTATTTCAGTAAATCGTACCTTGCAAAGACGGTAAATTTAAATCAACTGGTGATGTGGCTACAGAAAGACAAAAAGAAAGACAGAAAATGTGAATCTAAATCAAGGATGCAGTTATAACTTACAAACACAGAAAGCTGAATCTTCAACATTAGGAAAAAGTAACTGGGTACTTTCCCGCAGCGAAAGGATGTGTATCTGTACTACTGAGTGCTATAAGCCATTTAAGAACTTGAGCCTGAAGACAGTAACGCAGACTGGAATCTTGTAATTAAGGAATGAGATAGAATAGTTTGCTCTGTAAGTTTTGGATTGTCTGGCAGTCCAAACTTGAAAAACAAAGAAGAACGTAGAATTAAAATATGATTTCAATAAAATAAAATTTGAGTTTAAATTCTGTTAAGTAAAAGGTACACCTCACCATTCACTTTCATAAAGAAAGCGGTAAATTCAGAGCTTTGAAGATGTCTGCAAAATTGAAATGATGCTGAACTACTTTGTATCAAGAGAACTGAAGTGTATCTGAATTTCCCAGCGGAGCACTGCCATGTAGGAAGCATATATGCCCTCAGATTCTCTCTTAAGGATTTCTGGCTGTTGATTCAAGTGAAGCACACATCATACTGTGCAAAAGGCAGCTCTGCCAGCCTGTAAATGAAAGCAGTAGCCAGACAACAAGCAAGGCAATGCACCATGGGCACATGTAGTCCAAGTAACTTGTTTAGGCAAGTTAAAAATATGTTGTTTTCCAGTGGGGAAGAAAGAGAGATTAAATTTTTGTTTTCTCCACAGGAAAAAGGACATATTTTCCAAATCTGTCATTCTCCCATTGTTCAAGGTAACTAGCCTTTGGGAAGTAACTGAGTGAACTCTTGAAACTGTAAACACCAAACGATAAGGTTATGGTATTTAGGTAGAAGCGAGGTAAAAGACACAAACAAAAAACCCAAACACCCGCATTTCAGAGCAGAAGTTAAAACAAGCAAATAGTGCAGTGGTCAAGAACAGGAGTGAGCCAATATTACTGCATTCTATACTGAGATAAAATTTCCTGTGATAGGTCTCTGAAACAAACCACACTCTATAGAATTTTTTAATCACAGTACAATAAACCCTTCATGAAAGACAGGCTTACAGCTGAAGCTGAAAATATGCATAGGAATCTGTACAAATATAAGGAAGTTAGTTCGTTGTGCCCCCATTGGACCACAATTAAAAAGAGAATTATTATTCCTTCACAACGTACAAAGTTAGCAAACAGCACTCAGAAACATGTATGAACACCATCACAATATTCTAATACCTTATAAATAATTTAAAAACAAAACTAAATTTCTCCAATGCTTCTGTTCTTTTCAGCTTATCATGATCTATGTGTTTTCTGTGAGCTACGGGAAATACGGTGGGTTTGGCCTTTTGGGGGAAGGCAAGGAAGGAGTTGCTTTTAGGGGATTATTTGTACTTGGCCACCTTGGCTGGTATCTAACACTCTGTTAGAAAATAAAACCTTGATATTGTACTTCGCAAACATAAGTACAAGTAAACTTTTCCCAGTTTCAATTTTGTGGAAGACTAATGAAATATGTACTAAATTGCTAGAAATTAATTTCTTCATAAGTAAAAAAAATCCCAGCAAAACATACACATTGTTGAAATATTAAGCAATTATTTTTTCTGTAACTGCAACTTTTATAAGTTGTCTTACCTCGACTGATATCCATGGCATATAATTCTCTTAGTCCAAGGTCATTAAGAGATTTTGTCACATCAAGGGGTTCTTGAGACTGGTAATTCTTCAACAGCAGAGTGTGTGAAGGATCAAATTCACATTTACTACAGATAATTGGTATGAGTTCTTGAAGGGGTGAATGTGGACTGACTCTTACTACTGTCTTCTGTGTCTTCTTGTAGTTTATCACTACCCTTACTGTTTGCTAAAGAGAAGAAAATTACAATAAATACCAGCACAACTTCTGAAACAACTGGTATTTTTATAACAGCTTTACAATAATCACAGAAATTCCACCAACGGCCAATTTCAGCAGTGTTACAGATTCAGAAACACTACAAGAGAAACTATTTTGCAATTCCCTTCTACGCAGTGAAAGGACACATGAAAGAGCCTGCTCCTTCTCTAGCGCCTGTCCCTTCCTTGCCTGTCCAGCAGGACACCTGCCTGGAGTGAGATGCCCTACTGGGTTACATTAGGCAGCTGTAGGAGTCAGCCAAGGAGCCACGAGTGCATGCCTGTGTGCACACACATCGGATGAAGGTAAAAAGGGGAGCAGCAGAGCTACCTTGGCCCTGTGTAAGTGCTTTAGATAAATTAATTACTATTACTAAATAAATTAATTACGATTGTTCTATACAGCAGAAGGACAGAAGTGGAAGGGAAGATTTAGGCAACACCCAGAAGCTGCTTTAGTACTTCTAAAAGCTCCTCCTGCCTTCTTAAGGGTATATAAAGAAAAGCCCAGTAACAACCAAAAAAGTACAGTATGTATTAAAGGAAAATGAACACACAATCAGAAGAGCATATATTTCACAACATGAAAGATGGTACAAGTTGTTGATTTTCAGATTGTGGAAGGCTGTATTCAGCCACAATTCATCTGCATAATTTGTCAAAAGGACAGTAAGGTGTAGGATTTCAAATAGTATTGTCATATTTCCTCCTTTCGGCAACAAAGAAGTTTGCTGCAATAAACTGAGATACATTTTACCTAAGATGAGGTTATGAAGAACATGGAGCCGAGCATTTCACAGGAGTGAGTGGTGAGAGCATGGGAGACAACAGGAAAAGCTGAAACAAAGCCAAGCTAACTGCAAAACTTGTTGAATACAACAGTGATTCTAATTCTCAATATGCTTTAATTTTAGTTCTCACCTCTGGTATAACTGGGGCAGGTTTCTTCTTATCCATTTGTTTTGGCTTTACAATCACCTTTTCCACTTCAAGCGTTCCCACTGGCGTGTTGGGTTTGAATTTAATCTGGCTATTTTCTGCTGATACCAACTCTATACTATAACTTGATGGATTTAAATGATACTGTGCACACAGAAAGATCAGCAAGTCCATCACGGGCTTCCTGTGAAAGACAAATGAGACTGTCACAACTGATGACAATTAAGCAGGCTATAGCAAAAACGTGCTGCTAAACATTTAACTCAAGGCATCCTTCCCTGACTAAATAATTACTGCCAGGCACCAAATTTAAATATCTTCAACAATAAAAAGCACCAAACCCAAGAAAAATCACTGAAAAGAAAATGAAAATAGTTTGCACAAAAGTATGCCAAGCACTTGAATAAAGGTGGATATTTTTGCTTGTGTGAAGTGCTGCTTTCCCTGAGGTCAGCAGGGACATATGGATTAGCCACCTCATTTGACATTCAATAAGAACTGTAGCAGCGGTGATAAATGCCCTGCTATTCATTAAGAACAGTTTCCTTCCAAAGCTTGAAATTTTTATATCCATTCTGAGGTTACAAGGGACTCTATTTTCAGAAATTCTGAGTGTAAGCCATTTGGATGAAGCAGGAGAAATAAAGTTTGAGGAAGTCACCTTTAAAAGAGGTCCTGCATTAGGGATCCCAAAATGAGAGCCAGGTGTTTAATACAGAGGGAAGGAAGCCAAATGACTATATAGCAGTTGAAAGCATTTTCTTGAGCAGCTCTGTGTGATGCAACAGACGTCCTTTTCAAAATGAAGTATGGCAAACCAAATTTTTCATATGTAGTCACTAACTGTACATCCTTGCTCTCTCAGTGCTCAATGAAGAACGTGCAGAACAGCATATTAAGATAGGCTGAACATACCCAGTTGCTACTAGAATAAATTTATTAAAGCTATACTTTAAACAGAAGTGTCATAAAAGTTTAAAGAGATCAAAGGTAAGAAGAGTATCCTAACTTTGCATGTTACAACAACTGAATAAGGTTATAGAACTATCACATCACTGGAACTGGTCCTTCCTCAGTTTTTAGAGTGAGGTAATCACCCGTAAGAAGCATTTCATTCTGATGCTCTCTGCACCTCTCAGTTACAGCTACAAACTGAAAACTATCACCTGCTCTGTCTGGCAGGGATATTATGAAAATAACTTAAAAGTCTGTGAAGCAATCAAATGCTATGTTAAAAAACACTGCAAGTGTTTAAGAAAATTAATACAGGATTTGTCCGGTATGGCTTTATCAGAAATCTTAATATCTTGATGTAATCTCATAACAGATGCAAGTATTATGGTAGTATAGCCAAATGCAGAAATAGATAGCTTCTCTACAAAAAGCCATCAAACAAGGCAGAACTCTAGTATAAGACTGTGAATACCTTTATTAAGTAGGAAGTTAAACCAGACTTTTCATATGATAAAGTTCTGTAAAAAGAATTAAGAATGACTCAGCATTAGAAATTACTGTGCACGCTGTGTTGTTCTCCCCACGCCCCCTTTAATTTTATATATATATACACATATATAAAATTATATATAGTAGAATATAATGTCTGCTTTCACCTGGTCTTAAAGAACAAGCAGTCTTTAAGCAAATTGTCTTCTGATTACTAGAAGCAGGGCTGGACTCTCTGGTGTACATGCTGCACCTCCAGAAGACGGAAAGAGTTGGAAAGGTGACAGATAAAGGTATTGCAGACCTGTTACTTCTTTTTCTTTCTCAGAGGGAACTTTCTACCTACTTAAGTGGCAGAATACTTGCCTCAGGAGACAAAGGCAGGAGGAAAGGAACAATAAAACAAAAAACCATATAGAAATAATGCTCCAAGGTGTCAAAAAAGCAGCTATCAGATGGTCTGAAGAGGTATAGAAGAATGTAATATATTCCTGTGCCTTTGTCTAGGTGATATGTATCAGTTTGAGGAATACCGTGAGAAAAACACTGAGCACTGCAGACATAGCTAAACCAGAGAGTTTATTTCAATTCTTCTCTCACACATATCACAACATGCTCCAGTTAGAAGAAAGAAGGAACTACTCTAGCCTAACCCATAATAGAACAAGTACATCCATCTCACCCTAACAAGAACGAAGCTGCAAATGCAGAGAATGTCATTCCCCCACTTCACAGTGGGGCAGAGCAGGGGAGGGGAGGAGGGAGCCAGCGCAGACAGCAGACACCACTTCTGCAGTGACCTTTCTGGTTATCAGCCTGTCCAATAGGTTACCCATTACTTTTTTTCTGGTGCATTTTTATACACTGACTAGCTTTAAAAGCTGCCCTTACTCTGGCCTTCAGTTATTGGAAAAGGGTAAGAACAATAAAGATGACCAGGACGAGAATTCACACGCAAAGATTGCCAAAAGCCGTCCTGTGGAAATGCACCACGATGACAGGGGCAAGCCCTCACATTAAGCACAGTCACAAGAAGTGACAGAACGATAAGCAAGAAACATAGCTGCTCACAAACAGACAGGTACATGCAAATTAGTACATGAAAACAGCGATTCAGTGCAAATTTGCTTTCTGCTGGTACTTCCAGAAATTACCTGCTTGACTGGAGGATGCTAGATTTTAAATTCCCCCCCTCCACTGGAGGCCAAGACACTTTTAACAACTGCTTTAGACAGATATTCCTACAGTGGTACCAAAAGCAATCTCTTTTTGAAATCACATCCTCCAAAACTTGTAAGACTATTTTCTGCTAAAGGCTTCAAGGATTGCAGGTAGAGGAATACATGTATCACAGCAAATTTAATGACTTCCATAATTAATATTTAGTAAAACGCAAAGAAGTAGCCATCAGCTGTCTCTGAGTTCACCACCTACTTGTCTTCCTTTAATTTCAGTAAAATCTTTATTTGCAATTTCTTTAACTTCATTACATTACCTAGTTTTCTGGAAACCTCTGATCATAAATTTACGTACATGTTTCTGCACCCCTCCATCTCTCATCTGTTTTCCTCTGGTCACTCCTACCTGCCTAAGCTAATAGCAGCCTCTCATTACATCAGTTGATAGTTAAATGATGAACCTTCGCGTAGAATGTCTCAAACCATGTCATGTTTGTAACCAACAGTGAAAGGTGTCACTTCAACTACTGGATTAATTGTTTAAAGGAAAAAATGCACCAAATTCCTACACTGCTTTCCAAAAACAAGGGTTAGATATTTGCTACTTTGTTTTTTTAAGGTGAGATTCTTACACAGTCAAACTTTCGAAGCAAGGTCTTGCTATCACGAGACTCACTGTAAGCACCACTGAACAAACAAAACTGAGAAGCCACCAGAAGTATTCCTAGGTAGGGATGGAATGGGGCTGGGGGAGTAGAGAAGAAACCAACCTATACACAGTGTGGCTTTCTATAGAACTCTGATCATGTAAGCCTATGGCTTCATGGCCTTCCTTGCAAAATATTTACTAATCCTACTCTCTAAAGAGAAAAAGACATTTATTTTCATGGAGAACAACAACAAAAAAACATCACCAATCCCCCCCGAATTTGTTAGTAACAAACGTAAGTACAATAGGCTTTGAAAAGTAGGGCAACACCACAAAGCTTGTTATTCACTAGCTAGCTATACGGAGTAAATCAACAGTTTATTAAGAATACCCTAATGACTGAAAATACTCAAGAATGGATCGAATAGAAACACACAAAGGACTCTAAGAAACAAACTCAGCAAAGCTAAGGTCTCTCAGGAAGGTGTCTGAAACTGAAGCCCTAAACATACTACCCTGCAAAACTATGTTTGACACAATTTCCAAATAAAATGCACATCACTAACATATTGGCCCTTGAAATCTCTACATTAATTTACTTATGCATACAACTGAAACTAATTAATCTCAAGAAAACTTTCTCAAACTCTGCATCTCTTCCTTGTGGGAAAACAAGAAACTAACTTATGATCAGACTGCTAAATAAAATACTTCAAGCTATTTTTTTTCTTTGGCTACAGAAAATTCTTCAGCCTTATGCTGTATTTAGAACCAATGAAGAAGAAACAGAAACTTCACTCTGAAATACACTCCCACTTAAAAAAAAAAAAAAAAAAAAAAAAGGCAGCTTCATTTATTCCTTACCATGAGCAGCAACATACCTTCACTTCCTACCACTCATTGCTCCTACTGTGTTTTTGGGGGAGTTGGTTGGTTTTAAATAACTGTTTGCCTGAGCTCCCTCCCAGGAATCCTGGTGATAAGAATCTGCAGTGCCATTTGCACTCTCCTAGCAGATTAATCGAATCACTATCACCAACTAATACAAAATACAAATTGATGCCCAGGCTTAAACAAAAGAATCCACCCCTGCCTGAAGTTTCAGAATGAGAAATGTGCTATTTCAGTCCTCCTTCCTTTTTTAAGTCTCTCAGTTTTTGCTTTAGTTTTATAGATCAAATCAAGGATCAAAAATTATTCTCTCTTGTAATCTTTTTCTCTAAAACCCCTTTTGGATTTCATTCTGATCTTCTTCTGCCTACTTCTGCCCACTTGGGATATTCATCTACATAACACCTTGCTTTGTTCTACGTAGCTCTTGCTATCCACTATGCCAAATCAGGGAGCAAGCCAACACAGTTTTATCTGAGAACACTAGAGAAGTTTCTTCTAGGGGACTATGACATTTGAGCACATGGCTATAGAAACTGACAGTTTTGCTTTTTCTAGTATGAGATTTAAATAAGGTATTCTCTCCTCAGGAGCTCTGAAGCTGCTCATCCCTGATTATGAACAGGAAAGAGACAAATTAGCAATTTATCTGTATGTCATTTCTAGACAGAGCAAAACTAGTTTGAAGTACATTTCACAGCGAGCTGCAGGTCCTGCACAGTATTTGCTCTCATTCTGAGGGAGCCTAGCAGTGCTAATATAGGATCTTATTTGCAAAAGAGCCATTTATGTGATTAACCACATAGAGTACCTTGATTGTGAAAAAAAAAAACCAGTAACTGTGGGATAATAAAACTGATTGGGAAATGTGTGCAACTCCTGATAAGCCTAGGGCCTGTCATGAACACTGGGTAATTATACACAACATAATTTGACTGAGTGAAGATACATACAACGTTCCTTTCTGGCACTTTGTTCTTAGTAAAGCAATACAGAGGGCACACAGTACTCCTAAGTGTGGGCAAAGGAAGCTAAAAGAAGTGCCTGACAGTGTACAGATGGAGTCTCACCTTTAAGAAATTTAAAAAAAGAGTGATGCATCACATTTACAGACAGCAATATTCCTTGCTGCAAACACACTAGCAAGAATACCATAAAGCATCATAGTGGCATCAATTACTTCAGATAATTTCTTTTGAGAAATATAACCTCAGAGTTAAGTTATCCTGAAAATCACAGGTGGTGTGTAGGTCAGGGTGTGTAGGAGGGTGTGTGTGTGAGGATCCACAAAAGTTCCTCCACTGCAGCTCTTGTGAACAAGCTGGTATTTGATGTCTAAGCAATGACCTCATGAACTCTAGCAAATGACAAAACATGCAAACAGGCTCAAGCCAGACTTTATCGCTCATTAAGAAGTGAAGCAGGTGTAACTACACACTTACATTACCTGGTTTGAATGAACAGATAAAACAAATCAGCCTGCTTGCTTTCAGTTGCAAAGACACTGGCAATACACTAACACAAGCACACATACAAATAGTTTTCTTTATTTCAGCTTAGAAAAGCAACAAACTGGCATCCTCATTGTTCTGATCCATACAAGGACTTGCATAGGAGCCTTCTTAGTAGACCTGCTATGATAATTAATATAACATTTTAAGTCCCAGGATTTACGATTTCACCTCACCAGTCAATGTCCACATCTTTCCCAGCTAAAGGTGACTTGAGTTATACACACAATGTATAATACCAATTAGCAGACTGAAATATATATTTCAGATTAAAACCAAATTAAGCAAAATATATTTGTTAAAAAATAATTTTTCCGAAGTTGCAGCTAGAAACTATTTCCTTGAGGCATTATAGATCTTGCCTGAAGTGATGACACCTTCTTTTAGGACTGCTAGTAGTCTATAGGTTGCACTGCTGAGCAAGTACCAAACACATGACTGTACCCAAATAGGATGCGAGAACTCATCCTTAAGTCTAACAGGGAAAACACATGGGAAAATTCAGTGACTCACACAAACCAATATTTTTCTAGAGATGTGGAGTGACTAGAAAGAACAACCGGTATGGCTATACATCCTGATAGGTGCCATACGGAATTTCTGAATCTCAAAATACAGTCTTCCCAAAAGGCAGATAAACGTGTATGTTTCCACACCTACCCAAAAATCATAGTAAAATCATAGAATCATTTAGGTTGGAAAAAGACATTTAAAGGTCATAGAGTCTAACACTGCCAAGTCCACCACTAAACCATGTCCCTAAGCACCACATCTGCACATCTTCTAAATACCTCCAGGGATGGTGACTCCACTACTTCCCTGGGCAGCCTATTCCAATGCTTGACAGCCCTTCCAGCAAAGAAATTTTTCCTAATATCCAACCTAAACCTCCTCTGGTGCAACCTGAGGCCATTTCCACTTGTTCTGTCTGTTCTTCTCTGGGAGAAGAGACTGACACCCACCTCACTACAATCTCCTTTCAGACAGTTGTAGAGAATGATAAGGTCTCCCCTGACCCTCCTTTTCTCCAGGCTAAACCACCCCAGTTCCCTCAGCCGCTCCTCATAGGTCTTTTTCCCTAGACCCTTCACCAGCTTCATTGCCATTCTTTGGACGCACTTATGTTCAGGCTTGCACAACTCCTGCATTTTACTGAGTGATTAAAACCTGGGTGAAGGTTGCAGTAAATTGTAGCAAGAAAAGAAGATTAAACAAAAAAATGTCATTGCGTGTAACTTACCTCCCATTTACTGTAGTATACTTGATCACATCTCCTGGCAGGACCACGGATAGTTCAATATCTTTATCAACCACATCCTCTTTCTGTTCCATTATGAGGTTGGCTGATTCCGTCTTATCAAACGGAGAAACAGCAATGGGCTTTGTTTCAGATGGAGGCGGTGGCGCTTTAGATTTTCTTCTGAAATAAATGGATGAATATTAGAAGTCAAGTATGTTTTTATATATATGATTCCATACCAGCGAACAAATGTCAGAACAGGAATGAATCACAATTCATTCTTTTCACCCGGACTGTGTAAGTGATATGTGCAAGGAAGGGATGACAGAATATTTTAAACACTATCAGTGGTGACAGAAGATACAACAGGCTAAGGTATCCATTATGTGTATATATATATATATATATTAAAAAAAAAAAGAGACCCAAATAAACCAAACCCCAAACAGAAATGTTTTTTTTTAATATATCTTAAAAAAGATAAATTATTTTGTTTTCCCTCGACTTATGCAAAGACCTGTTTGTGTGTTCTCCAAACAGATTTAATGGATTAGTATAAACAGAAACACTGTACTATGCATTATGAAGCCACATGGCACTGACAGTAGGTTTAATATATAGCATGGATAGGAGAGGGAATAATCACACTTTTCCTCCCCAGATTTTTTCTTTTGATTATTAAAATCATTCCAACAAATCGTACCAGCTGTAGTCTATTTAATTCTATACAGTAATAAAACAACAGTATAACCAATACTGCTGTGTTGTAATACTTCTTGGCATTTCAGTCATAATATGCTTTTGTATTTTCCGCTCACAAAAGCTGATTT
Source organism: Falco cherrug (assembly GCF_023634085.1). Taxonomy (NCBI): domain Eukaryota; kingdom Metazoa; phylum Chordata; class Aves; order Falconiformes; family Falconidae; genus Falco; species Falco cherrug. The sequence continues at coordinate 23,250,682 of NC_073704.1, read as the reverse complement.
CCTATTTTAATTTTCTCACTATCCTTTCCCATCTTACAGAAAAACCAGTATACTCCTGAATGCAGAGTGACCACTAAATAGGTTTCACTCATTTCACTTAAAAAAAAAAAAAATCCAAAATGGTATAAAAGGAAAACTTTCTACATCTCTTAAATATGTTTATGTTACAGTAAAATCTGAAGGCAGGACTATCACTTCGTACAACATATAGTCCGGCATTCCCTCTTACTCAAATAACTTTACACAATTCACTGATATTGCCACAACGAATAGCTACTATTATTAAGAATTTCAGTATTAGAAACAAAACCAAAACCACACCACAGAGACACATTACCTCATGAGAACTTTTAAATTTTTTATACATTCTTTTAAAAGGCTTGAATGGAACCACATTCACCAAAATTCAAAATACATTTCAAACGTAATGCACAAAGGTTCAAAAAATACGCTGGCAATTTAGATTCTGGAGCTGTACCAAAGTCTGTTTACTTTAAATGTAACAAAATAAATTAACTTCTATAATTGTCCTACAGAATTGAAACAAAAGATCTAGCAATAAGAACAACAATTAGATCTAACAATTCGAAACACACATCTTCCCTGGGAAAATTAAAAAGTTTAAAGTCACTCACAATGAAGAGCAAACAAGGTCCAGAGCAGCACTGCAAAAGACGACTGTGTAATGAGACTTCACATGACCGATCCGTTGCTGAAAGTGCTTAGAGTTTTGAACTTCAGAACTCCGAGCTGAATAATTAACTATTCACAGCCTCTCAGACTGATCGGGAGTGCTCACAGACCTCCACACACACTGAATGAGAATTTGCCATCAAAATTGATACCTCCTCTCTATGAATGTTTTAAATTAGGTTTTTGGTGCATTCTGCATACAATTCAAGATGTATGGCCTTAGCTGCAAATTTAACTTTTGTCTCTACAGCAGCTTGGTTGGGTTGTTTCTGGGTTACATGAACATTGCAAAATGTATGAATCAAACTTTTTACTCCTCCCTCATTTGGTTTTTTTTCTGTGTGATTTTTAGCTTTCATATAACTACCAAAAAGAACTATTAGCCAATACAAAGCATCAATAAAACCTTAAAAAAAACCCAAACAAACAAAACCAAACCCACAACAAAAAAATCCTTACCCTATGACATGAATTAAAAAAAAAAAAAAAATCTAAACCCAAAGTGAGTCACTACTGCTTTTCCCCTTTTTTACTCATTCTTATATCTTTAAGTGATTTCAAACAACTGTTAAAAGGTATTTATCACGTCTGAATTCAGATTTTAATCTTTGAAGAGTACATGCCACAGAGATTTGTTTGCAAATGCCAGTGGCCTCTACTTTCCATTAAGCAGCTGACTGCAATTTCATTGCTGGAGCTCCATAATCATTGGTGAGTGCTTAATCACACACGGCAATACGTGCATGGTCCACATCAGTAAAATGCAGCTCTATTTGTACACTAACTTACACTGTAGAGCGCTAGAACCAATAAAATACTCCTGTCAAAACTCATGTGCAACAGCTAAATAGCTGAGGTTGCATGTACTTACAAAGAACACACAACACGTGGGGTCAGTCTGCTAGTGAGGTCAGCTGAATCCCCACACACACCACCGCAGAGCTATGCACCCTGCCCATCTCTAGCACGTCTGGGTGTTCTTATATGGTTAGTTATGCTAACATTTCCCACCCCACACAAAGGAGGAAAAATCTCCAAGTATACTTTCTCAGAAGTTACACTGAGCTTTTGGCAAACCCTTATTAAACAACAGGGATGCCAATACATTCATTTTGTTTCCAGATGCTGTGTGTCTCTCTACTTCATTTTCTACCAATTCACTCATGTCTCATTCTGAGCTCAAAGTATTTACATTTGGTCTTACAGCTTTTTTGTTTCTTGAGTTTGTGTCTCTGTCTTGCCACAGAAGGCCTGCACCTCCTGTGCCCCACAGCTGGTACTGGGCAGCAAGAAAAATCCAGGTTTACCATGATTACATCTACAGGTGCAAATCAAAAGCAGCAAGCAACAGGACAGTGGAAATACACTTGCAGGGGTAGTTTTAACCTACAAACCCTCTCCTCCTCTTTTGCATTTTGGGGCCTCCATGAAGATGACACAAATGATTTCTCTGACAAAGGCATCCTCCACATGGCATTTTATTCAAACACCAAAAAATAAAACCAGCATTATCCAAGTAACTCCGAGTATGCCGTAATTTCAAACACTTATCCATTGTAAAGAACAAACAAACAAAAGCCCAGTTCTCTTTTGCCTCTTCACCTCTACCAGATACTTGGCAAACCAAGAGAGCTGCTAAAAAGACAGAGTGGTTAAGATAGTTTTTTCTCCTGAAAAGAAAACTCATGATTTCTAGCAATACAGAATACAACCATAACAAAGAGTATAAATTCCTAATCGTATAAAAACAACACTTCAGAGGTCAGAAAAAAGAGGTTCAGTAAATGGTCTCGTTCACAGCACCTTTGATGTTCAGATAACTTCCAGGTGTGCAAGGAGCTAAGCAGACCTATTCTAATTTTCAAAGTAAACATTACGAGGAGTTAGAAAAACCAAAATCATTCTATTTCTTTTCGTTGCTACTACAGAACTACAGGAAAGCTGCAGGGAGAATCAAAGTCCAATTTATTTAGCTCTGACATGGAGTTAAAAGAGAAATTGTAACCAAATAAAGCCACAGCTCATAATAAGAACTCCTCTGGAGATCGTGCTGCAGTATCCTATACAATGCGGGTCCTCACTCATTCCTTATCTCCATAGGGTCCAGCCCCGTCACCAGCCTGACCTTCCCTACACCAGGCATTAAAACTGCCAATCTCAACTCAACTGAAGGGATGTGCTCTCCACAGTTTATCACCAGATAAACAATCCCACTTACGTATTATGCTTTAACAGCCTGAATGTCATCTTCTGTTTAATCCATTGCTTAAAACAAAGCAGGAAAGCAGTAAATAGAATCTTTCTTCTCTGATTCTTGCTTGGCCTGAAAAAGGCAACCAAAGGGACACCCGCAGCACTCTCACAGGGTCCCACAGACACAAGCTGGTGCAGCCTGGGCAGAGTTTTTATTTCCCTTGTAATAGTGCACCTGGAGCCCACTGCTTATACCAAGACTTTCAGCTAGCCCTCATCTTGTGAGATTATATTGTTCCCAAGGTATTTGATTTATATTGCTTAGAAATTTAAATTTCTGAAGTCCTACTTGCAATTCCCACCAGTCTTTGTGACAAAATACAGTTTCTGTAAAGACATTAAGTAATTCTTTCAGCCAAATACAGGTAGAAGAGTTCATTATTTTGTTAAGAAAAACAATAAATCTTTTAAAATCAAATGCAAGGCCATGAAGTCAACATTTTATGTGCTTCAGATCCCAATTCTACAGAATAAAGTGTCATTGCTGTATCTCAGCGTATTTCCTGCTTGCCAAACGAAATAATAGTGTCAGAGATCTGAATGTGTGGAAGCCCTTTTTAAAATAAAGGTCCAGCACAGTAAATAAATAAAACTTCTATTTATTTGATTTTCAAAAAATTCCTGTTAGAAAGTTACAAGCAGTATATTTTTAACCATCAGTAACTAGACAAATACACTTTAAAATAATGAGAAATACTTGAACTGACGGTGACCTGGATGTTCCAGTTATTGCAAGCATTTCCTTTTGATAAGGATCACTTCCCCCCCCCAAAAAAAAAATAGAGGGAAAAAAGAGAGGAAATTATCTGCCAGATTTGTAAATAACCAAAGACTACAGCATTTTTTAAAAAAAAAAAATCTACCTCTTCAAATCTTGGCATCAAGAAATACTAACGTTTACAACACTTCCCATTTTGAACACAATTACATGAGACGCTATACAAAGACAGCTTGACAGTCCCCTCACCATCTCTCAAGTTTTCTATAGCAATCACCCAGGACAGCAAAGGTCATAAGGAACCATCACCTGAAATTCAGTCATCTCTCAGGTACTGAAAAAATTCATTATACACCTTCTACTGCAAAACAGATAGATTTATTTGTTAATTTGACTTATGGCATCATGAAGAGCATTGGTTTATGCAATGAGCAACTACACATTCTTTTGTATCAAACTTTACAAAATTACGTATGCCAAAAGTACGAGCAGTACTTCATTATATTCTCAAAGTCAGAAAAGGATCAAGTTCTTCTAAGATCACATCACAAGAGGAAAAAGGCCACTGAAATAAAATTCTTCTAGCTCTTTCTTGCCTTTGACCTCTCACCCCAAGCAATTATTATAATGCTTTCTCCATTATTACAGTAATGCTGCTACACCATTATAGCACACAGCGAAAACCTCGCAAATCAACCAAGGAACAGCTAACAAGGGTTCAAACCCACATTAAGCACAATAATTACCATTGTTTACAATAATACATCAGTTTTGGTCAACAGTTATAAAAAAATATTTAAACCTAATTTTGCCTATAAGCATTCCCAGCCCAATACTCATCTTTAATACTCACAGAACAAATTTGTCTTCTACACTAAACAAAGACCATGGAAGCACCAGCTTTCCTCCTGTTTCTTCAGTTCCTTCTTCAGGGATTATGGTTTCATAGCACCACCACTGCACATCTTCAAAATCAAACACTACTTGCTAGGGAAAAGCTTGGAGACAACACCTGCAGCATTACTATCTGATCTGCTCACCATGGTCCAGCAAATGACTGAAGTTATCAAGGCAAGTCACTCAAAAAATCAGCTATATATATTTCAGGGCATATGTATCGATAACTTCTATATTAAAAATAAATAAATAAAAAGAAGAAGAAAAATAGAGGGCAAGTATTTTTAAGACATAAATATTCAGTAAACCACATTAAGTTAGTTTGCAAGGCAGAGCTCCCAAACTGGGACTTTATAATTACATAATCAAACACATGAAAAACTGAGTATTTAAAATAAGTGTCTATTGTTTATGGGCCAGTCTGAAAGGTCGGTTTCATCTGCAGTACAAGCATGAATATTTTTGTTTTCTTTCCTTTAGTGAATGCAATTTTCATTCTTATTTTCATCCTTATTGCTCTTAATCTGAATACTAACAATAGCATTGACATACGTATTCCACATGGAGAATTTTTCTTTTAGCCTGGGAACTGGAATATATGGCTTTTGTAGTTATAGTAGCTATAGAGACAGGTGTTGTAAAGACACTCTGCATAACCTCGTGATAGACCAAAATTAACATACTCAAGAAATAGGACTGTTACTCTTCCCACCCCTATACCCACTGGTGCAGCAAAATAGCCTACATATGAGCACAGGATTTATCTTCTATGCATGTGAAGCTTTTTTTCCTGTCTGTGATCTGATATTTGGCATCTAGTCTCTTAAAGGAAAACAAATCTAGAGATCAGTGAAAACACAGAATTTAACAAGGAGTAATGTGTAACAAGATACATATTTTCATTACAAATCTGTATTTAAAAACAAAACCTTACTTAATAGCTCACATCCTACAATATACAAGTTTGTATTTTCCTGTGTGCTATTAGCAAAGAGCAGAAAATTCCCATGTTCCTAAATTATCTGTTCATCATTATGTGGAAACATTGCACAAAATCAGTTAAAGTCAACAATGTCACACTGCATCTAGCTACAATGGCGTATGTGCACAGTTACTGCAAGCACATATCTTAACATTTTAGAGAAAATACAGTTGCTCTATACAACACATTTTATGTTATGGCATACCCATTGGCAAATTACAGTTCACTGCTTAGGTCCTCTGATCAGGGCTTGAAATGAGAAGTACCTAAATTTACTCACCTTCTGCTACCTTTAAAGTTGCATTGTCCCAATTTTATCTCTAATACTCCTCCAAATAAGACTGCAAGCCAAATCTAATTGAGAATAATTATTGCAGAAGAGTATGCTTTTAAGAGCACCTCCTAATGAAAGAAAACCTCTGAGATAAAGAACACCAAACAAACCATTCAGAGACTAATACACCACCTCCACTCCTCGTTCTGTTTTCGTCAGTCACTCTTGTCAGTTCCAGATGCTCAGTGCTGGTTTGCCCTAAAGCTGCTACAAAACAGAAGTCATACCGTGACCATTCCATAGCAGGCCATGGGCACCATGCAGTAGAGGTATGTGAAATGATCAAGACACTTTACAACCTGCTAAGCACATTAGGCTATGAAGACAAACTCACAGAACTAACAGTCGACAAGCAGGCTTTGCTCCTCAGACCCAGAGTTCCCGCCTTGAGGAGGGCATGAAGATACAGAATTGAGGCAACTCCTGAAAACTACCCTCAGTGTAGGGTTTACAGCAGAAGCCCATGCAATGGTTCAATTTAAGCAGCTGCCATTTGTGAATACATATCCTTTCTTCAGGTGAAGTTCCTGCCTGCTGGTAGAGTCCATAGTGTGTTCAGTTCTTGCACTGAGAGAGTAAGACAAACAAACATCTGAACAAGGAAAAACTCTCAGATAAACTGGGAAAGCAAATCACAACAACCTCCACGGAGGTCAAGAACTAAGCTTGAAATAAACTATAGGCTAGAGAAACCAAGCAAGCCAAACAAACAAACTAAAATGCTGAAAATGTAAAGGGAAAAAAACAGACCGCTTTTTCGTGGTTGTAGTAGCTTTGTTGTAAAAACAGAACTGAAGAGTCCAGACATCTCATCTCAAGCGAGTACCACAGTATGGCAGGCACCAAAAGCATCACAACCACTCCCAGCTTTGACTCACCTTTTTGTAATATGTGAAATAGGTATACAATCATTACACGCAGTATGAATCTTTATCTTTGCTTAAGATCTATGGCTGTACATATACACCAAATTTCTTTATTCCTCCCTTTTTACATAAAACAGTCCAAATTTTTCTTATGTAAAGAAAATAAAATGAAACATAGAAGGTAGTCTTGAATGGCACATTCAGATTTTGCTTTCAATTCCAGCACTGCTTTCCAAGAATCTCAAAAAAAAAAAAATTAATCACAAAATTGATAATATCGTGTCTTCCTCTGGACACTGATTACTCTGTTTTCACATAACTGCATTTGGATCACAGAAAAGAGACCCCTCCGGCAGTACGTTGCTTTCTTCTCTAACGCTTTAATCCGCTGTCCACATTCATCTTTTAATGAGGGTCTTAAAACAATACAGTTTTCTTAATCACAATCCTTAAGACCAAACAACTTCTGGTACATGACAGAAAAGCTATTCTAAAACACTAAGATTTTTTCCACATATTAGAAGACTTACAATTTTGTTTTTAAAGTATCAGCAGACCATAACGAGCAGTTTCTAAACTGGAAACACTTCTTCCCACTCTCTAACCAGACATCCGAACTTCTTTGATAGGTCTGTGGCTGATGTTTTGTAATAACAGAGACCCAAATGGGACTATAAACATAAAATTAATCTAAGAACTATCTAAATTTATTGCTAATGGGGCTTTTTCACCACACCTGGCGTTCTTACACTAAGATAAATCAAAACATTTAATATTTATCTGAAGACTTCCAGAGTCTCTAACTTGTAATCACCTACGGTTTTTAAAATTTAGTAGGCCTACTGATTTCTGATACCAGTTCAATAAATGAGAATTTACACTGAATTTATTTCCCTACAGCTCCTGAAAATTACTAGTTTTTTATTTTTAGAGCTGACTGAATATATGACAAGGTAATGTTTAAATATCGTGCTCAAAAAATAGTTTGCTGTTGCTCATGAAAGGCACCTCTTTTTTGTGGAACTTAGAATAATGATTTTTAACTGAATTTTGGCTAGTTGAAATGTCACGTTCTGTTCACTTTGACTAAGTTATTACCAGGCATACAGACTTCTACACAAAATTTGGGTTGCCAGAAGTGGTGCAAAAAAGGTTACTTTTAAGTTAGTTTTAACGTACTGTGGTATTCTGATATTTTTCCTTAACATTAAGCAGACCAAGTACCTAATGTACCAGCCTCATAACATCTATATAGCATGCCTACCAGCCTTGATACTAGGCTTTCATATCTAGATCAGTCTCACCCGTTTGGTACACCGTCTATCTGTTTCTACTATAAAAGCACCAGCTGGATGTTAACATCAAGGTATGGATCAATGATGGTCAAGCACTGTCCACTCTTGGGTTACCCCTTCAAACCAGGCTTATGATACATGTAGGACAAAAAGGGAAAATATTTGCTGTAGCTGCTCCATAGAGAAATACGAGTTTTCAGGTTATATGTTCATTCACTTAGTTATTGAGGGGGATTCTGAGTTTATATTGTATAGATATTGTGTCTAGCAGGTGGCTCACTAGGTACAAAAACCCCAAGGTTCAGAACCACATTTTAAGCTCAATTTACAGGTAGAGGAACAAGCATGAACAATTTCTAAATCTTTTTTGATAATGGAGTATTTCACAGTGCACTTCTCTATACAGACTCCCAGGGCTGAAAGGAGACCAATATTGCAAATAATACTGATATTTTAAAAATACTGGGTAAGATTGTACTAGAAATAACGCACTGGGTAAACAGCTCTCCCAACACAAAAACATGTTGTGTAACTAATACACCACCTCACAAGCCAGTAGTAATGTTATAGGTGATGAGATTATTAATAAATTGATCTTTGAAGATTATCTCCATGGGTTTACTCAGTGAGGTTCCAGAAAGCAACAAATCTTATGCAGATGTTCTCTTACTTCTGCCTATATTCAGATGACTGCTACAACCAAAGCAAAAAATGTAAAATACCTGCATTTCCACTCTCTTTCCATAAATAAATTGGATCAAGAAAATAAGGCATCCCTGGAATCAAGGCATGTTTTCAAAACTCTTCCTAGGGAAAAGTTTTTCCTAGTCATTGGGATGTGTAAAACCCCCCCTAACTAGCCTCATAGCTCTGAAGAAAAGATTTTTTTAAAAAGTCTTATCCTAGCGAGAAATAAATCACAGGACTGGGATGGTAACCATGACAGTAAGGTGAAAGCTTAATGGAATCTTTGGATGTCTTTTTCACACTAAAAGCGAGAAAGCAGCAAATGAATCCTTCAGTTCCCTCCAGACCATTTGGAACAGACACTTGCCCGTCTGATTGTCTGTCCCCATGGCAGTGGCAGTCTTTAAAACAGAAGAGACTGTATTCAAGCCATCATTCATGCAACTTTTTCCCTTACTAGAAAGGGGTGATTCAGCAGCAATGTAAACACAAATCTGTACAGTACAGGCATGTTTTTAATTGTGCCCCTCCTAGCATTATAGGGCACCAACTCCAGCATAAACATGTAAATTACATCAAATACAAATTTTAAACTTTCCTAGAAAAATAATTCATTGCCCTTCAAAGCGAAATCTTAACTATTATCACGATGACCTTTTCTAGCTCACTTAAAACACCCCAAAGACTACCCAAGCTTTTGAGCACAGAGCACCACCGAGTTGGTGCTGTCTCACACCATTCAACAAAACATAGTTCCTCTCTAGGCGTAAGAATTGCCTCACTGTTAGGAAGACAGCCAAGAGCTCAGAATCCTAGCAGGCAACAGAGGATAAAAAAATACTTCACGCTACAAAATAGCATAAAGTTTACTATTATTACTGAGAAATTATAGAAACATGTTCCAATAAAAATGTTCCCTTACAGCACATTCTGTTGTGCCAAAGCAAGTATTTCTTTTTCCTCCTTAAATAAATACCCAAACAAAAAGAAGAGGTGTAGTGGAAAAGCAGTTCCACCGATGTTACTTCTAAGGAGGTTAAGAACATAGACTTCTGAAGTAAATAGGGCTAACATAAAATACAAATAGAAGCTTGGCATATCCACATGCAACATAGCTCTGCAGTAAGCAGATACTTACAGCTATTTGCAACCTCTTCATGAAGTATAAAATGTAAAAAATAATGTAGATTTGCTACCAAAAGAAAGTGCAAAAAACTTGAATGACATTCAAAACTAATAAAACTTCATATGACCTGCTTAGCCTTTATTTACAGTTATCAAAACAGCCTGATAGAAAGGCAGCAGGGAAGAGAAAGCAGTAAATCTGTAACAGTAATTGAGTAATATATAACTGGCTGAATAAACAGGAAAAGAAAACAAAGAGCAGCTTGAACTGGAAGGGGGAGCTTAACCTTTGATACACTAATAAATCTAACAAATGCTTAAAACTCAAACAAACATATGTTACCTCCACTAGGAACAAACCTTCAAATCTTTTTCAAGAGCTGCTATAAAAGGATGCTCATACAGATGTTCTTCTCCCATGACCAGTAAGAAAAGTTCAATTAAGGGCTCTCAAACAGAACAAAATCTGAATCTGCCCTTCTGGCCATTATCTCCTAGTCATGAAAGCAGGTGTAACACCACCGTCTTTTCAAAGCCTGCAGATGAAACACCTGACTCTGCTCATGGCTTTTTCAGCTCTATTTTGAACATCAGTAGAGGTCAGAATTGGCAATTTATCCAAGCTTTTCTGCTGCTGCTTTTCTCTCCTATCCAAAATCATTTTTCAGATGTAACACTGGAGGCAGGCACTGGATGCATTTATAGGTTGGGAAAGGTAAGAAAAATAAAAGCAGAGCCACTCAGTACCCCTGCAGCCAGGAAAGACCCTTCCCGTTTTCCTCACATACACACATACCTCAAATATAGATACGTGGGTGTTGGTGTGGGTAGATAATAGATAAAATAATGCAGGACTGCAGCTAGGAAGCTCTGCAGTAACAACAGGGAAGACAAACTTCGCTCCCTCTTCCTTTAAGCTGCTATAGAAGGTTGAGTTCAACTGCAGCAGTTCCCTTTCCCAACTCAAGATTCAGATACAGGAATAATAATTGAGACAAGCGCAGCAAGGTAAGTTTGGAGAGCACTGCAGCTAATTTCTGTTTTTCATGCAGGTGTCTGGAACAGAACAAGCTTTTTCCCTTGTAGAAAGCTCTTCAGCCACTCGGGAGTTCGCTCTTTGCAGTTACGTCCTTTAGCTACCTAGTTGGGTAACACTTCAAAATGTTTTGTATGTTTGCATAACCAAGAAATAGAAGGGTTTAGTAAATTGGAGAACAGACACGACATTAAGCACTGGAAGGGAATGGGAAGCACTGAAATTTTCCCATCCTGAACAAGAAGCTTAAAAAATAAATTATATATATATGCACACAGATGCTGTGTGACACATGAAGAATGGACAGAGAATTCCTACACAACTACATCAGCAAATAATGTACCCTAGATCATTACAGGACAGAAAATGAAAGAGAAAAAGTTCAGGCTAAGAAATTGTACTAAACCAAGCATTTATATTACTAGATTGCAAGAGAGGCATCTTGGCAGCCAATATCCTGAAAGCCAAAATGTAATAAAGAGGTTTCTCCTGGAGTACGACCAACGTAGCTTTAGTTCCCCCAACAAAAGCACTGAGCATCTCAAGCTAACACTTCTTCCAGAACGAAGAACAAATGCTTTGTGTACCTACGTGCCACCACATTCTCCTGCTCATCTTTCACAGCTTCTTCCTCAACACCCACTCCCCTCCCTGCATCCTCCTCAGAAACCAAAGTGGGAAATCCCCGTACCTTCAGGAACAGGGTCGCATTTGGTACCTCCTCACATGTCAGCACTGTGCTGGAGCCCAAGCCTGATATCTTATGCACTGTGTGAGGGGCGATGGGTACAGAGCACAGCCAGAAGTTCTATGCGAGCTCTCTTCACAGCGTAAGATGACCAACAGTTATCACAAGCACCTCTGCTCTCGCCGGTAGTGGAAGCTCCCTGCCCTTTGTCCTACCTACTTCAGCTCCCCCACTGGCTGCCAGTTCAGGGCCCCAAATGGATGCTGCTTCCTCCCCAAACTCATCCCCTTCTACATACAAGAGCTATTCTTAGCCCCCTTCTCCACTTTCTTCTGCACACTCTACATCCCCTAGACTCATTTCCTACTGGATTCTTGCAACAGGCAAGGAAGAAAGAAGATACTCCTTCAAAGAAAGCTGGCTCCCTGCACGATGGTTCTAACACAAGAGCTATTCTGGATGACCCATTACTTCTGTCAGAAAGCCTCTGCTCTTTTTGAAAAAAGGGTACAGGACTTCAGCATTAACTATAAAGTAGGAAAAAATTCTTTAGGAAAGGGAAAAGCATACTTCTTACTAACCTTTATAGTGATTATAATCAGCAGCAGCAGTCTGCTCTGGGGAACGTAGAGAAACTCCTCTACAACTATGCTGATGAATCATTTGCTCTAACTGCTGCACTTCGCTCCTGTATTCACCCCCCCACCCTTTTCAAATTTCACTGTCACAGGTTTACACCCGGTATTTTTCCCTGCTGAGTTGTTAACATATATTAACATACAATTCAGTGCCAGAAAGTACTGACTTTTACAAGAGGTACAACGGAACAAGATTTCTTAAATTCCTTCTTTGTTACGGTAAGCAAAGTGCATCTTGGCATTCTGCTGCTATTCAGGGATTTAGTCTGTTTAGGTACTACCAATTTGATTAAATGCTTTCCATGATAAGTGATATATAATATTCAAGAAATACACAGAATACACAGCAAGGACTCTACTATATTAAACATTAAAGGCGTTGACTTTTACAGGTTACTACAAACAAGTAATGTTTCTTTTCCAAGCAAAATTTTAGATCAAAATCAGATGAAAGACAAAGTCGGAAAAGCCTTACAGTCTGCATGAAATAACAACATTTCTCATTTAAAATAATCTCAGTAACCTCATTTGAGCTTCTAGGCCCCCCATCATCAACTCAAAATAAAACATGCAACAGCCTCTATACTCAGAAATGCACCACTGAAATTTCAGTAGTCCATCTGCAGTGATAAATTTTTAGGTCTTTATACATCCTCATCTTTGAGCCAGAAATGGGATTAAAAAAAAAGCCTTCATAACTTGGTGTACAAAAATTACATACTTTACCTGAAAACAGGACAACAGACATTAATTCTTCCTTCTTTTTGCAGGCCTATGAGTTCTGGCAATTTATGTTCTGCCTTACACCCAAATTCTCCCTTTCCTCAAAAAACAATGACTTAAATGCTGCTGCAGATATGTAATTATTGGTAAATATTTTTCCTCACAGCAGGTGTTAGGACCCTAAGTTCAACCAGAGCAGCAAGGAAACGCTGTGTAAACACCAACATCTGCATTCTTAGTCTTGTAAAATATGTGTCACTTCACATCAACAAATGCATCCAGAAACCCATGTACAGCAACCAAAACAGTTCTGCAGGTCAAAGTTTTATCCACGTATAGCAAACAAAATTATTGTTATTGTGTTATACCTACACAAGTATTGCTCTGCAGCCATTCTGCTGATCATCCACACAAGGAGAGGGAAGAACAGCTACAACTGATTACACTACTTTTCTGCTTACCTCCAAAATAACACAGGTTTTTCTTCTCCATTAAAATCAAGTGAATTTCTCTCAATAGCATATGTAGGTAGAAGGGACGGAGTGTGCGTGTGCATGGCAAGCTCACTGTTGTTCCCTTCTGCTGCTGGTGACATCAGTAAGCCTACCTATTTATAATCCCACCACCTGACCAAACGGCCTACAGAGTACATCTAGAGATTTGTATAGCCCTTAATCCTGACATACCTACTTCAGCCAATTCAAAAGAGTATTAAGTAGCTTTGTTATGTCTTCTGTGGCTTTATACCATACAAAGAAACCAATCCTGTATTCTGCACTCATTTTTGCAAAACAACTTCAATGGGAAGTTTTAGAATTAGCACTCTTCCTTCCCTTGATGCTTTTTAGCCTTCCCTATTTCTCTGTCTGTGAGACACCCGGCTAAACAGTTCAGGAAGGCAAAGTTTAGTGAGCAGTGGAATAGCAGAGGCAAATTCCCACTTACATCCAGTTAATTTGATCATCAGTACTACCTACAAAATTATTGAAGCTTAAGATCCTGACAAATCAATTTCACAAACAGAAGTACAGTATTTATGCTATCCAGAAAACAAAAAAACAACTTAGCAGTGGTTGAAAGTAGGGTAATTTATAGAAGCTTGACCTCACTGTCAATTAAAAACAGAAGCTGCTTAAAAGCAATTCTCACTTCAGTTACCTCTTCCCAAAGTCAAACCTAACGCATACAGTCATGGGAGGCCTGCTTACAATTAAGTCTGCTCAGGGACCGAGAAGGGATGCAGTTAACGCACTACCATCAACAGCAACAACCTGCAGGACTCTATCACTGGTAAATGTTGCTTCTGGATTGGGATCAGGGCACAGTATTTCAAAGTGGCTTGGTGACCACTTCAGTGAGAGGGTAACACCTGCACGAGTGTGCGTGTGCTGAGCGAAGTTACTGACCATTCCTTATATAGCCTCTCTTACCTGAGAAGTCTCGTCACCAGCATTCATCCCGCATTATGTCAGACAAGTCAGGAATCTAACTCTTGTTTTACCTAACACAAGGCTGAATGAAACCGTCAGATCAGTTGGTTGTGTTCCAAGTCAACTGCACTCTGCGACCAAACTCCGAGTTAAGAATACAAGCACAGAAATCCTTGAAGCAATTTCAATTGCTTAAAAAGCTGGGGACAGCCATAACACAGGTGCAGCCAAGCTTGCAGGACTAGACCACCAGTAATACAAGTTTCAGTGCAGACAGGGTATCGATGTTGTCTAAAATACCAACACATTCCCTATGGCTAGTGTGTCCTGAACAGGACAAAACATTCAGGAATTCCACTTGGAAGCATTAATTACTATCTGGGTCTAAGGGCTGTAGCTAGAAATAATCAACTTATAGTCACAATAAAAAAATATCTGATTTATTTTTTGTCCTCCTGGTATCCTGAGGTAATAAATCTTACACACTATCTACTTACAATTCCCTTCTTATGGCTTTCACATATTAAGCAGTAATTTTATCACTGTTGAAAAATCATGTGCTTTTCATTCAGAGTCACCAATGGAGTGTAATACTATTGACCACAATAAGCAAGTGCCCAACACTTCAGATAACCTGAAAGGCAAGAAAGGAAATGTTTTCCATTTCTACAAGTATGTACCTGGCTATTTCCCCTGCATCTTACAGAGGTTACTTTTTCCCCCCACCGATATCACTCAACATAGGCTACTACTATTTTATTCTTTTTTGTAACTTCCTAGAAAACTTGTGAAACATAAAATGTGGAGTTTTAAAAGATGGGGTGGGATGAGAGCTTAGACAGGGCATTGGAGGAAAAAAAACCAAACCTACCAATGCAGCATCGAAGGGAATGGAATTAAAATGTTCTGTTAGAATTTCTTTAGGATTAGCATATTAAAATGCTTCTCGTTTTTCCATAATGCATCTACTTAAATTACTCATCTTGGCATTGCTGTATTAGCAAACATTCCCTAAAAAGGAATCATCAACTGACTAGTATCAGCAGCAAAGTGGAATGCATGTGAACAGATCATAAACATGGAATTTCTTTTATTTCTTGTGTGTATGTTTTAAAAGAAGTAAACAATCTAATTTTGCCAGACACATTGCCACTATAGCGATAAATACAAAACACTTTCTAAAAAGGTCCCTGTATAGGTCACATTTTTAGTACAGAGGTTTCATGCTCTTTAATTCACAGAATTGTTTCCAAGACCAAAAGGATACAAAGATTTGCATACTAGTGAGGGCAGTAAAACAAAAGCTTCCCAATATTCGTTTTTAGATCTTTAATACTTTCAGATTCACTTGTCTGTGATTTCTCAGAGCATCAAGTATTTCTGCATTGCAGGAAAAAAAAAAAAAACCACCCACCAAACTCTAGAAGCCCAATAGGCTGTTAGAACTCAACAGGTATGTATCCATTATCTGCATATGGAAAAGCTGGTCAGAGTTACTATCTGTTTTTTAAAAAACCCCAATATGGACACATCTGTAAAGTTGGGAGCTCTTTGAACCTATTGTCTCTATTGTTATAAACAAAAGACTATTTTTTAAAACTATCTGATATTTAATCTAACCCTGAAACAGTAATTATTTATTTTAAAAAAAAAAAATAATATCCATGAGAAACTAAAGTCTGAAAGCAGCAATAATAGCAGGAAACCTGGATTACTAGACTAAAAATAGGCATTCTTCCAGATTAAATTGCTGCTTTATTAAATACTCCTTTTCTTCAGTTCCTTTGTACCTACTGAGATGACATCTTATCTGTGATGGATCAACACATTCAAGTCTCCAGGGAAAGGCAAATAGTTTTCGTTCTATCAAAAAGAACTGGAGAAGAGAGCATAGACAAGAGGCTTCCAAATGGCTTGGAAGCAGACCAAGAACTTGTTTTTCTTATGCAAGTCACACATCAGCAACAAAAGTTGATTATCGATTGTATAATCACTCAACATTAAGGCAGGCAATTATTTTTCCATTATTTAACATTGGTTTGAGGATTTTATGCAGCAACATTAGACAATTCTGTTGTATGTTCTCCTTTTACTTACTTGGAACGGCTAGAACACAACAAACTGGTACATGTACAAATGGCGAATGTAAGAACATGAGCCAAGAGCCCACGTCGTTATGTCCTTTATATGGAAACTGTATCACACCTTTGACCATCCCTGTCAACCCTCTCTGAACCTTCTCTGGTTCTGCTATTTCCTTTTGGACATGGCAGACCAGAACTGCGTGCTGTAATGTCATTATAGATTTAGATACAGTGACCTAATCATGTTTTCTCTCTTTTCTTCTCTGTTCCTTTACTAATACACATGGCAAACTGATTTGTATTAAATTTATCTGAAGTGAATTTAGTATCATTTTATTATCTGTTTATTTTTGCAAAATCCTTCTGCAAGTCTTCAGAGTCATGTCTCCTCTCATTACTATGTATAATAAATGTTTACTGTCACCAAACTGTCATTCAGCTGCTTTTTTAGATTATTAACATGTTGAACTATGAGTTCCAGCATAGATCTCTGTGGAACTCCAAGGTGGCCTCCCTCACTTTCATAGTAGGCAGTTTCCCATACCTCTGGTTCTTATTTTGGGGCAAATTATTTAGCTATGCAAGGTCTACCATCTTATGTCATGTTTCTTCAATTTTCCTACAAGGCTTTAGGTTAGAGACTAGCAAAAGCTTTTGAAGGACCAGGAAGACCGCCAGCTGACTTTTCCTCATTCAGTTAGTCAGCACAGCACTTAGATTCTTTTTATATTTTTACAGCATTAAGACATTTACACTGTATTATACTGATATATCAGAGTTCCTTATTTTATTCTAAGTGTTCTTGTTGCATCACAATCTGCAGAAAACCAGACTTTGTTTGTAAGTTCAGCCACCAAACATAGAGTTTATCTTGAATACTGAGGTAGTTCTTAAGAGCCCCCACCAAAGCTGTCCTAGCTGCTGTGCAAATTCAGTACAGAAAGAGAGTGCCTACTCAGAAAACTTTTGGGGACAAAAGGACAAGCCCACCTTTTGGGCTGCCTGTCCACAGCGTGACTTCCCTTAAACTGCTGCGAGACCTCTCCACCTTGCTATCTCAATTACAACCTTTCATCCTCATTTTCACATCACAGACCACTGCTTTCTCTTCTCAGCACAACAGGTAATATACAAACGTTAGCACTTTTATGATCTTACCTAGTCATATTTCATCTCAGCTGCTAAGGATCTGCCCCACTGCCCCACAGCTGTTTTAGTATTTTCTTCTATGCCAGCCTTCTTCCCAAGAGCAGGTTTTGTAACTTTTTCCACACGACCACCATCTCCTCCTCACCTAAGGCTCGACTTGCATTATAACTACAAACATCTGACAATTAAGAATCCATAATAGTTCTTGGCACATGCGTGTAATACATTACAACTTCCCTCCTTTTTAAGGTCAAAGAGAACCAAATCAAGAGACTTAAAAAATTCTGTATGGATTAAGCTCCATAGAGTAACACAAGGGTTAAGGTAAAAGGAGCAGCAAAACCTCCAGCGTCTGATGAAAGCAAGAAGCTTCAATTCACATTCACTATTTGGAGAAAGAGAGAATACTAATCCAGAAGTTTTTATATACTTAAAGCCAAAAAGAACTGTAAATGGCAAGACAATCCTCAGCTGCTGATTTCTGGCAATTCAGACATATTTGAGAATATGACACTGAAACTGAGGGGTCTTAATTGCCTAGAAAGTACCATTTTGGGAAGTTAACACCTCCATCTCCCCAAATATTGAAATTACAACATAGACATTGGAAACTAAACAAAATACATCCTTTAAGGGGTAAGAAACACATTACTATGGTTGTAGTACTGCCATGGCACTCATGGTTGCCACAAATAAAATATAAGAAATAAGAGACAAATGAGGTTACCAACAGGGGGATTATTTTTTTTTTCTAATATTTTTCATGTCAACTTGATATGGCTAGGTAACAGATGGTATATTATGTTTTTCCTACTTTGACACAATTTAAAAACAAGCTACAGATGGCTATAATGAAATCCTCATTAGCACACTTATATTTTCACAGTTTAGCATAGCAATAATGAAACTTTCAGGTCTGGAATTTCCTGTTGGTTAATTAGTGGTTAGGTTAATAGCCTGAGGAAGTGCACAACCCAAAAAGTTTCCTTATTGTTTAATCATATAATTACTATATTCACATTTCTGGGAAAGCTCTCCAGAAAGATCTGATGTCACAGTAAAGCTACCTTTATAACCCTCCCTCTGTTTGTGGAACAACTGAATTATTTTATTTAGTGGAGTGTGTAGGCAGGAAAGCCATGAACAGGCCTAATTCAGCTGCCCCTGGGAAGTTTCAGCTTGTTTTATTTTAGAGATACTAACTTACACTTACAGAATTCTTCAAACATGCATTACATGGAACACTACAGAAAAGCTAGGATCAACAACTCTTGGCCTATTGCTACAAAGTTATTATAATATCATTGGTTAATGCTTAAATAATTCCTGGG